>NC_086450.1:43492914-43846975 GCF_028390025.1 Pseudophryne corroboree | reverse complement strand
GGACACAGCAGGGAGGGCGGGGGGGGATGGACGGACACAGCAGGGAGGGCGGGGGGGGATGGACGGACACAGCAGGGAGGGCGGGGGGGATGGACGGACACAGCAGGGAGGGCGGGGGGGGTGGACGGAAACAGCAGGGAGGGCGGGGGGGGATGGACGGACACAGCAGGGAGGGCGGGGGGGGGGATGGACGGACACAGCAGGGAGGGCGGGGGGGGGATGGACGGACACAGCAGGGAGGGCGGGGGGGATGGACGGATACAGCAGGGAGGGCGGGGGGGTGGACGGACACAGCAGGGATATGGACGGACACAGCAGGGAGGGCGGGGGGGATGGACGGACACAGCAGGGAGGGCGGGGGGGATGGACGGACACAGCAGGGAGGGCGGGGGGGGGGGGTGGACGGGACACAGCAGGGAGGGCGGGGATGGACGGACACAGCAGGGAGGGCGGGGGGGGGATGGACAGACACAGCAGGGATATGGACGGACACAGCAGGAGGGCGGGGGGGATGGACGGACACTGCAGGGAGGGCGGGGGGGATGGACGGACACAGCAGGGAGGGCGGGGGGGTGGACGGGACACAGCAGGGAGGGCGGGGGGGGGGTGGACGGACACAGCAGGGAGGGCGGGGGGGGATGGACGGACACAGCAGGGAGGGCAGGGGGGGGATGGACGGACACAGCAGGGAGGGCGGGGGGGATGGACGGACACAGCAGGGAGGGCGGGGGGGGGTGGACGGACACAGCAGGGAGGGCGGGGTGGACGTACACAGCAGGGAGGGTGGGGGGGATGGGCGTACACAGCAGGGAGGGCGGGGGGGATGGGCGTACACAGCAGGGAGGGCGGGGGGGGGATGGGCGGACACAGCAGGGGAGGGATGGGCGGACACAGCAGGGAGGGCGGGGGGGGATGGGCGGACACAGCAGGGAGGGCGGGCGTACACAGCAGGGAGGGCGGGGGGTGGGCGTACACAGCAGGGAGGGCGGGGGGGGTGGGCGTACACAGCAGGGAGGGCGGGGGGATGGGCGGACACAGCAGGGAGGGCGGGGGGGGATGGGCGGACACAGCAGGGAGGGCGGGGGGGGGGATGGGCGGACACAGCAGGGAGGGCGGGGGGGTGGGCGTACACAGCAGGGAGGGTGGGGGGGGAGTACACAGCAGGGAGGGCGGGGGGATGGGCGTACACAGCAGGGAGGGCGGGGGGGGGGATGGGCGGACACAGCAGGGAGGGCGGGGGGGTGGGCGTACACAGCAGGGAGGGCGGGGGGATGGGCGTAGACAGCAGGGAGGGCGGGGGGGATGGGCGTAGACAGCAGGGAGGGCGGGGGGGGATGGGCGTAGACAGCAGGGAGGGCGGGGGGGATGGGCGTAGACAGCAGGGAGGGCGGGGGGGGATGGGCGTAGACAGCAGGGAGGGCGGGGGGGATGGGCGTAGACAGCAGGGAGGGCGGGGGGATGGGCGTACACAGCAGGGAGGGCGGGGGGGATGGGCGGACACAGCAGGGAGGGCGGGGGGGGTGGGTGTACACAGCAGGGAGGGCGGGGGGGGTGGGCGTACACAGCAGGGAGGGCGGGGGGGATGGGCGTAGACAGCAGGGAGGGCGGGGGGATGGGCGTAGACAGCAGGGAGGGCGGGGGGGATGGGCGTAGACAGCAGGGAGGGCGGGGGGATGGGCGTAGACAGCAGGGAGGGCGGGGGGGATGGGCGTAGACAGCAGGGAGGGCGGGGGGATGGGCGTAGACAGCAGGGAGGGCGGGGGGGGGGGTGGGTGTAGACAGCAGGGAGGGCGGGGGGGTGGGCATAGACAGCAGGGAGGGCAGGGGGGGGATGGGCGTAGACAGCAGGGAGGGCGGGGGGGGATGGGCGTAGACAGCAGGGAGGGCGGGGGGGATGGGCGTAGACAGCAGGGAGGGCGGGGGGGATGGGCGTAGACAGCAGGGAGGGCGTAGACAGCAGGGAGGGCGGGGGGGGATGGGCGTAGACAGCAGGGAGGGCGGGGGGGGATGGGCGTAGACAGCAGGGAGGGCGGGGGGGGTGGGCGTAGACAGCAGGGAGGGCGGGGGGGATGGGCGTAGACAGCAGGGAGGGCGGGGGGGGATGGGCGTAGACAGCAGGGAGGGCGGGGGGATGGGCGTAGACAGCAGGGAGGGCGGGGGGGATGGGCGTAGACAGCAGGGAGGGCGGGGGGGGATGGGCGTAGACAGCAGGGAGGGCGGGGGGGGTGGGCGTAGACAGCAGGGAGGGCGGGGGGGGATGGGCGTAGACAGCAGGGAGGGCGGGGGGGGGATGGGCGTAGACAGCAGGGAGGGCGGGGGGGATGGGCGTAGACAGGAGGGAGGGCGGGGGGGGATGGGCGTAGACAGCAGGGAGGGCGGGGGGGATGGGCGTAGACAGCAGGGAGGGCGGGGGGGATGGGCGTAGACAGCAGGGAGGGCGGGGGGGGGATGGGCGTAGACAGCAGGGAGGGCGGGGGGGGATGGGCGTAGACAGCAGGGAGGGCGGGGGGGGATGGGCGTAGACAGCAGGGAGGGCGGGGGGGGGGATGGGCGTAGACAGCAGGGAGGGCGGGGGGGGATGGGCGTAGACAGCAGGGAGGGCGGGGGACGGACACGGCAGGACGGACACAGCAGGCCGGATGGACACAGCAGGCCGGGCGGACACAGCAGGACGGACACAGCAGGGAGGGCGGGGGGGATGGACGGACACAGCAGGGAGGGCGGGGGGGGGGATGGACGGACACAGCAGGGAGGGCGGGGGGGGGGTGTGGACGTACACAGCAGGGAGGGCGGGGGGGATGGGCGTACACAGCAGGGAGGGCGGGGGGGATGGGCGTACACAGCAGGGAGGGCGGGGGGGGATGGGCGGACACAGCAGGGAGGGCGGGGGGGGATGGGCGGACACAGCAGGGAGGGCGGGGGGGGATGGGCGGACACAGCAGGGAGGGCGGGCGTACACAGCAGGGAGGGCGGGGGGGTGGGCGTACACAGCAGGGAGGGCGGGGGGGTGGGCGTACACAGCAGGGAGGGGGGGGGATGGGCGGACACAGCAGGGAGGGCGGGGGGGGGATGGGCGGACACAGCAGGGAGGGCGGGGGGGGGGGATGGGCGGACACAGCAGGGAGGGCGGGGGGGGTGGGCGTACACAGCAGGGAGGGCGGGGGGGGATGGGCGGACACAGCAGGGAGGGCGGGGGGGGGGATGGGCGTAGACAGCAGGGAGGGCGGGGGACGGACACGGCAGGACGGACACAGCAGGCCGGATGGACACAGCAGGCCGGGCGGACACAGCAGGACGGACACAGCAGGGAGGGCGGGGGGGATGGACGGACACAGCAGGGAGGGCGGGGGGGATGGACGGACACAGCAGGGAGGGCGGGGGGGGGATGGACGGACACAGCAGGGAGGGCGGGGGGGGGTGGACGTACACAGCAGGGAGGGCGGGGGGGATGGGCGTACACAGCAGGGAGGGCGGGGGGGATGGGCGTACACAGCAGGGAGGGCGGGGGGGGATGGGCGGACACAGCAGGGAGGGCGGGGGGGGATGGGCGGACACAGCAGGGAGGGCGGGCGTACACAGCAGGGAGGGCGGGGGGGTGGGCGTACACAGCAGGGAGGGCGGGGGGGTGGGCGTACACAGCAGGGAGGGCGGGGGGGATGGGCGGACACAGCAGGGAGGGCGGGGGGGGGATGGGCGGACACAGCAGGGAGGGCGGGGGGGGGGGGATGGGCGGACACAGCAGGGAGGGCGGGGGGGTGGGCGTACACAGCAGGGAGGGCGGGGGGGGATGGGCGGACACAGCAGGGAGGGCGGGGGGGGGGATGGGTGGACACAGCCGGGAGGGCGGGGGGGGATGGGCGGACACAGCAGGGAGGGCGGGGGGGTGGGCGTACACAGCAGGGAGGGCGGGGGGGTGGGCGTACACAGCAGGGAGGGCGGGGGGGATGGGCGTAGACAGCAGGGAGGGCGGGGGGGATGGGCGTAGACAGCAGGGAGGGCGGGGGGGGGTGGGCGTAGACAGCAGGGAGGGCGGGGGGGATGGGCGTAGACAGCAGGGAGGGCGGGGGGGATGGGCGGACACAGCAGGGAGGGCGGGGGGGGATGGGCGGACACAGCAGGGAGGGCGGGGGGGTGGGCGTACACAGCAGGGAGGGCGGGGGGTGGGCGTAGACAGCAGGGAGGGCGGGGGGGATGGGCGTAGACAGCAGGGAGGGCGGGGGGGGATGGGCGTAGACAGCAGGGAGGGCGGGGGGGGATGGGCGTAGACAGCAGGGAGGGCGGGGGGGGGATGGGCGTAGACAGCAGGGAGGGCGGGGGGGGATGGGCGTAGACAGCAGGGGGGGTGGTGGGCGTAGACAGCAGGGAGGGCGGGGGGGGGTGGGCGTAGACAGCAGGGAGGGCGGGGGGGGGATGGGCGTAGACAGCAGGGAGGGCGGGGGGGATGGGCGTAGACAGCAGGGAGGGCGGGGGGGGATGGGCGTAGACAGCAGGGAGGGCGGGGGGGATGGGCGTAGACAGCAGGGAGGGCGTAGACAGCAGGGAGGGCGGGGGGGGATGGGCGTAGACAGCAGGGAGGGCGGGGGGGGATGGGCGTAGACAGCAGGGAGGGCGGGGGGGGGATGGGCGTAGACAGCAGGGAGGGCGGGGGGGATGGGCGTAGACAGCAGGGAGGGCGGGGGGGGATGGGCGTAGACAGCAGGGAGGGCGGGGGGGATGGGCGTAGACAGCAGGGAGGGCGGGGGGGGATGGGCGTAGACAGCAGGTAGGGCGGGGGGGGATGGGCGTAGACAGCAGGGAGGGCGGGGGGGATGGGCGTAGACAGCAGGGAGGGCGGGGGGGGTGGGCGTAGACAGCAGGGAGGGCGGGGGGGATGGGCGTAGACAGCAGGGAGGGCGGGGGGGATGGGCGTAGACAGCAGGGAGGGCGGGGGGGATGGGCGTAGACAGCAGGGAGGGCGGGGGGGGTGGGCGTAGACAGCAGGGAGGGCGGGGGGGGATGGGCGTAGACAGCAGGGAGGGCGGGGGGGGATGGGCGTAGACAGCAGGGAGGGCGGGGGGGGATGGGCGTAGACAGCAGGGAGGGCGGGGGGGGATGGGCGTAGACAGCAGGGAGGGCGGGGGGATGGGCGTAGACAGCAGGGAGGGCGGGGGGGGTGGGCGTAGACAGCAGGGAGGGCGGGGGGGGGACACGGCAGGACGGACACAGCAGGCCGGATGGACACAGCAGGCCGGGCGGACACAGCAGGGCGGACACAGCAGGGCGGGCGGGCGGACACAGCAGGGCGGGCGGGCGGGCACAGCATCGGAGGACGGACACAGCAGGCCGGGCGGACACAGCAGGGCGGGCGGGCGGGCGGGGGACGGACACAGCAGGGCGGCCGGGCGGACACAGCAGGGCGGCCGGCCGGGCGGACACAACAGGGCGGGAGAAGTATAAGAAAAATAAGAAAGGATGGCATACATCCTGCCGACGCTCCCGCTGAGTTAAGTGGGCCCGGCTTCCTCCGAGCTGCGGCTATCTCCTCCCGCTGACACTCCTGAAGGGGACCCGGCTTCTGCTCCGTCGTTCTCCTCCCCCAGTAAGGCTCCCTCCGTCGCTCACGTCCCGCGATCTCCTCCGGGTCTTGTAGAGGCTCCCTCCTTCTCGTCCTCCCGCCGCCTGCAGCTGTCCTCGTCATGCACGAGACACTGCTTCCCGCGCTCTCCTCGTGCACAACTTGACAAGCTCATCTATGTTCACCCCCTGCTGGCGGCCACTGCGCAGGCGCAACAAATTGAAAAGCCCTATCTTTAAAATGGGGCATATTTTACTTAATTAAAAAAAAACTATAACTTTTTGAAAAACCACAACCCCAAAAGGCACTACACTGGGACATACTCTATCTAATAAAACAAACCCCAAGTCTTAATTTGTCCTCTATCCTGAGTTATGCCTTCCCAAAAAAATCCTCATTCACTCTATAGGAAAACCATGTCAAAAAGCCACAGAGGGAGTGGCAGAAAAAAACTGACAGTTGGAACTTTAGCTTACTCTCAATTCCTCATTTTTTATTATTTTGCCCTGAAATTTGGCATGCACCAGCGGGTGACGATTCTACACGTCCATGCCAAATTTCAGCTCGGTACGTCCAATCAGTTTTGAGGTGTAGCCCCTCAAACACCATGCCCCCATCTCAGAAGTTCCCTATGGGAGAATTCCGTTTGTTCGATTCAGCCTTAATATAAGGGCACGACCGTGCCCTTATAATATATAGATAGATATATATATATATATATATAGATAGATATATATAGATATAACAAACAGTATTTCCACTATGTGGAAAAGACAGCACTCTCCAAATGGATTTTCAAAAAATCAAAAAGTGAATATTTATTGTAAAGTTTGTCTCACAGTTTTCCAGGAAATGTCCAACGTTTCGGTCCACACCGGGACCTTTTTCAAGGTATACAGCATTAGATACAACCAGACAGCAATGCAGCATAAATCAAAGTGAGTAGGGAAACTGGAGCACCGGATATGCCTCACAGGCCCCTGTTATATACCCAGGAATGGTGCTATTCCCGCCTTCCAGATGACTGGGGGCGTGTTGGAACGCATGGTGGAACGCAAAAGACCTCACTTCCGGTTCCGCCGGAAGTAGGTCGCGTGGCCAGAATACAATGCTGGTGGAATTCCTAATGTAATGGGGCTAATGTAGTTGTAGTGAAGTGGAGTGCTCAATCATAGTATAGCATCGCAGAAGGGAGTAACCATAAGGTGCACATTCGCGCCGGGTCCTGACACGCAAACGTCACTTCCGGTTCCGCCGGAAGTGGGTCGCGTGTCCGGATAACAGTGCTTGTAGAGATTTTAATGTGATGGGGCTAATGTAGTTTAGTTGATGCTCAGTCTTAGTATAGCATCACAGGAGGGAGCTAATATAAGGAGCATACTTGCGCCGGGTCCTGACACGCAAACGTCACTTCCGGTGTTAACCGGAAGTGAGTCACGCTTGTAGCCCGACTGACTAGTATCTAAATACTCGTTTTAATATAGGGCTGTTGTAGCAAAAGGGGCCACATGGGGGGACTAATAGTGGAATTACCCTCACATCGGAGCCTATTAATGCATTCTGTGGAACGCATGCCGAGACGCATGCGTCACTTCCGGTATTAACCTGGAAGTGAATAAAATGCCAGTGAGGTGATTGAGCGTTCCATATAAATAGATAAAATACAAAGGTTATTATCATAAGTCACATAGGTGCAACAGTAAAAAGAGATATATGTATATATATACATACATACACATACACACACATATATATATATATATATACACACATACACACATATACATATATATATATATACATATATAAATGGTGAATGATCAATCAGGATATAGGGTCTCTCAATGGGGTATATAGGAGGCCTATGAGGTCACTCCAAGTAAAGCATGACGTGTATTGGTGAGATCAGAAAATAAACATATTAGAACGATAATGTTAGTATTGAAACATAACAAGCAAATTGTGCATACGGTACAAAAGTATTGAATGAACAAAGGATTTAAGAGTTATTTCAAAAAAATAGACAATGGGTTATTTTCATTCATGCCCATAGGGGCGATAGTGTCCAGTCTGTGGATCCATGAACTTTCCTTCTTCTTAAGGAGCAAAATGCGGTCCCCCCCTCTGGGCGGTGGGGGTATCCAGTCTATAAGTTTCGATCTGAGATCCGATACCTGATGTCGTGATGTCAAAAAATGACGGGCTACTGGTAATGTCGCTGTGCCGGTTGTGATTGCTTGATGGATGGAAGTTCTGTGATTGGCCATTCTGTCTCTAAATCTCCTAGAGGTCATCCCAACATAGTAGAGTCCACACGGGCAGGTTAGGAAGTAAATAAGGTGGTCCATCAGACAATGTAGTCTGTATTTAATTGCTATTGGTCGTCCAGAATGGGGATGCGGAAAAGATGATCCTGTGAGCATACCTCTGCATGTAGTGCAGCCTGTGCATTTGAAGCAGCCTGGGCGCTGTTCATGCAGCCAAGTGTGTGTCGTAGATGGACTGTGTTCAATCAGGGGTCTCATCAGTAGTTGTTTCAGGTTCGGTGCTCTACGGTAAGCCATCATAGGAGGGTTGCTTCTTTTTAATTTAAGTTGGTCATCCGTTGTGAGGATTGGCCAATGTCTGCAAATGGACCTTGCGATCTTGTTCGATTGATTGCTATATGTGGTTGTGAATACCATCCGATCTACAGTTGGTGTGCTCTGTGTGTTGGTAGTCGGTTCGGAAAACTTCTTCCTGGCTTTTACTAGACACTTGGATACTGTCTCTTCCTTGTAGCCTCTGTGTATAAATCGGGTGGTCATCTCGGATAGCTGATTCTCCATGGTGTCCATTTCTGAGTTATTTCGCATCACCCTGAGAAATTGTGACACAGGGAGATTGTTCTTTAAAGCCGGTGGGTGTTGGCTACTGGAGAGTAGCAGAGTGTTTCTGTCTGTAGGTTTTCTATATAGGCTAGTAGTAATGCGGCCCTCAGTCAGGGTTACAGTTATGTCCAAAAAGTTGATGTTGTGTGGATCGCACGGACTGGTAAATTTGACCGGGCTGTCGAGGGCATTTGCGTTCCACCATGCGTTCCAACACGCCCCCAGTCATCTGGAAGGCGGGAATAGCACCATTCCTGGGTATATAACAGGGGCCTGTGAGGCATATCCGGTGCTCCAGTTTCCCTACTCACTTTGATTTATGCTGCATTGCTGTCTGGTTGTATCTGATGCTGTATACCTTGAAAAAGGTCCCGGTGTGGACCGAAACGTTGGACATTTCCTGGAAAACT
Organism: Pseudophryne corroboree; assembly: GCF_028390025.1. NCBI lineage: Eukaryota > Metazoa > Chordata > Amphibia > Anura > Myobatrachidae > Pseudophryne > Pseudophryne corroboree. The sequence goes on along the minus strand of NC_086450.1, from coordinate 43,838,141 downwards.
GTGAGACAAACTTTACAATAAATATTCACTTTTTGATTTTTTTAAAATCCATTTGGAGAGTGCTGTCTTTTCCACATAGTGGAAATACTGTTTGTTGTACTATGGGCCCAATCTTTTACGAGATTGGACTCCGACTGGCACCCCACTATTTACTGTTATTAAGTGAGAGTGCAGGGACCCCCCACTATATATAGATATATATATTAAAGATGCTGTCTTAAGATATATATATATAAAAAACATGCCCAAAGAGACATGAGTCTACTGGGTCCTAGAGTCAAAGCTATGTCGATTTCTGCTTGACGTGTCCTGTAGAATATGCAATGGACAGATGATGCCGACTTAAGAGGCATATGGAAGGCTGAGGATTGTGTGGAGAAGGGTTCTCGGACCTGGTCTCCACAGTTATAGCTGGTAATTCTGATATTTTGCCTTATATTCCTGCACAGCCTAGGAAAGCACGACATTATCAAATGCAGCCTTTCGAACAAAGAAACAAGAAAGTCTGAGGTGCGTCCTTTCTTGCCAGAGGCAGGGGCAGAGGAAAGAAGCTGCACAACACAGCTAGTTCCCAGGAACAGAAGTCCTCCCCGGCCTCTACAAAATCCACCGCATGTCGCTGGGGCTCCACAGGCGGAGCTAGGCCCGGTGGGGGCACGCCTTCGTAAGTTCAGCCACAAGTGGGTTCACTCCCTGTTAGATCCCTGGGCAATAGATATTGTGTCTCAGGGATACAAGCTGGACATTGAGGAGATGCCCCCTCACCGACAGCCCTGCCGGCTTCCCCCCACGAGAGGGAAACAGTGTTGACTGCAATTCACAAATTGTATCTTCAACAGGTGGTGGTCAAGGTCAATGAGGGGGTTATTATTCGACCATGTTGTAGTCCCGAAACCGGACGGTTCGGTCAGACCCATATTGAATTTAAAATCCCTGAACATATACCTGAAAAGGTTCAAGTTCAAGATGGAATCGCTAAGAGCGGTCATTGCAAGCCTGAAAGGGGGAGATTTTATGGTGACTCTGGACATAAAGGATGCATACCTTCATGTCCCCATTTATCCACCTCATCAGGCGTACCTCAGAATTGCGGTACGGGATTGTCATTACCAATTTCAGACGTTGCCGTTTGGTCTCTCCACGGCCCCGAGAATATTCACCAAGGTTATGGCGGAAATGATGGTGCTCCTGCGGAAGCAAGGTGTCACTATTATCCCGTAATTGGACGATCTCATAAAAGCGAGATCAAGAGAGCAGTTGCTGAACAGCGTATCACTTTCTCTGGAAGTGTAACGGCAACACGGCTGGATTCTATATATTCCAAAGTCGCAGTTGGTTCCTACAGCTCATCTGCCTCTCCTAGGCATGATCCTAGACACAGACCAGAAAAGGGTTTATCTCCCGATAGAGAGAGCTCAGGAGCTCATGACACCGGTCAGGAATCTATTAAAACCAAAACAGGGGTCAGTGCATCACTGCACTCGAGTCCTGGGAAGGATGGTGGCATCATACGAGGCCATTCCCTTCGTCAGGTTCCATGCGAGGACCTTCCAATGGGACTTACTGGACAAGTGGTCCGGATCACATCTTCAGATGCATCGGTTAATCACCCTATCCCCCAGGGCCAGGTTGTCTCTCCGGTGGTGGCTGCAGAGTGCTCACCTTCTCGAAGGTCGCAGATTTGGCATTCAGGACTAGGTCCTGGTGACCACGGATGCAAGCCTCCGAGGGTGGGGGGCAGTCACACAGGGAAGAAATTTCCAAGGGCTGTGGTCAAGTCAGGAGACTTGCCTTCACATCAACATCCTGGAACTAAGGGCTATATACAACGCCCTACGTCAAGCGGAGTCCCTGCTTCGCGACCAACCGGTTCTGATTCAGTCAGACAACATCACCGCAGTGGCTCATGTAAACCGCCAAGGCTGCACAAGGAGCAGGGTGGCGATGGTAGAAGCCACCAGAATTCTTCGCTGGGCGGAGAATCACGTAAGCGCACTGTCAGCAGTGTTCATTCCGGGAGTAGTCAACTGGGAAGCAGACTTCCTCAGCAGGCACGACCTCCACCCGGGAGAGTGGGGACTTCATCAAGAAGTCTTCACGCAGATTGCAAGTCGATGGGAACTGCCACAGGTGGACATGATGGCATCCCGCCTCAACAGAAAGCTGCAGAGATATTGCGCCAGGTCAAGAGACCCTCAGGCGATAGCTGTGGACGCACTAGTGACACCGTGGGTGTTCCAGTCGGTCTATGTATTTCCTCCTCTTCCTCTCATTCCCAAGGTGCTGAGAATCAAAAGAAAAAGAGGAGTGAGAACAATACTCATTGTTCCGGATTGGCCAAGAAGGACTTGGTATCCAGATCTGCAAGAAATGCTCACAGAGGACCCGTGGCCTCTGCCTCTATGACAGGACTTGTGCAACAGGGGCCCTGTCTGTTCCAAGACTTACCACGGCTTCGTTTGACGGCATGGCGGTTGAACACCGGATCCTAGCAGAAAAAGGCATTCCGGATGAGGTCATTCCTACGCTGATAAAGGCTAGGAAGGATGTGACGCTCAACATTATCACCGTATATGGCGAAAATATGTGGCTTGGGGTGAGGCCAGGAATGCCCCTACGGAGGAATTCCAGCTGGGCTGTTTCCTTCACTTCCTACAGTCGGGAGTGACTTTGGGCCTTCAATTGGGTTCCATTAAGGTTCAGATTTCGGCCTTATCCATTTTCTTTCAAAAAGAACTGGCTTCTCTGCCTGAAGTTCAGATGTTTGTAAAGGGAGTGCTGCATATTCAGCCCCCTTTTGTGCCTCCAGTGGCACCTTGGGATCTTAACGTGGTGTTGAGTTTCCTGAAATCACACTGGTTTGAACCACTCAGAACGGTGGAAGTAAAATATCTCACGTGGAAGGTGGTCATGCTATTAGCCTTGGCTTCGGCTAGGCGTGTGTCAGAATTGGCGGCTTTGTCACATAAAAGCCCTTATCTGGTTTTCCATGCGGATAGAGCAGAATTGCGGACCCGCCACAATTTCTGCCGAAAGTGGTTTCATCCTTTCATATAAACCAACCTATTGTGGTGCCTGTGGCTACTACTGACTTGGAGGATTCCGAGTCACTGGATGTGGTCAGGGCTATGAAGGTTTATGTAGCCAGAACGGCTAAGGTCAGGAAAACAGAATCTTTGTTTATCCTGTATGCTTCCAACAAGCTTGGGGCGCCTGCTTCAAAGCAAACTATTGCTCGCTGGATCTGTAAGACAATTCAGCAGGCTCATTCTGGGACTGGGTTGCCGCTGCCTAAATCAGTTAAGGCCCATTCCACAAGGAAGGTGGGCTCTTCTTGGGCGGCTGCCCGAGGGGTCTCGGCATTACAGCTTTGCCGAGCGGCTACTTGGTCAGGTTCAAACACCTTTGCAAAGTTCTACAAGTTTGATACCCTGGCTGAGGAGGACCTTGTGTTTGCGCATTCGGTGCTGCAGAGTCATCCGCACTCTCCCGCCCGTTTGGGAGCTTTGGTATAATCCCCATGGTCCTTACGGAGTCCCCAGCATCCACTAGGACGTTAGAGAAAATAAGATTTTACTTACCGGTAAATCTATTTCTCGTAGTCCGTAGTCACTGGCGCACGCAGGGGTGGTTTCTGAGTACCCAGAAACCCCCCCTGACCAGCCAAATTATTTTTATCTGAGACGGAGACAGCTGTGTCTTCATCTAAGTACAAACCGTGACCGCTACCGCGATCACTGAAGCTGCTGCTGCACTGAGCTCTCGTCGGGCAGAGCTCAGGCTTCAAAGCTGCCAGTGCCGGCCCGACGCATACGCGTTAGCGTACAGCGCCAGACTCAGGAGGGAGCTGCTCTACTGCAGAGTGTGAGTGACTGTCCGTCACTCACGCTCTACACCGCTGCGGCCACCCTCTCGCCTGCACCTACCTGCTCTCCTGCCTGTTCGCCCAGGACACAGAGAGCACAGACTGAGCACAGCACAGCTATGTGTCCTCCCAGCCCTCCCGCGATGCAGGGAAATGGGGAAGCTGGAGACTGACAGTGCAGCATTTGGTGACGAAGGGGGAGCTGGAGCTGCACTATAATAGAGAAGGTATGTGCTTCTGCATGGCTGGCAGCTCCCCCTTTATACTGTGTGTGCATTTGTTGGTATGCCTCTGTAAAATGTGTGTGTCAGTGTGCCCATATACTGTGTGTGTGTCAGTGTGCTTCTGGTCCCTGTGTGTGTGTCAGTGTGCCCATATACAATCTATATGTCAGTGTGCTCCTGGTCCCTGCGTCTGTCAGTTGGGATGTATTTGTGTGACCGACGCCGATATATATATAAAAATACTTTTTTAATTTTTTTTTCTAGATATAAATGTATGCAGAAACCCCCCTCGGTAAATCCTGTGTTTGCCCCTGCGTAGTGAATGCTGGGCGCCCGTCCCAAGTGCGGACTTCTTCTGCAATGCTTGTATATAGTTATTGCTTAAATAAGGGTTATGTTATAGTTGCATCAGGGTTTATCTGATGCTCTGTGATTGTTCATACTGTTAACTGGGTAAAGTTATCACAAGTTATACGGTGTGATTGGTGTGCCTGGTATGAGTCTTACCCTGGATTCCCAAAATCCTTTCCTTGTACTGTCAGCTCTACTGGGCACAGTTTCTCTAACTGAGGTCTGGAGGAGGGACATAGAGGGAGGAGCCAGAGCACACCAGAATCTAAATTCTTTCTTAAAGTGCCCATGTCTCCTGCGGAGCCCGTCTATTCCCCATGGTCCTTACGGAGTCCCCAGCATCCACTACGGACTACGAGAAATAGATTTACCGGCAAGTAAAATCTTATTTTTCCTGCCTGCACAGGGCTGAGAGGAAGAACAGGTCCCTCCACAGCAGCTCCAACTGTCAGTGCACGGTTCCAGGGGGCTGTAGAAGGGGGGGGGGGGGAGGCTGTAATACGACTGTGTGTCCTATTAAGTGCACAGTCAGCGCTGACAAGGGGTCTCCCTTTGCTAAAAGCGCTGTGTGTGGGTTGGCTCCAATCTCTGTGTCTCTCTTGCCATTCTTGGGGGGGAAACTCTTGCCCTCACACGTGTGTGTGTGTGTGTGTGTGTGTGTGTGTGTGTGTGTGTGTGTGTGTGTGTGTGGAGTGTTTGGTGGTCTCCTTTAGCTATGTCCAGGGACACTGTGTCATAGGCTGCAAAGGATTTATCCTCCCAGGATGATCCCATTCCATGTAATCAGGATAGCACTGGTTTAGCACAGATACCAGCAAGGGAGCCTGAGTGGTTTTCCTCTATGAAATCTTGGATTTCTCAAATTTCTGACAGGGTTGCAAGTAATGAATCTGCAACCCAGGTATTACAAAGCTCTATGGCAGTATGGCCAGTTTCTGGTACCTCAGGACGCCCCGCTATATACCCCCACAAACGTGCGCTTGTGCAGGTCACACAAGACGACACAGATACCGATTCTGACACCACAGATGGTGATGGGAATGTGTAGCGGGGGTCCGCATCTCTTGCAAAGGGGGTGCAGTTGTTGATAGAGACTATCAGGTGTCGAAGTCAAAAATATTACATAAAGAGAACATACAAACTCTAAACACGTATAAGTCGCTATACTTGCAAATACGCGCAGCGAGCACAGCAATATATGGTAACACACGCATTTACACGGACATGCCACAGAGATGGATTCGACACTTATTTCATGCAGTACATAATTGTGGTGGTATCAAGCACCAGACATCATGATGATTTAGAATTGTATATGATGGAGTGGTGTCATGTGTGTGTATTATTTGAACGAAACAAGATAGACTGGTCATGTTTACTATTGAAGCAACCAGATTGATGTGTAGATTCATTTGATGTTTGTTGTGAAGTTGTGGGACATTGCAGCGGATAATTATGATTAAATGTATAAAAGCTAAAATCACTTTTATTAGAACAATAGATATTCCAAACGGGTGGTGGACAGGAAACTTAAGCCAGCCCTTTGGATGTCTTCAAGGCTGAACCTGATTAGCACATCCAAAGAAACTAGTGACTCATCATGAATGAGAGAGAGTCCCCTCCCCCAGAAACTAGATAACACATTGATCACACAGGAGCTCAGTTGCTTTTTGGGACCAGAGGATGAAGGAGTTGCTGGCAGATCAGTTCCTGTATTTATTTACAGAGAGAGAGAGAGACATAAGATGCATTGGAGGGAATGGTAATTGCATCGCTGGCCTCTAACTGCAACTGTATGTAATGGCATGTAACTGTATGTATTAGCTGCTAACTGTGTGAGTTGTAACCATGTAACTATAGGTATACTGTACTTTGTAATATATATTGAATCCATATCCTTTTAATAACAAATATATACATCAATGAGCTTTGGAACTCAGATAATGTGTGGGTGTATTGTTTTCTCTTATGGGATGCAGTGTTTTGCGATGTATAGCGCACATTCATGGGATATGGTAATAAGAGGTGCAGGCATTTACAATATATATTAGAGCAAGTATTCTAAATATTTGTGAGAAATCAATTTGGCATTCACAGATGAGGGCTCTTACGGGATATCAGGGTCTTAATGATGCACTGTACATTACAAACGTGGCTGTAATTGACCGGCTCCGATGGACGCATCGCGAAGCTGTTGAAAATAACATCCACGTTAGTGTATTGTTGTGGTATCAGTAAGCCAGTGATATGAAATTTCAAGGGACAATGCGATTCTCATAATATTTAAGATGCTAAAATTTATTTTTATTGCTGCAAAACAAGGTTCAAATAAGTCATATTGTGTTTGATTCAGATTGGATTGCTTATCTGTTAAGTAGGGTTAAAAGTACATTTAAAAGTTGCTGCATAGCCTTGATATAGTTTTTTTTTTTTAACTCAGGCCTAAAATAACTTCTGGTGCTTGTATGGTGTGTGATTTCTTTGTGACAAAGGAAGCCGCATGGTCTGTCCTCCATTTTGGACTAACCACATGGCCTGTCCACCATTTTGTGTAACCCTCATGGATGTGGAAGGGGGAGGAGCAGCGGCCATTTTGGGAAGGTCATTTTCTAAATGGCTGATTTTCACTGCTCAGAATAATCAGCTTTCCTTGGTCACATCAAACACCATTTATGAGTTACCAATGCATTTATTTAACCCATGCCATAGTCAATTACAAATAGTTTCAGCTGGGCCTAGTGAGAGTTAATAGATGAATCCTTGATGTAAGAATTACACACAGATATAAACAAAGTTTTTTTCTTTTTCCTCCAGGATTTAGTTAAATCTGCTTGCTAGTTTAGGATAGCCATTGAAATGTTAATTAACCTGTCCCACTACCCTCTTGAACAGGCATATGAACCTCTGTTATGCAAATTAGAGATTTTGAAAGAAATGCATTCATTTAGTAGGTGTGTACTGTGTGGGGGTTCTATGAGAGTCAAGTGGTATATATATTTATATATATTATATATAATATTATTATAATTATGTGTATATTTATATCAGTGTATGTTCTGCAAGATAGCTATCCAATCTGAATCATATTTAAATGATTGATTATTGCTAGAGTCATTATAGATCTGTGTGAAACCGAATACATTTGTTGCTATATAGTTAAAACTAAAATAAATGTTTTAAAGCACAAATGCAGTCTGGCCTGGTTGTAAAGGTTTATACAGAAAGAAACTGTGTGTTGTGTTAAGTGAGCGATTATAGTTAGTATTGCTCACATTTATAGAAGTTGTGGGATTTGTTTTATTGCGGACGCAGGGTTTTGTACACGTGTCTCGGACAAAGTAAAGGACTGCGCACGCAGCGTAAGAGACACGCACGGTCGCGTGTTTGCGCAAAGTGCGTAAGAATGTGGGCGCTGAGTACAAATTATACAATAGTGTCATTTAGTTCAAAGGTGGGAGACATTTAATACAATAGCACAAAACTATCAGATTTCAAAGGCAGGTTACTCTAAATTTAGTTTAAAAACTGTATTGCCTATGGGGTAAAGCTGCCTATCTGAATGAATTAAAATTTTCTGTACAGAAAAATCAAAGTGTATTTGAGTGAGCGAACGTAGGAGTGAGTGGATATTGAACTTAAGGAACTAAAGTGGTCTAAAGTGGTCTGAAGTGGTAACACCGGGTTAGTAGAGGCCCGGTGGCGTAGGTTTCGCTACCCTGCGTTATTAGGAACTGAAGTGGTCTGAAGTGGTATCCCAATGATTTGGTCCCTGGTCCCACAGTCCTTAATGAGGCTACCGGGAGTTCTTTGGGGGTTCAGGCTCCTCCTGACGTGACAGCCCATCCGCATTACTATGAGCCTTGCCTTGCTTGTGAATAATATGAAAGTCATAAACCTGAAGAGCAAGGCTCCACCGCAACAGTCTGCCGTTTTCCTCCGTGGTGTGCTGGAGCCACAGTAATGGATTGTGGTCCGTTACCACCGTAAAATGGCGGCCATACAAATAGGGCTGAAGCTTCTTCACAGCCCAAACAATAGCCAAACACTCCTTCTCAATTGTGGCATACCCCACCTCCCGCGGTAGCAGCTTTCTGCTCAAATAGGCCACAGGGTGCTCCTGCCCATATGGCTCCTCCTGGCTCAGTACTGCTCCCAGTCCGTGCAGTGGTGCAGTAGTTCGTAAAACACAGTCCGGGTCAAGAATGTGCGCCATCAGCACTAGAGCGAGTACCAGAGCCTCCTTCAATGACTGCAATGCCAACTCGCAAGCGGGTGCAAAGTCCACCGACTTGGGAATGCCCTTCCTAGCCATCTCTGTAAAGGGGTTCACAACAGGACTAAAGTCAATGACAACGTGTCCGTAGGGCCTTACAGGTTCTAAGGTCAGTACCTGTCTGGGTGATGTGGTCCGGGGACAGCCTCTGGTCGCCTCTGCTTTGTGCCTACCCCTGTCTCCTCCCACATGGTGCCCCAGGCACTGCACCTCCGTCATTCCTATCTGGCAATTGTCTGCCCGAACTGTCAGACCTGCCCTCCAATCCTCCTCTGTCGACCTATGACTCGGGAAACCTACCCTGTTACCTAGGCCTACTCTTTCCTCCTCGTCCGCTACCTGTGCCACAGTGATGGCGGCCAGACCACCAGCCTCTGGATCCTGTGTGGTATCCACTACAGGGAGGCTTCCCTGATCTATTGCGCAAAGGCAGGGGACCTGCTATGTCCACAGCCACTTGCTGTAAAGGTTCTCCTATGGGCAGAGGCCCAGAGACAACACAACCGCTGGAGTGCCCCAGCTGCCAACGCATGGCACCAGCCTTACAGTTGGTCGGGGCGTCATCCGACATTCCAGACCAGGGTAAGCACTGTATCAGGCACTTCAGGGTACGGTCTATCTCTGAGTGGCTGTCCAAAGGGGTTTCACTGGCAACCGACACCGGATGCGCAGGAAAGTTCCCTGGGGGGACCAGTTGGACACGTTCCCTATCTGGTCTATCCCCTCCCACTTTCTTGTCTACCCTATACCTTAACCCATCCCGCCAGGTCACACTTCCTGCCCCAACCCTGTCAAGGCCGCTGCCAGAGTGGCGCCTCATGCCTTTCAGGGATGGGTCAGAGAGTTGAGCCTCCTTCAACTCCTGCCTGTGGCCCTCAATCTGTCCTAAATTGGGACACACTACAGGGGGATCTAGGTGGGGACTACTAGGGTCAGTCTGGTAGGGGTCAGTCATGGAAAAGTCAGTGTGGTTTCTCATACTCACCGCTGGAGTTGGCAAACCACTTGGGTCAGGAGCATCATTGGGCACCCCCACAGGATCAAACGAGCTGGAACCAACACCCTCTGCATTGCTAGGGGAAGTAGGCATACCGGAGGCAAAAGGCATGCGGGGTTGATGTGCCGATCTAGCCGCTGTAATCTTTTCCTCTGGGCTGGTTGATGCTGTGGTTGGCTGTGCTGGCAGTTGTCTAGCAGCTGTAGTCTTTTCCGCTGGGCTGTGCTGGAGCAGCTGATGTCAACGGTGGTTGTGGAACTTGACTCCGGAGAATGGCGCCAACAAACGTAGTGACGATCCCACCACCCAGATCATTTCCTAGGACCACATCAGTTGGGAGACCATCCATGACGGCAACTTCTCGCAACTCTGGTCCAGCTCCCCAGTCCATGTAGACTCTTGCCATGGGAACCGCTTTCTCCATTCCATCTGCCAGGGTGACCTTGGCAGTGCTACCCTGCAATACTGCAGCAGGATCTATAAGGTGGGGGCTCACCACAGTGACTGAGGCCCCAGAGTCTCTTAGGCCTTCCCCCTGCAGGGATCCCAACGTGGACCGGCTGCAGGTGCCTCCACATATTATGTAGGGGCTGTTTGGCCATGCAGGTGACTCTCTCCGCAGAGTGCACCTGTCTCTCGCCACACTCCATCGGACTGACTGGAGGGGGAACAGTCTCTGTAGGCTCATCTCCACTCGTCAAACAAGCAAGCCGGGCTCCAGCACTCGGATTTGGGGCACGAGTCTGGGGTGCTTGGGATGCAGGACAGTTCATCCTCAGATGTCCGATTTTCCCACAGCCGTAGCACTTCTTCTCCAGTCGTGGCACCGATGATCTCTGATCAGTTGCAGGGACGCTGCGGTGCGGTTCCTGGCCTAGAGCACCCAGGTTGGAAGATGCTTGCTTTGGGGGGTGATGAGCTGAAGAGGGGTGTCCCCCTGATGGTACAGTCTTTTGGAGCTGGCTGCTGGCGGGGCGCTACTGCCCCTGTGGCCGAATTGCCACATACTTGTCTGCTAATTGGGCAGCCATCTTTAAGCTGGGTGGCTCCCGGTCTAGCACTCACTCCTTCACTTCTGGGGCGCACCTGCGGTAGAACTGCTCCCTGCAGATCAGGTCGATCAGTGCGTCCCATGTAGTGGCTTCAGAATCCTTCACCCACTTCACCACGTACTGCCGCAGCTGGGTGGCGAACTGCTCGTGGGTGCAGCTAGGATTCTTGTGCAAGTCTCTGAACTTCTTCCTGTAAGACTCTGGAGTGATGAAGAATCGCTGGAGGAGGGCCCGTGAGACTTCGTCGTAGTCCCCACCGTCCTCCGTGGCCACTCCTCGATAGGCCTCCAAGGCCTCTCCATGCAGAGTGGGCACAAGGTGTCTCACCCACTCCGACTTGGGTAAATCGTGTAGTTTACAAGTCCTTTCAAAAACTTGTAAATGTCCATCAATGTCCCCATCACTGTCTGCAAACTTGGCAAACTGAATGCGTCCCGATCTGTGTACATCAGCTGACAACGGCTCCCGGGGTACCACGGCTTGTGATGCCCGCTCCGCATGCCACATCCAAATGACAAGCATGCGTTCTTGCTCCGTTGCCCTTTCCCCCGATTCCGCTAGCCGATCTGCTAGGGTATCCGGGCCGCCACCCCTGGGACGTTGGAATCCTGGCCCTGCTAGGGATTGCTGGGAAACATGGCTGCTGCTAGAAGGGGCGGGGCTTGTGGGTCTCACCGGTTCCATACGAAGGTCCACTGGTGGGCCGTCCTCTGCGATGCTGACGCCGTCAGTACTTTCCACCTCCGCCCGATAGGACTCCTCCAAGCTCATGAGCGCCGCCTTCATGATGCTTCTGGACGCGTTGAAAGGGATATCCACACCCTTCTCCTGGCACACGATCTCCAGATCGCCCTTAGACGTTCCACTGAAGTCTGTCATCTTGTGCGTTCTCCTGCGCTGCAGTTACTCCTCTCCTGAGTAACTCGGCTTCTCCAATCGGGTGACCGAAAAGCCGCCTGGGATGATCCCACCGCTATGCCAACAATTTCTGTGACCGGACGCCTTTCGTACGAAAGCACTCACCGCTTTCGCGACGGGCTCGTCCCCAGCGCACAGAATGGAAGGTCAGGTCACACGGGACCTGACCACATAGGGGATTCCCGCTTACCGTCAGTAACCGCCTGTTACTGACTCCACCCACTGCGCTGTGGGCGGGTTTATGCTGCCACCACCAAACTCCTAACCTGCCGTGGCGTTTGGTACCACGGTTCTGCTCTGTATGTGCCGACACACTGCCTTACCACACCTGTGTGGTGTTGACGAATCCCCACTAGCCACTTGCTAGGCCTCTACCGGTAGCTGGCGGAAGGCAGAACTTGGAGATGTTAGGTGCTTCCCTGGACAGCCGGAGGACAGGGCTATGTTTGGCATAACCCTGTAGGTCACAAGATGAAGCAATCTTCTTGAGGCAGATGATGTTTATTTGCTCAATAATAGTCTTAAAAAAGACTCTTCCTTTTTATGTCAATTTTCCACACAGTACAACAGGGGGTCATGTCCTCCCTGAGCCCTTTCTATCCAATAAGGATATCTTACAAAATACCAATAAATAAATTACATTTCAAAAGGAGATAAGTGCAATAAAACAATATCCTCCTTCCTGTGACACAGACAACGTTTGGTATCAGATTAACATTCACTATTGATAAATGTATCACATAGCTTCAAAATACAAATGTTTATGTCTCATTCACATCTCCAGGCAAACCCAGTGTTTGGGATTACAACAGGAAAGGCTGCAACACAACAAACAGTCTTCCTTCCTGCATCTGCCATTCAGGGTTTGTATATCAATTAAATCATTACATGAAACATGGTTCCAAGCCCAGAACTACTTTACATATGGGATAAGGAGATCCCCGTGAGTAACATCTTTCTCTAAGGAACTTACACATCAAAAGGTTTTGTCATTCACACCTCTCTGCTAGGACAGGGCCATTAGCATGCCACTTCCTACCTACAGGAGATGATTATTCAGACATTGATAAGAGTAAGTGCATTTTCCCCTTTAAAATACAGGTGACCATATCTTGAATATAAAATAAATACAGTTAAACATGCAATCCTACAATTGTGCACAGAGCACTACATATGACATGTTAAAACACATCATTAAACATACTTTTAAACAGTCCGCGCCCAGCGCCGTAAGTACTTTAAACAGTGACGCCAAGCGCCTATTGTCCGCAACATGGCGCCGGGCACGAGGGTTAACCCCTTCAGTGCCGCAGCCGCCATTACACGTGTGGCTGGTTAGTCTCTCCAGCCACAGCTTGTTAAACTTTTTTTTTTTTTTTTTTTGTCTCTTACAGAAATAGAAAACTCCATCTGGATAAGATCACTGGTAAACACTAATTCGGCAAATGGGAGGTGGCTGTCTCTGTGCAAATGGACGGGCTCAATAAGGCATTGAGTGTCAGGGTGCAGACTTCTTTGCAAAATTGGAAAGGGGTCACAGTAGCTAATCTTAGATAGTGTGCTATTGAACATCACAAGAATAGTGCTAGGCGCAGAGAACAACAGGTGGAGAGGTTGAGGACGGTAAGTATACTGGCACATACAGGAAAGACCCATCAGTCCAAACCCCAGATCCCTAATGGTCAATAATATGTTACACTTGTAGGAAGGAAGGGCATTTTGCCAGAGATTGTAGGAGTAGTAGGACACATAGTCAATATAGATCCCCTAGACAGAAAACACAAGCCACATTATTAAACACATAGACGGGACCAAGGGACATATAGTAAGGAATCATAAGCCATATAGAAAACACAGATTCGGCTAATGGGAAGAACAAAATAAATGCAACATTACCCTTTGACAAAACTTGAAGACTAATGTCGCATTCTGCTGTTCTAGATGCATGTCCATCACAGGTAGAGGAAATTATCTCACAGATACCGGGTTCCCTATGAACTTAGGATGGACAGGACACTGGATTGATGGTTGGGATAGTCCCAGTAGAGATAAGACACACAGAAATTTTTTTTAGGGGTATAGACCAAGTAGAGACTCACTTCCCCGTAGTGCCCAATCCAGTTGTCAAGTTTTTATAAAATCTTCTTTACCTCTACAAACTCATCTGTCACCAACCTCTATTCTGTTTCTCTACAGTTTCCTTTTCATCTTTTGCGTTCACACAGGGTGGTACAATACATGGACCCAAGTACAGTTCAAACTCCACATGCCTAAGTCCGTCAGAGTTCTGCCCGAACCCAGTATATCTCAACAGCACGATGACACCAGTATTACTGCAGTGTGCCTTGTCATGCACAAAGGGTGGAGAATGGGAATACTGGTGAAGGGAAATTTTGTATAGACACTGATATGACTGTTGGTGAATGGCAAACCTGATATTTTCTTTTTCATTTTCTTCTTCTTTCTCTCCTCTAGAGATGTTTCCTTTTTCTTTTTTTGAGTTATGCTCATGGTACTCTACATTGCAAACACACGATAGTTAAATTAAGATACAAAAATGTGTGTTCCATACAGGAAAAGGCAGTCTGGAGGACAAAGGGGTATGGCCAGGAGTCCTCAGGACTGTGGGCAGGTGGACACGGTAATCCAGTAGCCCCCAGAGCATACCTTCCAAGTCTAGCTGAGGTGGCACACGGTCTGACTCATCTAGGCAAAGAGGGTAGGTGCAGGCTGATGAGAGTCTACTGGTGTGCGCCAGGATTCTATTCTCATACAGGTAAGAGAGCAATGACCTGTCTTACTTGCTTGAGGAAGAATATTGGTGAAACAATACCAACAGAGCCATCCCATATCCCTCCTGCAGACGGATCTTTTCAGGAAATACAAATCGACTTCGTACAGTTAACACCCTTTAGGAATTATTGTGATGTATTGGTGTGCACTGATGTTTTCTCAAACTGGGTAGAGGCATTTCCTGCCGCAACGGATGCTGCTGTGTTTACCGCAAAGAAAAATTGTGCAGAAATTTGTGTGTAGATAATGGTACCCCTAGAAGTAGGAGCAAAGCTTAAAATTGTACTATTGTGATCATAGATACTGCCACTAGTATTATGTAGCTTCGGAACCACTCCCAGATCTTCACTTAACGAATCACCCTCTGCGAAATTTGTTTTTGGTTTGATTTTGGTATGTGTGTTTTTTTGGTTGTTTTTGGAAGACAACCTCATGTCATGATTGATCCGCACAATGATCAGAAATACACCAATGAGGTGACAGTACAGTACCTTGTTGAGATGAGCCAGCATTTGAGAACTTGACAAAAGATCTTGAAACTGTTGATTGCTGGTATGCCAAATGCTAACTGCCTTGATTGTGAACCAAGAGACTGTGATTGTTCTTACGCTCAGGTTGCCTAATAGACGGGTGGGAAGGACCATACCAAGTTTTGTTGACAGCACTAAAGGTCCCCGAAAGAGAGATTTGGGCCACTCGTCCCACTGCAAGAAGGTCGCTGACCCGGAGAAAAAACTCATGACAAAGTAGTTTATTGCTCACATTCATCGAGTTTGTGTTAGGGTCTCCTGCCCTGTGCTGCCACGTCGTCATGGCAACCGAGAGACAAGTGCTAGCGGAGTAACCTGAGCGCAGCTGATACTCCGGTTCGGGTCTTTTGCTGTGCAGTGGTTATAGGCTCTGTGCATGGCAGGGGATCCGGTGCTGGTTTTTGTGCTCACAGTCTGTGAGGTCTGAGTGGGGCGTGGACAGCACCTGCTTTATAAGGCCTCTTCTCAGGGTAAGCAGATGCTGCTGAATCTTTGTTGGTTAGTCAGTTCCTGAAAGTTAACCAGTACTGTGTAGCTTTGTATTTGTTTGTTGCTTACTGCAAATAGGCCTGGGGATTTGGTATTACACGCTGCCAATCCAGACCTAGCAGTAAGACTGGAGTCAGTCGTTTAGCTTGCTGGGGTTCTGTTACTACTCTGTGAACTTAGCAAGTTTGCGGCTGTATTCTAAGACTTGCCTGTCTAATCCTGTCTCACTGTGCTAGGTGTCAGGGGTCAGTTTAGTGGCAGTAAGCTGAACCTGTGCACTGCAAGTGAGAATTAGGATTGTGGAGACTCTCCTTGTGTCTATCATTCCATCTCTGACCAAGGAGTTTACTGCCACACCCGTTGGTAACCCTTTAGGGTTTTGCTGTTGCCCTTAGCAACAGCATTTCGGGTTCTCTACGTATTAAAACACAACATCTTGCTTTTCCCATCTGAGCAGTTCTAATACAAGGGAGATACCCAGTTCCTTAGCCTCTGGGCTTCTCTGTTCACCTTGTGTGTATTTTGTTACCCTATCACCTTCTGTGTACGTTACGTCATATTCTCCAGTCTGTCTGTGAGTCCATTTGTTTTGCATAACAGTTCAAACACCAGTACATTCCTGCAGGCACTGGAGTGCATAACAGTTCTGACACCAGTACTTTCCTGCAGGCACTGGTGTGCATAACATATTCAGCAGCCTAATACTCCTGTTGAAATTTTGTGGGAATATGGAGCATACCCCTCAAAATACGTTGCAACAGGTGGTCGATCAGGTGCAGGTCCTGACTCGACAATTTAATGATTTGTCCATTAAAATGCACACCTCCCAGGTTGCTGGCGGAGCTCCCGCAGCAGCAGCACCTGCAGGGGTTAAGGAGCCGAAAGTAAATCTCCCGGATCGTTTTTCTGGAGATCGCTCGCAGTTCTTTTGTTTCAAGGAGAGCTGCAAGCTATACTTCCGGCTTAGGCCTCAGTCTTCTGGGTCGGAGATTCAGCGGGTGGGCATAGTGATTTCCTTGCTACAAGGAGACCCACAGGTCTGGGCATATGGGTTGCAGCCTGACTGTCCGTCGCTTAAAAGTGTTGATGCTTTTTTTACAGCACTGGGCATGTTGTATGATGACCCTGACAAGACGGCCTCAGCCGAGGCTCAGATTTCGATCCTTAAGCAAGGGCGAAGGCCAGTTGAGGTTTACTGTACGGAGTTTCGGAGGTTGGCCCATGATACCCAGTGGAATGACCCAGCCCTGAGACACCAGTACCGAAGAGGTCTTCTAACCAGATAAAGGACCAACTGGTACAATATCCCTTGCCTGATAGCTTGGATCAGCTCATGCAGTTATCCATCCGGGTGGATAGACGGCTGAGAGAGCGTAGGCTTGAAAGGGAGACTGAGATTTCCTTCCTTCCCAAGGGAACCTCAGACTCTGAGGAATTTTCCGAGGAGCCTATGCAGATTGGGGCTACCCGCCTCTCCTCGCGTGAGAAGACGCGGAGGAGACAGCAGGGGTTGTGTTTGTACTGTGGGAATAAAGGTCATGTGGTAGTATCATGCCCAGAAAAGCCGGAAAACTTCAGGGCCTGAGGGTGATGGGAAATATCCTGTCAGGCCAGAAGTCAGAATTTCCCAAGAAGACTTTTATCATTCCGGTGACCTTGAAGATCCTCGGTCAAACTGTCAAGACTGAGGCCTTTGTGGACAGTGGGGCCGACGGGGTTTTTATGGACCGCCAATTCGCCCTGAAACACTCTGTTCCCTTAGTACCCTTGGCATCGGAAATTGAGATTTGTGGGTTAAACGGGGAACCATTATCCCAAGGTAAAATTACCTCTTGCACTAGCCAGATTTCTTTGTTTATTGGAGCCACACACTCTGAAAAATTGTCCTTTTATGTGACTGTCTGTACTTTTGCCCCATTGGTGTTGGGGTTACCCTGGTTAAGGGCCCACAATCCTCAATTTGACTGGGTCTCTGGGGAGATTCTTAGTTGGGGTACTGATTGTTTCAGGAGTTGCTTGAGCCTTCCAGTCAGGCTCTCGCAGCTAAATTTGCCAGGATTGCCAGGGTTTTATGCAGATTTTGCGGACGTGTTCTCCAAAAAAGTTGCAGAGGTACTATCTCCCCATCGCCCCTATGACTGTGCCATTGATTTGTTGCCAAATGCTAAGCTTCCCAAGAGCAGGTTGTACTCCCTGTCACGTCCTGAGACTCAGGCTATGGCAGAGTACATTCAGGAGAACTTGGCTAAGGGATTTATCAGACCTTCACAGTCTCCAGTTGGGTCGGGGTTCTTCTTCGTGGGTAAAAAGGACGGTTCGTTGCGACCCTGCATCGACTTCAGGGAATTGAACCGTATCACTATTAAAAACTCATACCCACTGCCTCTCATTTCGGTCTTGTTTGACCAGCTTCGTACTGCCACCATTTTTTCTAAGATTGACCTACGCGGTGCGTACAATCTAATCCGAATAAGAGAGGGGGATGAATGGAAGACTGCCTTTAATACCCACTCAGGGCATTATGAATATTTGGTGATGCCTTTTGGGCTCTGTAATGCCCTGGCAGTCTTCCAGGATTTCATGAATGATGTGCTCAGGGAATATTTGGATAGATTCTTAGTTGTATACTTAGATGACATCCTAATCTTCTCCCATTCCCTGGAGGAACATCGGAAGCATGTACGCTTAGTCCTCCAGAAACTCAGAGACCACCGGCTTGGGGCGAAGCTGGAGAAGTGCGAATTTGAAGTTCAGCAAATCGCATTTCTAGGATATATTATCTCCCCAGAAGGTTTCCAAATTGAGGGTTCCAAGGTACAGGCAGTCCTGGATTGGGTGCAGCCCACTAGTTTGAAGGCGCTTCAGCGTTTCCTGGGCTTTGCGAATTTTTATAGACGATTTATCGCTGGATTTTCGTCTATAGTGGCGCCCTTGGTGGCACTCACTAAGAAAGGGGCGGATGTTGCTCACTGGTCTTGTGAGGCTAAAGCGGCTTTTGCCCGTCTCAAAAGGGCATTTGTTTCGGCCAAGGTGCTGCGACACCCAGATCCAGAGCGTCCTTTTGTGGTGGAGGTGGATGCCTCTGAGATGGGTATTGGGGCAGTGCTTTCTCAGATGGGAGTGTCTGATAATCGCCTTCATCCCTGTGCTTACTTTTCCCGTAAATTTTCGCCTGCCGAGATGAATTATGACGTGGGTAACCGGGAATTGTTGGCTATTAAGGATGCACTCGAGGAGTGGAGACACTGGCTTGAGGGGGCTAAGTTTGTGGTCTCAATTCTCACTGACCATAAGAATCTGGCATATTTAGAGTCAGCAAAGCGTCTCAATGCCAGGCAGGCACGATGGGCTTTGTTTTTTGCTCGCTTTAATTTTTTGATAACATATCGCCCTGGGTCAAAAAACATCAAGGCTGATGCGCTCTCGCAGAGTTTTGCTCCAATCCAGGAGACCACCGAGGAGCCGTTGCCCATTGTTTCCCCATCATGTATTAAAGTGGGCATTACCCAGGACCTCTTATCATTAGTCCTTAGAGCACAGGAGCAGGCTCCTCCAGACCTTCCGGTAGGTCTTTTGTTTGTGCCTCCTAGGTTAAGACAGCGAGTGTTCCTGGAATTCCATGCCAAGAAGTCGGCAGGTCACCCGGGTATTGCCAGAACTCGGGAGTTGCTATCTAGGGCGGTGTGGTGGCCCTCGGTGGCTAAGGATGTGGATCAGTGGGTTCGGGCATGTGACATCTGTGCCCGAAATAAGACTCCTAGAGGGGTTCCTGTTGGCCCATTACATCCACTCTCTATCCCATCTAAGCCATGGACCCACATTTCAATGGATTTTGTGGTGGACTTGCCCAAATCCTCGGGGATGACAGCCATCTGGGTTGTCGTTGACAGGTTTTCGAAGATGGCGCACTTCGTTCCACTGGTTGGGCTGCCATCGGCCAGACGCCTGTCTGAATTATTTATGCTGCATGTTGTGCGTCTCCACGGGTTGCCACTTGATGTGGTCTCTGACCGCGGATCCCAGTTTGTGGCCAAATTCTGGAGGGCATTTTGTTCCGATCTCCAGATTTCTGTCAGCTTGTCGTCAGGCTACCATCCGCAGTCTAATGGGCAGACTGAAAGGGTGAACCAGTCCTTGGAGCAGTTCCTCAGGTGTTATGTCTCCAAGTGTCAGACTGACTGGGTTGCTCATCTGTCCATGGCGGAGTTTGCCTATAACAACGCGGCTCACTCTGCTACAGGGATCTCTCCCTTCCTTTGTGTGTATGGGCATCATCCTAAGGCCAATTCTTTTGACCCCCTGGACTCCACGCCTGGTGGTTCCTCTGTGGTTTCGGTCCTTAGAGGTATTTGGCGGAAAGTGAAGAAAGCCCTTGTGTCTGTGTCATTAGTGACCAAAAGGGTTTTTGATAAGCGGAAAAGACCCTGCAGCTTCAAATTAGGAGACTTCGTCTGGTTGTCTACCAAGAATTTGAAGTTGAGACAGCCATCTCATAAGTTAGGCCCCCGGTTCATCGGCCCTTATAAGATCACCAGGGTTATCAATCCGGTGGCATTTCAGTTAGATCTGCCCCGTTCTTTTGGTATCAATAAAACATTTCATTGTTCCCTTTTAAAACGGGCGATTAGTAATCCTTCTTCCAGTGGAAGACCTTCCCCTCTTCTGATACGTGGCCAGAGGGAGTTTGTTGTTGAAAGGATTCTTGACTCCAAGGTGGTTCGGGGTCGGCTGTCATTTTTGGTGCACTGGAAGGGGTATGGCCCGGAGGAGCGGTCGTGGGTGCGCAGTTGTGATCTTCATGCCCCCAGACTGATACGCTCTTTCTTCTCGCAGTTCCCCGATAAACCCGGTGGTAGGGGTTCTTTGACCCCTCGTCAGGGGGGGGGGTACTGTTAGGGTCTCCTGCCCTGTGCTGCCACGTCGTCATGGCAACCGGGAGACAAGTGCTAGCGGAGTAACCTGAGCGCAGCTGATACTCCGGTTCGGGTCTTTTGCTGTGCAGTGGTTATAGGCTCTGTGCACGGCAGGGGATCCGGTGCTGGTTTTTGTGCTCACAGTCTGTGAGGTCTGAGTGGG
The DNA here is from genome assembly GCF_028390025.1 of Pseudophryne corroboree. Lineage (NCBI taxonomy): Eukaryota > Metazoa > Chordata > Amphibia > Anura > Myobatrachidae > Pseudophryne > Pseudophryne corroboree. The sequence continues at coordinate 43,817,573 of NC_086450.1, read as the reverse complement.
GCGTGGACAGCACCTGCTTTATAAGGCCTCTTCTCAGGGTAAGCAGATGCTGCTGAATCTTTGTTGGTTAGTCAGTTCCTGAAAGTTAACCAGTACTGTGTAGCTTTGTATTTGTTTGTTGCTTACTGCAAATAGGCCTGGGGATTTGGTATTACACGCTGCCAATCCAGACCTAGCAGTAAGACTGGAGTCAGTCGTTTAGCTTGCTGGGGTTCTGTTACTACTCTGTGAACTTAGCAAGTTTGCGGCTGTATTCTAAGACTTGCCTGTCTAATCCTGTCTCACTGTGCTAGGTGTCAGGGGTCAGTTTAGTGGCAGTAAGCTGAACCTGTGCACTGCAAGTGAGAATTAGGATTGTGGAGACTCTCCTTGTGTCTATCATTCCATCTCTGACCAAGGAGTTTACTGCCACACCCGTTGGTAACCCTTTAGGGTTTTGCTGTTGCCCTTAGCAACAGCATTTCGGGTTCTCTACGTATTAAAACACAACATCTTGCTTTTCCCATCTGAGCAGTTCTAATACAAGGGAGATACCCAGTTCCTTAGCCTCTGGGCTTCTCTGTTCACCTTGTGTGTATTTTGTTACCCTATCACCTTCTGTGTACGTTATGTCATATTCTCCAGTCTGTCTGTGAGTCCATTTGTTTTGCATAACAGTTCAAACACCAGTACATTCCTGCAGGCACTGGAGTGCATAACAGTTCTGACACCAGTACTTTCCTGCAGGCACTGGTGTGCATAACAGTTTGTGAACTGTGTGTTCCAAGTGAACTGTGTGTTCAAAGAGCAAGGCAAAGAGATCGCAAAAGTATCACCAGAGACTCTGTTCCGTGAAGACTGAGAGGCGGCACTGTTGAACACTACCTGAGCGTACTAAAGGATTGCAGAAAGACCAGTCATTGTAATTGATTTGTTATGAACAAGAGTTGTTTTATTCTATTTCTCTTTTCTCTCTTTCCCGCTGACAAACATTTTCTTTCAGGATATTCTATTTTTGCGAGGTGTTTTTATGAGGAGTCGAGTGTGGGACTGGAACTGGTTCTGTAGGAAGGAGTGATTTCCTTATAGGATCCCAGGATTAGACGATCAGTTTGTTAAAATCAGAGAAAAATCAAAGGTCTAGTAGTTATGGCGTTCAGAGGTAATCAGGAACAATCAGACAATGGCTATTCACACATTGCAGATAAAGAGCTCATTAATATATGTGGAAGAAAGGTTTATGAGTGGCTCTCCCCGAACTCCGAAGGTTTATGTTATTTAGGAAGGACACTACTTATAACCCTTGTTCAATTATTAAACAGACCTAGCATACGTTCCAGAAATGGAAACAATGTTCAGAAAATGATAGGAATATATAGATCATGAAAATTTTATATGTCACTGTCACGATTTGTTTGTGTCTTCTTCATCTACCCAGCAGAACCTCAATTGAATCCAAACATCAGTGTACAGAGACGTAGGTACATGTATGTGTGAAATGTTCGTCGCAAATCAGATATTATAGGCCAAAGCACTGTCCCAGCATACTCTATAGGTTGAATGTTGTCCCACACCCAACCAGTGGTCCCGTGACCGCCGAGTGCATATAGAGGATGTCTCGTCCTCCTCCCTGTCTTCCCCAAATATAGTCAAGTGTCTGATTTGCGAAATGCATACATACTTGTGTCTAGGTCATCGATTATTGTATGAAATATTTTTTTCTTATGTTAGTAATTGATGGCAGTTATTGTTTACTGCCAAAGGGTGGACTGTCGAAGTCAAAAATATTACATAAAGAGAACATACAAACTCTACACACATGTAAGTCGCTATACTTGCAAATACGCGCAGCGAGCACAGCAATATATGGTAACACGCATTTACACGGACATGCCACAGAGATGGATTCGACACTTATTTCGTGCAGTACATAATTGTGGTGGTATCAAGCGCCAGACATCATGATGATTTAGAATTGTATATGATGGAGTGGTGTCATGTATGTGTATTATTTGAACGAAACAAGATAGACCGGTCATGTTTACTATTGAAGCAACCAGATTGATGTGTAGATTCATTTGATGCTTGTTGTGAAGTTGTGGGACATTGCAGCGGATAATTATGATTACATGTATAAAAGCTAAAATCACTTTTATTAGAACAATAGATATTCCAAATAGGTGGTGGACAGGAAACTCAGGCCAGCCCTTTGGATGTCTTCAAGGCTGAACCTGATTAGCACATACAAAGAAACTAGTGACTCATCATGAATGAGAGAGAGTCCCCTCCCCCAGAAACTAGATAACACATTGATCACACAGGAGCTCAGTTGCTTTTTGGGACCAGAGGATGAAGGAGTTGCTGGCAGATCAATTCCTGTATTTATTTACAGAGAGAGAGAGACATAAGATGCATTGGAGGGAATGGTAATTGTATCGCTGGCCTGTAACTGCAACTGTATGTAATGGCATGCAACTGTATGTATTAGCTGCTTACTGTGTGAGTTGTAATCATGTAACTATAGGTATACTGTACTTTGTAATATATATTGAATCCATATCCTTTTAATAACAAATATATACATCAATGAGCTTTGGAACTCAGATAATGTGTGGGTGTATTGTTTTCTCTTATGGGAAGCAGTGTTTTGCGATGTATAGCGCACATTCATGGGATATGGTAATAAGAGGTGCAGGCATTTACACTATATATTAGAGCGGGCATTTTAAATATTTGTGAGAAATCAATTTGGCATTCATAGATGAGGGCTCTTACGGGATATCAGGGTCTTGATGCACTGTACATTACAAACGCGGCTGTAATTGACCGGCTCCGATGGACGCATCGCGAAGCTGTTGAAAATAACATCCACGTTAGTGTATTGTTGTGATATCAGTAAGCCAATGATATGAAATTTCAAGGGACAATGCGTTTCTCATAATATTTAAGATGCTAAAATGTATTTTTATTGTTGCAAAACAAGGTTCAAATAAGTCATATTGTGTTTGATTCAGATTGGATTGCTTATCTGTTAAGTAGGGTTAAAAGTACATTTAAAAGTTGCTGCATAGCCTTGATATAGTTTTTTTTTAAACTCAGGCCTAAAATAACTTCTGGTGCTTGTATGGTGTGTGATTTCTTTGTGACAAAGGAAGCCGCATGGTCTGTCCTCCATTTTGGACTAACCACATGGCCTGTCCACCATTTTGTGTAACCCTCATGGATGTGGAAGGGGGAGGAGCAGCGGCCATTTTGGGAAGGTCATTTTCTAAATGGCTGATTTTCACTGCTCAGAATAATCAGCTTTCCTTGGTCACATCAAACACCATTTATGAGTTACCAATGCATTTATTTAACCCATGCCATAGTCAATTACAAATAGTTTCATCTGGGCCTAGTGAGAGTTAATAGATGAATACTTGATGTAAGAATTACACACAGATATAAACAAAGTTTTTTTCTTTTTCCTCCAGGATTTAGTTAAATCTGCTTGCTAGTTTAGGATAGCCATTGAAATGTTAATTAACCTGTCCCACTACCCTCTTGAACAGGCATATGAACCTCTGTTATGCAAATTAGAGACTTTGAAAGAAATGCATTCATTTAGTAGGTGTGTACTGTGTTGGGGTTCTATGAGAGTCAAGTGGTATATATATTATATAAATATATATTATATATAATATTATTATAATTATATGTATATTTATATCAGTGATAGTTATCCAATCTGAATCATATCATTTAAATGATTGATTATTGCTAGTCATTATAGATCTGTGTGAAACCGAATACATTTCAGGTTGAGGAGGCCCTTTTCACTGAAAATAAAAAAGCCTCACTAACCTTCCCTGCGTCAAAGCAATTGAATGCTATATCTGAAAAAGCATGGGAAAACCTTGAAAAAAAATCCAGGTCCCTAAAAGGGTCCAGGTGGCATTTCCTTTCCCTGAGGAGGATAGGAAAAAAATGGGAAAACCCGCCGATTGTTGACGCATCTGTTTCCAGACTCTCAAAGAAGGTGGTTTTACCTGTTCCAGGATCTACCGTCTTAAAGGAGCCGGCTGATAGAAAAATTGATAACACGCTTAAATCCATGTACACTGCTTCAGGGGCCATATTACGTCCCACTATTGCCACTGCATGAATTGCAAAGGCAATAGTAAATTGGTCGGCTGCCTTACTTGAGGATTTGGATACGATGGATAGGGATGACGTTGCATTATATTTATGCAACATACATGATTCAGCAGGTTTTATGGTAGAATCCATGAAAGACCTGGGTTCCATGGCTGCGGGAATATCTTCCATGTCTGTTTCAGCTCGTCGGGGACTGTGGCTGCGCCAGTGGTCGGCCGATGCGGAATCCAGGAAAAGTGTGGAGTCCCTACCCTATACAGGTCAGGCTCTCTTTGGGGAAACTCAAGACCCGTGGATATCCACGGCTACAGCGGGTAAGTCTCCGTTTCTTTCCTCAGCAGCACCTGCTTCGGAGAAATCCTTCTCTTCATCTGCAACACAGTCCTTTTGGCCTAACAAGCCTAGAAAGGCCAGAACGTCCAATACCTTCTTTAGGGGAGGTCGAGTTAAGTCTAAGAAACCTGCCGCTGCAGGTTCCCAGGAACAAAAGCCTGCTTCAGGTACGCCAAAGTCCTCCGCATGATGGTGGACCACGCGGCCTGGAGGTGGGGCCAGTGGGAGCGAGACTCAGACACTTCAGTCACGTCTGGGTATTGTCCGGCCTGGATCCCTGGGTGATAGATATTGTATCCCAGGGATACAGGCTGGAATTTCAAAGTCTCCTCCCTCATCGCTTTTTCAAATCAGGCTTACCAACTCTGTTGGCAGACAGCACTGCATTACAAGACGCTGTCCAAAAACTGATGGAGGCACAGGTCATTGTGCCAGTACCACCTCACATGCAGAACAAAGGTTACTATTCGAACCTTTTCGTGGTACCGAAGCCGGATGGTTCGGTCAGGCCCATTCTGAACTTAAAATCATTGAACCCCTTTCTAAAGGATTTCAAGTTCAAGATTGAGTCTCTCAGGGCGGTGATAGGTCTGGAAGAGGGGGAATTCCTGGCATCGCTGGATATCAAGGATGCGTACCTCCACATTCCGATCTGGCTGCCGTATCAGGCTTATCTCTGTTTCGTATTGCTAGACTGTCATTTCCAGTTCCAGGCCTTGCCATTCGGCCTCTCCACAGCACCAAGGGTGTTTACCAAGGTGATGGCAGAAATGATGGTTCTCCTCCGCAAGCAGGGTGTGAACATCATTCCATATCTGGACGATCTGCTGATTAAGGCATCGTCCAAGGAGAAGCTGCTGCAGTCCATTGTTCTCACAACACGCCTCCTGACAGAAGCACGCAGATCAGCAGCTGTTCCGCCGATCCACATGCTTTCCGACAAGTCAAATTCCCCAACTTGTCGGATATAAAAGACGGTGATTGAATAGGTCAGAACCCATCTGACCTGAAAAAGTCGAAAACTGCCGTCTTTCCGACAAGACGGCAGTGTCGACATCAATTTGAATATACCCCTGAGTCTACATTCATTCCTAATGAGGATATCAGGTCTTATGTAATAGCCAGGCAAGAGCGCAATTCTGGCAAGTTAGCCAGTATTTTTTAAAGCGGCAATAATTTTAAATGGAAGACCAGGTTAGTTGTGCCCTTTAAATTATTGCCACTTTAAAAATATGAGCGTCACGGCCCTGCCTGCATCTCACAGGCTACTGCAGAACGCCCATGATGTTGTCCCATGTCATATAAGCACAATGGGTATTTTATAGAGGAGGTTAGATACAATGGCACCTTGTGTTACTGTAATCCCTGCGTTACACACAGACGTCTCTGCGGTTTCCACCAGATAAATAACCTTAGCACTAATGTAAATGAATAGCTTTCTCTGAGCACTAGCCTATTACACGCTGTAGGTCCCTGATCAGCACCATGGACCTCATCCTGTTTCTTCTCATTACTATTGGTTACAAGATAGCAGTGTCCTGTATTCTGTACCTCATCCAGGTGCTGACAGACCTCCTGTACTGCATCATTGTCATCCATACAGTTCCTGCACAGACTGCTGCTATACGTCCAGAGCATTGTGTGTTGCACTGGTGACTGATCACAAATAGGGCGTATGGACTGCAGATCTTTTTTTTTTTTAAACATTACATTTTTATTGAAAGGTGAGAGGGAAGAAAAAAAGGAATCCTCCTCTCTCTTTTTTGTACAAATACGTCAGGGGAACAGAAAAAAAAGAAGTAGGGAAAACAATTGTAGTGTATTTCACTTTATGTCTGACTCTGAACCCTCCGTTCAGAGTCAGACATAAAGTGAAATACACTACAATACATGGTTACATACTTTTGGTGAAGTGTACAAAAATATACTGTAAAGATCTACGATAGGCACATATGCATAAATAGGCTAATGCACAGGATACAGAGAGAAATAGGCGGTCAGGGGACATTGAGCTCATTTAACTCTGTCACAGCAAATAGCGGGGCAACTACAAATGAAGAATCTAGTTCGGTATTGTATGTAGACCATTTGGACCATTTCATGAGAGTAGAGGAAGAAGAGGGCAAGTATCTGGCTTCAGCTGTTTCATAAACAAAATGCCTATGGACTTTTTGTTGTATAACTACCAGGGACGAGACATTATCCGTTTTCCATAATTAAGCTATAGCAGCTTTAGTGGCAACTAAGATCTGGCCCAAGACGTATCTGTCGCCTGGAGGGAGGTGGTCTGTATGAAGGTGGAAGAGCGCTAAAGCGGGGTCCATAGGGATAGAGGAGCCCAAAACCGTATTAATCAGTTGGAACACATCACTCCATAGGCGGTTGAGTAAAGGGCATTTCCAGAAGACATGAAAGATGTCTCCTGTATATCCGCAGTTTCTCCAGCAGAATTTGGATTGTGAGGGCCAGATTCTGTGTTGCTTTTCTGGGGTAAAGTAAGCCCTCTGTATGAGCTTAAAGAACATTTCAGAGTGATTTATGCATTTTGAAATTGTGAAACAGGATCTAAATATTCCGTCCCAGTCCTCATTCTAGAGGGCTCTGTTTAAGTCCCTCTCCCATAGAGTCTGGGCCCTCAATTTGGTATGTGTGGAGTTTGCTAATTGGAGTTTATACCACCAGGAGATCCCGCCCCTATACCTCGGTGACATCAAATGGAGCTTAATATATGCTGGGAGAGAGGGTCTAGAGCCAGCAAACTTAGGGAAGGAGTGTATCCAACTCCTCAGCTGTAGGTATTTAAAAAAATCTTGAGACCGTATGCCATATAGCTCCTGTAGTCAGAAGAAGGGGAGAAGGGAGCCTGCCACATACAAGTCACTTAGGGAGGAGAGGCCTTTCCTCCTCCAGTCGCTGAGGTCTATATTAAAAATCATGGTAGAGAAGGAGTCTAGCGATAGAAGGGAGCATGGCAAAGTAATCTCATCTGAAGACAATACCAACTTGTGCCACGCACCCAGAGTAGTTTCAACTGACTTACAGGACCTTCCCTTGGCTTTCGCAGCGGAAGGAGGCATCCACAAGAGATCAGGGAGCGCAACCGGGTGCATGCAAGTGGCCTCCACCATCACCCATGATTTCGGATTCTCGACGGTGAACCAATCCCTAGTTTGGTTCAAGATACAGGCCATATGGTACAGTTCCAAATCTGGAAAAGCAACGCCACCCGCACTTTTGGGCAAAACCAGGGTCTTTTTAGCAACTCTTGGCCGGGAGCCTCTCCACACATACTTGGTTATGATTTGATTAAATTTAATATATAACAGCTTGGGGAGGGGCCTCGGTATGGCACGAAACAAGTACATAAGTTTGGGGAGGAGCACCATTTTAGCCGCGGCAATCCGACCTAGCCAAGAGACCTCATGCATCATCCATTCCCCAGTCAGCTCCGCAAAAGCTTTTAATAAAAGGTCAAAATTACGATTAATCAGCTCCTCCTCTCCAGCCAAATGAATCCCTAAGTACTTCAAGGAATGAGTCTGCCAGGCATATCTGTATAGGTCTTTCATTCTAGAGATCGCGTTTAAAGAAATGTTGAACGGAAGGGCTTCCGTTTTAGAGGTGTTGAGTCTATAATATGAAACGTCTGAGTATTCTTGAAGGACCGAGGGTAGGGTCAGGAGGGAGTCTTCGGGATCTGTTAAGCATAGTAAGACATCGTCTGCAAATAGGCTAACTTTATGTGCTACACCTCCTATAATTGGTCCCTTAATCGAATCATGAGATCTGATCCTAGCAGCCAGGGGTTCAACTGCCAAAATAAAAATAAGAGGGGATAGAGGGCACCCCTGTCGGGTGCCGTTAGTAATATCAAAACTCGGAGAGGTGCATCCGTTCACATAAACCCTTGCCGAGGGCAAGGAGTATAATGCTAGGATAGAGTCCATGATCCGTCCGGCGAAGCCAAACTTCTCCAGCGTCAGCTGCATGAAATCCCAATTTAGTCTATCGAACGCCTTCTCGGCGTCCAATGAGAGAACTAGAAGAGGTTCCCGTTTTGCTGAGCAGTGCTCAATGATGTCTATTACCTTCCGTGTATTGTCCGGGGCTTGGCGGTTCGGCACAAAGCCAACCTGGTCAGGGTGAATTAGGGAAGGGAGAAGAGGACTAATACGATTAGCGACCATTTTGGCGTATATCTTAAGATCTGAGTTCAGCAGAGCAATTGGTCTGAAGTTTTGTACAGAGGTATGGGACTTCCCTGGTTTAGGGATGGCTACAATTTGAGCTTCCAACATTTCTTTGGGGAAACTACCCCTCTGAGGCCTCATTGAACACTGAAAGCAAAAAGCTCGTCCCGGGCTGCTGCAATGCTGAGGGGTGCGCCGCACACGGAGACCCGGGCTAGCCGGCTCCCTAGCGGCGGAGGCATGTGAGGGCAACTGGACGCTGGGAACAGGGAGCGTAGCTCCCTGTGCCTCAGCGCTCCAGCGGCACAGAGCCACGGCGGCCGGGATCAGTGTCCCGAGCCGCCTGGTTTCAGAAGGGGGGTGCGCCGCAGCCCCGGATCGGGGGGCTGCGGCGAGGCGGCGATTTCAGCCACGCTGGGGGACGGAGGGCAGCAGCAGGGCATGTGGAAGTTAGCCCCTGCTGCAGCCAACACCCCAGCGTGCTTCTAGCTCCCAGTGGGTCCTGCTGCCCCTGGGGAGAGCCCAGCGGTCCCCCAGGCTGCAGGATTAAGGTAGCCCAGCGCTGGGCAGAATAAGCACATTGTTTTAAATGTATAACATATCTAGAGTGTTGTAAGGCATTGCAGTGCCTAGGTATGTGGAGCCTGTGCAGGCTCAGAGTGTATTTAAAGGGAAACACATGTATTTAAATGTGATGTATTTAAAGGTAAATTGCACTTACTTGGTTGTGTGTCCCAGGAGGGGGGAATCCATGGCTGGGCAGACTGATGGATTCTCCCAGACCTTTTCCCCAAAAAACGGAATACTTTCCCATCCAGCCTCACACTTTAAAGGGGCATTGGGAGAAAGAGAAGAAGCTCAGCTGTGAAACAAGCTGAGTGGTTTTCTGGAGCTCCATGGAGATCACCCGTAGTGGCCTGGAAACCTGGACCGGGGAGCCAGGCTGCCCAGCTCTGGAGCCCAAATCCAGGCTGCAGGCAGTGGGCTGGGTCCCGGGCAGGTTTCTGGAAGTCAGTTTAGGAGGGAAAACTTCCCCCAGCCTAGACTGAACGGCACCGGGGCGTATCCTGATCCTCCAGGATGGGACAGTCAAAGGAGAACGACCACTCCCCACTGTCCATAGGGAACAATGTTAGCTGTGCATGTAACCAAGGCATGCACAGCTCATGGGTAAACATTGATTGGTTGTACACCACAGGGCGGGCTTACTCCCCTGTGGTAATGTGTATTGGAGTGGGATAAAAGGAGGGCAGTTGGCCCATAGGTATTGTATTGTACCATCTTTATTCTGCTGAAACATCTGATTGTATGCTGTTGCCCCTAGCAATGGGGAGGAGCCTTTTTAAAGGTTATTATAGAGCAAATAAACATCATTGCCTCAAGAAGATTGCTTCATCTTGTGACCTACAGGGTTATGCTAAACCTAGCCCCGTCCTCCGGCTGTCCAGGGAAGCACCTAACGTCTGCAAGTTCCGCCTTCCGCCAGCTACCGGTAGAGGCCTAGCAAGTGGCTAGTGGGGATTCGTCAACACCACACAGGTGTGGTAAGGCAGTGCGTCGGCACATACAGAGCAGAACCGTGGTTCCAAACGCCACGGCAGGTTAGGAGTTTGGTGGTGGCAGCAAAAACCCGCCCACAACGCAGTGGGTGGAGTCAGTAACAGGCGGTTACTGACTGTAAGCGGGAATCCCCTATGTGGTCAGGCCTCGTGTGACTTGACCTTCCATTCTGTGCGCAGCCGACGGGACGCGAAAGCGGCGAGTGCTTTCGTACGGGACCGTCCTGTCACAGAAATTGTTGGCATAGCGGTGGGATAATCTCAGGCGGCTTTTCATCACCCGATTGGAGAAGCCGAGTTACTCAGGAGAGGAGTAACTGCAGTGCAGGAGAACGCACAAGATGACGGACTTCAGCGGAACGTCTAAGGGCGATCTGGAGATCGTGTGCCAGGAGAAGGGTGTGGATATCCCTTTCAACGCGTCCAGAAGCGTCATGAAGGCGGCGCTCATGAGCGTGGAGGAGTCCCATCGGGCGGAGGCGGAAAGCACTGACGGCGTCAGCATCGCAGAGGAAGGCCCAACAGTGGACCTTCGTAAGGAACCGGTGAGACCCACAAGCCCCGCCCTCTCTCACAGCAGCAATGTTTCCCAGCAATCCCTAGCAGGGCCAGGATCCCAACGTCCCAGGGGGGGCGGCCCGGATACCCTAGTAGATCGGCTAGCGGAATTGGGGGAAAGGGCAACGGAGCAAGAACGCATGCTTGTCATTCGGATGTGGCATGCGGAGCGGGCACCTCAGGCCGTGGTACCCCGGGAGCCGTTGTCAGCTGTTGTACACAGATCAGGACGAGTTCAGTTTGCCAAGTTTGCAGACAGTGATGGGGACATTGATGGACATTTGCAAGTTTTTGAAAGGACTTGTAAACTACAAGATCTACCCAAGTCAGAGTGGGTGAGACACCTTGTGCCCACTCTGCATGGAGAGGCCTATCGAGGAGTGGCCACGGAGGACTGTGGGAACTACGACGAAGTTGCGAAGGCCCTCCTCCAGCGATTCTTCATCACTCCAGAGTCTTACAGGAAGAAGTTCAGAGACTTGCCCAAGAATCCTAGCAGCACCCATGAGCAGTTCGCCACCCAGCTGCGGCAGTACGTGGTGAAGTGGGTGAAGGATTCGGAAGCCACTACATGGGACGCACTGATTGACCTGATCTGCAGGGAGCAGTTCTACCGCAGGTGCGCCCCAGAAGTGAAGGAGTGGGCGCTAGATCGGGAGCCACCCAGCTTAAAGATGGCTGCCCAGTTAGCAGACAAGTATGTGGCAATTTGGCCACAGGGTCAGAAGCGCCCAGCCAGCAGCCAGCTCCAAAAGACTGCACCACCAAGGGGACCCCCCTCTTCAGCTCATCACCCCCAAAGACAAGCATCTTCCAACCCGGGTGCTCTTGGCCAGCAACCGCACCGCAGCGTCCCTGCAACTGATCAGAGATCATCGGTGCCACGACTGGAGAAGAAGTGCTACGGCTGTGGGAAAATCGGACATCTGAGGATGAACTGTCCTGCATCCCAAGCACCCCAGACTCGTGCCCCAAATCCGAGTACTGGAGCCCGGCTCGCTTGTTTGACGAGAGGAGATGAGCCTACAGAGACTGTTCCCCCTCCAGTCAGTCCGATGGAGTGTGGCGAGAGACAGGTGCACTCTGCGGAGAGAGTCACCTGCATGGCCAAACAGCCCCTACACAACATGTGGAGGCACCTGCAGCCAGTCCACGTGGGACCCCTGCAGGGAGAAGGCCTAAGAGACTCTGGGGCCTCAATCACTGTGGTGAGCCCCCACCTTATAGATCCTGCTGCAGTATTGCAGGGTCGCACTGCCAAGGTCACCCTGGCAGATGGAATGGAGAAAGCGGTTCCCATGGCAAGAGCCTACCTGGACTGGGGAGCTGGACCAGAGTTGCGAGAAGTTGCCGTCATGGATGGTCTCCCAACTGATGTGGTCCTAGGAAATTATCTGGGTGGTGGGATCGTCACTACGTTTGCTGGCCCCATTTCCCGGAGTCAAGTTCCACAACCACCGTTGACATCAGCTACTCCAGCACAGCCCAGCCCAGAGGAAAAGACTACAGCTGCTAGACAACTGCCAGCACAGCCAACCACAGCATCAACCAGCCCAGAGGAAAAGATTACAGCGGCTAGATCAGCACATCGACCCTGCATGCCTTTTGCCTCTGGTATGCCTACGTCCCCTAGCAATGCAGAGGATGTCGGTTCCAGCTCGTTTGATCCTGTGGGGGTGCCCACTGATGCTCCTGACCCAAGTGGTTTGCCAACTCCGGCGGTGAGTATGAGAAACCACACTGACTTTTCCATGACTGACCCCTACCAGACTGACCCTAGTAGTCCCCACCTAGATCCCCCTGTAGAGTGTCCCAATTTAGGAGAGATTGAGGGCCACAGGCAGGAGTTTAGGGAGGCTCAACTCTCTGACCCATCCCCGAAAGGAATGAGGCGCCACTCTGGCAGCGGCCTTGACAGGGTTGGGGCGGGAAGTTTGACCTGGCGGGATGGGTTAAGGTACAGGGTAGCCAAGAAAGTGGGAGGGGATAGACCAGATAGGGAATGTGTCCAACTGGTCCCCCCAGGGAACGTTCCTGCGCAACCGGTGTCGGTTGCCAGCGAAACCCCTTTGGACAGTAACCCGGAGACAGACAGTACCCTGAAGTGCCTGACACAGAGCTTACCCTGGTCTGGAATGTCGGATGACGCCCAGACCAACTGTAAGGCTGGTGCCATGCGTTGGCAGCTGGGGCACTCCAGCGGTTGTGTTGTCTCTGGGCCTCTGCCCATAGGAGAACCCTTGCAGCAAGTTGCTGTGGACATAGCAGGTCCCCTGCCTGTGCGCAGTAGATCGGGGAAGACACGCAGCCTCCCTGTAGTGGATGCCACACAGGATCCAGAGGCTGGTGGTCTGGCCGCCATCACTGTGGCACAGGTAGCGGACGGGGAGGAAGGAGTAGGCCTAGGTGACAGGGTAGGTTTCCCGAGTCATGGGTCGACGGAGGAGGATTGGAGGGCAGACAGTTGCCAGATAGGTATGACGGAGGAGCAGTGCCTGGGGCACCATGTGGGAGGAGACAGGGGTAGACCCAAACCAGAGGGGGTGGAGACAACCAGAGGCTGTCCCCGACCCACATCACCCAGACCGGTACTGACCTTAGAACCTGTAAGGCCCTACGGACACGTTGTCATTGACTTTAGTCCTGTAGTGAACCCCTTGACAGAGATGGCTAGGAAGGGCATTCCCAAGTCAGTGGACTTTGCACCCGCTTGTGAGTTGGCATTCCAGTCATTGAAGGAGGCTCGGGTACCCGCTCCAGTGCTGATGGCGCACATTCTTGACCAGGACTGTGTGTTACGAACTACTGCACCACTGCACGGACTGGGAGCAGTACTGAGCCATATGGACAGGAGCACCCTGTGGCCTGTTTGAGCAGAAAACTGCTATGGTGGGAGGTGGGGTTTGCCACAATTGGGACACCTTGGGTGGCACTTGTTTGTAACCAGCCCCCCACCGTGGTGACTTACCACTCACCTGTTAGGTGGCTGCAACCTACCTTGGGGAAATTGGACAGACTTTTGTGGTGGAGCCTTGAACTTGGACTTCAGGTGGACTATTTGAACATTGTGCACCCACGAAGAGAGGCCCACTACACTAGGGATGAACTGTCTAGGCCGGAGCCTACACCCCCCAGATAGCGTCCCCTTCACCCCAACGGACTGCGGGACCAGGATCCAAATCGTTGGGACATGGGTCCCTGGTTGACCCGCTTGAATGGGGGGAAGGAGTGTGGCCGGAGAGGCCCCAGACACGTGGAAAATGGCCTCCGCGGCACTGAAGGGGTTAACCCCTAGTGCCGGCGCCATTTTAAAGACAATGGGCACTTGGCGCCAGGTTTAAAATATTGTGGGCGCTAGGCGCCGTATTTTATAAATGTTTAACAAATGTATTTTTTATGTGTGCCGTGGTCCCGGACCTCTCCGGAGACCACGGCAGTGAGGGCAGCCCCCGGCGCGCTGAGCAGTGTGTGCGCGCCGGGGGAGAGGGGAGCCACTGACCGCCAGAGTCCGGGAGCTCCGCTCCCGGCAGCGGTCCGTGCAGCCCCGGGCGCACTAGCTGTGTGCGCGCAGGGGAGAAGGGAGAGCCGCTGCAGGTGGGAGATCCACTCCCGCTGCAGCGCTCTCTGTGGGTGCCGTCGCTGGGGGACGGGAGCTCTGCTCCCGATGCCTCAGCACTACATGACTGGCCGAGCGCAGCCGCCGGGACGAGCTCGTCCCGGGCTGCTGCGATGCTGAGGGGTGCGCCGCACACGGGGACCTGGGCTTGCCGGCTCCCTAGCGGCGGAGGCATGTGAGGGCAACTGGACGCTGGGGACAGGGAGCGTAGCTCCCTGCGCCTCAGCGCTCCAGCGGCACAGAGCCACGGCGGCCGGGATCAGCGTCCCGAGCCGCCTGGTTTCAGAAGGGGGGTGCGCCGCAGCCCCGGATTGGGGGGCTGCGGCGAGGCGGCGATTTCAGCCACGCTGGGGGACGGAGGGCAGCAGCAGGGCATGTGGAAGTTAGCCCCTGCTGCAGCCAACACCCCAGCGTGCTTCTAGCTCCCAGTGTGTCCTGCTGCCCCTGGGGAGAGCCCAGCGGTCCCCCAGGCTGCAGGATTAAGGTAGCCCAGCGCTGGGCAGAATAAGCACATTGTTTTAAATGTATAACATATCTAGAGTGTTGTAAGGCACTGCAGTGCCTAGGTATGTGGAGCCTGTGCAGGCTCAGAGTGTATTTAAAGGTGAAACACATGTATTTAAATGTGATGTATTTAAAGGTAAATTGCACTTACTTGGTTGTGTGTCCCAGGAGGGGAGAATCCATGGCTGTGCAGGCTGATGGATTCTCCCAGACCTTTTCCCCAAAAAACGGAATGCTTTCCCATCCAGCCTTACACTTTAAAGGGGCATTGGGAGAAAGAGAAGAAGCTCAGCTGTGAAACAAGCTGAGTGGTTTTCTGGAGCTCCATGGAGATCACCCGTAGTGGCCTGGAAACCTGGACCGGGGAGCCAGGCTGCCCAGCTCTGGAGCCCAAATCCAGGCTGCAGGCAGTGGGCTGGGTCCCGGGCAGGTTTCTGGAAGTCAGTTTAGGAGGGAAAACTTCCCCCAGCCTAGACTGAACGGCACCGGGGCGTATCCTGATCCTCCAGGATGGGACAGTCAAAGGAGAACGACCACTCCCCACTGTCCATAGGGAACAATGTTAGCTGTGCATGTGACCAAGGCATGCACAGCTCATGGGTAAACATTGATTGGTTGTACACCACAGGGCGGGCTTACTCCCCTGTGGTAATGTGTATTGGAGTGGGATAAAAGGAGGGCAGTTGGCCCATGGAAATTGTATTGTACCATCTTTATTCTGCTGAAACATCTGATTGTATGCTGTTGCCCCTAGCAATAGGGAGGAGCCTTTTTAAAGGTTATCATTGAGCAAATAAACATCATTGCCTCAAGAAGATTGCTTCATCTTGTGACCTCCAGGGTTAGGCCAAACCTAGCCCCGTCCTCCGGCTGTCCAGGGAAGCACCTAACGTCTCCAAGTTCCGCCTTCCGCCAGCTACCGGTAGAGGCCTAGCAAGTGGCTAGTGGGGATTCGTCAACACCACACAGGTGTGGTAAGGCAGTGCGTCGGCACATACAGAGCAGAACCGTGGTTCCAAACGCCACGGCAGGTTAGGAGTTTGGTGGTGGCAGCATAAACCCGCCCACAACGCAGTGGGTGGAGTCAGTAACAGGCGGTTACTGACGGTAAGCGGGAATCCCCTATGTGGTCAGGAGTGGGATAAAAGGAGGGCAGTTGGCCCATAGGTATTGTATTGTACCATCTTTATTCTGCTGAAACATCTGATTGTATGCTATTGCCCCTAGCAATAGGGAGGAGCCTTTTTAAAGGTTATTATTGAGCAAATAAACATCATTGCCTCAAGAAGATTGCTTCATCTTGTGACCTACAGGGTTATGCTAAACCTAGCCCCGTCCTCCGGCTGTCCAGGGAAGCACCTAACGTCTCCTAGTTCCGCCTTCCGCCAGCTACCGGTAGAGGCCTAGCAAGTGGCTAGTGGGGATTCGTCAACACCACACAGGTGTGGTAAGGCAGTGCGTCGGCACATACAGAGCAGAACCGTGGTTCCAAACGCAACGGCAGGTTAGGAGTTTGGTGGTGGCAGCAAAAACCCGCCCACAACGCAGTGGGTGGAGTCAGTAACAGGCGGTTACTGATGATAAGCGGGAATCCCCTATGTGGTCAGGCCTCGTGTGACTTGACCTTCCATTCTGTGCGCAGCCGACGGGACGCGAAAGCGGTGAGTGCTTTCGTACGGGACCGTCCTGTCACAGGAGCCCTCTCGGGAAATCAGCAATTTTGTAGGGAAGCCCCATCGATACATAATGTTCTCTTTACGTAAAATGGAAGTAATGGGGTGTAGAGAGCGTTTTTTAGCCAAAGTGTCACAGGACAGGTCTCCAAACAGCTGTAACTCTCCTAGGACTTCTGAAGAATCTTTCGAGGGCCTAGCAGCCTTTAAGAGGGCCTCCTTCTTGTGGTAATAGTGCATCCTCATGAGCACGTCTCGGGAAGCTCCGTCCGGAGCGTTCCTTGCCTTGGGTAGTCTATGAATACGGTCGATAAGGAAGTCTGCCTGTTTGTATTATGGGAGAAGCTTGCCGAAAAGTGACACTGCAAAATCATTCAAAGCACTGTTGGAGACATTCTCCGGAACACCGCGTAGTTTCAAATTGTTCCGTCTCGATCTGTCTTCTGCTTCAGAGATTTTATCTTTAAGGGCAGAAACTTCGGCCTGTAACAGCTCGTGGGAGGAAATGAGGTCATTATGGGAGGTCACTACTTCTCCCATTTTTGTTTCCAGGGTGTCGGTGCGGCCCCCAATATCATCTATCGACTTCTGGCATTCTCTCATAGTGACCCTAAATTCTGCAGCCATTTCGTCTTTAAACTGCGCCAGTACACTTTTCAACACATCCACCGTAAGAGAGACAGTGTCCCCGAGGGAGCCGGCCGGGCTGCCGGTTGCAGCAGGAGGGGGTGGCTTTGAAGGTGGCGAAGATATGAGGCTGGTATCCTTGGGGGCCTTGCTTTTTTCCTCCTTGGATTTAGAAGCCATAGGAGACGGTCTGAAAAACGCTACCTGGGAGACCGCCTTGTCCCCTTTATTGCGTTTAGGAGGCATGGCGGGTACTATGCGGAATAAAACGGTACGTGCTAGAGAGATATCCAAGAAATCAGAGAGGGCTCCACGTGGAAGGCAAAGTGTCATGTCATAGCATAGAAGGAGTAGGTGAGGCAGACATGCGGTGAGTAATTCACATCAGGGGAGAGCAGCAGGCAAGAGTTGTTGTGTCAATTTCCCAAGGGTTAAACACAGAGAAGTAGAAGCTGCTGCAGGTGAGGTGGATATGATAGCAGGTCCAGGCAGCACAAGGGAGAGTGTGACTTGCAGCGTGTGCATCCACAGTGACATCTAGAGAGCCTCAGGAGCACTGCACCAGGGTGTACCAAGATGGCTGCCGCCGGGAGCACAGGCAGGGGATTTCACTCACTAACTACAGCCACAGCAGACAGGGAGGGCGCCGCCGCTTCCCCACTTCCAAAGGTACCTGAGGGTCTTATGTAGGCAGGAGACTTTGTGTGGGTGAGTTCAGGCAGGAGGGGGAGCAGCTGCAGGTCCCGTTTTGGCTGCAATCCAGTCCTGGAGCTCGTTTCTGGGCAGGCTCTAAACTCGAGGCTCCGGCTTCACAGCAAAAAGTAGGCCTCAGGCAGTGAACAGCTGTAAAAAGCACCCGGCGGCAGCCCCGAGCATAGGGCATCATCCCCAGCAGTGGGTAAGGCTGGGCTGGTAGAGACACAGGGGCAGGCAGAAATTGGTGATATTAACCCCATCCACTCAGAGCAGCATCCAGGCCACGCCTGGACTGCAGAACTTATATTTTGTTGTGTACTAATTATTTATATACATTTATATTACAGCCGGCCATCCGTGTGTGTTTTATAAAACCTGAACTATTACATTCTATCAAATTATGTTTAAACTTTCGTTTTTTAATAAAAAAATACATCAAAACAGACTATCATTGCATGATTCTGCACGCCCTACATGCCCCTGTGTCCTGTGGTACATAAATACCCCTCTATGGGATTATTGCTCTATTGGAACAATTCAGAGGAGATAAAAGTGGATTATAATAAGAATTTACTTACCGATAATTCTATTTCTCGTAGTCCGTAGTGGATGCTGGGGACTCCGTCAGGACCATGGGGAATAGCGGGCTCCGCAGGAGACAGGGCACATCTAAAAAAGCTTTTAGGTCACATGGTGTGTACTGGCTCCTCCCCCTATGACCCTCCTCCAAGCCTCAGTTAGGTACTGTGCCCGGACGAGCGTACACAATAAGGAAGGATCTTGAATCCCGGGTAAGACTCATACCAGCCACACCAATCACACCGTACAACTTGTGATCTGAACCCAGTTAACAGTATGATAACAAAACGAAGTAGCCTCCGAAAAGATGGCTCACAACAATAGTAATAACCCGATTTTTGTAACAATAACTATGTACAAGCATTGCAGACAATCCGCACTTGGGATGGGCGCCCAGCATCCACTACGGACTACGAGAAATAGAATTATCGGTAAGTAAATTCTTATTTTCTCTAACGTCCTAGTGGATGCTGGGGACTCCGTCAGGACCATGGGGATTATACCAAAGCTCCCAAACGGGCGGGAGAGTGCGGATGACTCTGCAGCACCGAATGAGAGAACTCCAGGTCCTCCTTAGCCAGAGTATCAAAATTTGTAAAATTTTACAAACGTGTTCTCCCCTGACCACGTAGCTGCTCGGCAAAGTTGTAATGCCGAGACTCCTCGGGCAGCCGCCCAGGATGAGCCCACCTTCCTTGTGGAATGGGCATCTACATATTTCGGCTGTGGCAGGCCTGCCACAGAATGTGCAAGCTGAATTGTACTACAAATCCAGCGTGCAATAGACTGCTTAGAAGCATGAGCACCCAGCTTGTTGGGTGTATACAATATAAACAGCAAGTCAGACTTTCTGACTCCAGCCGTCCTAACTATATATATATATATATATATATATATATATATATATATTTAGGGCCCTGACCACGTCTAGTAACTTGGAGTCCTCCAAGTCCCTAGTAGCCGCAGGCACCACAACAGGTTGTTTCAGGTGAAAACGCTGACACCCCTTTATGAAGAAAACTGGAGACGAGTCCCAGTTCTGTCCTGTTCAAATGGAAAATTTTTAATATGGGCTTTTGTAAGACAAAGCCGCCCATTCTGACAATCGCCTGGCCGAGGCCAGGGCTAACAACATGGTCACTTCCCATGTGAGATATTTGTCAACAGCATGGTCACTTGCCATGTGAGATATTTCAAATCCACAGATTTGAGCGGTTCAAACCAATCTGATTTTAAGAAATCCCAACACTATGTTGAGATCTCACGGTGCCCCTAGGGGCACAAAAAGCTGTATATGCAATACATCCTTTACAATCTGGACTTCAGGAACTGAAGTCAATTCTTTCTGGAAGAAAATCTACAGGGCCGAAATTTAAATGTTAATGAACCCCAATTTGAGGCCCAAAACACTCCTGTTTTCAGGAAGTGTAGAAATCGACCTAGTTGAATTTCCGTCGTGGAGCCTTCCTGGCCTCACCCACGCAACATATTTTCACCACATGTGGTGATGACGTTGTGCGGTCACCTCCTTCCTGGCTTTGACCAGGGTAGGTATGACCTCTTATGGAATGCCTTTTCCCTTCAGGAACCGGCATTCAACCGCCATGCCGTCAAACGCAGCCGCGGTAAGTCTTGGAATAGACATGGTACTTGCTGAATCAAGTCCCTTCTTAGCTCCCCGGGCCCTTAGTCCTCTGTGAGCATTTCTTGAAGTTCCGGGTACCAAGTCCCTCTTGGCCAATCCGGAGCCACTAGTATAGTTCATACTCCTCTATGTCTTATAATTCTCAATACCCTGGTTATGAGAAACAGAGGAGGGAACACCTACACTGACTGGTACACCCACGGTGTTACCAGAACATCCACAGCTATCGCCTGAAGGTCTCATGACCTGGCGGAATACCTGTCCCGTTTTTTGTTCGGGCGGGACGCCATCATGTCCACCTTTGGTCTTTGCCAACGGTCCACAATCATGTTGAAAAACTTCCCTATGAAGTTTCCACTCTCCCGGGTGGAGGTCATGCCTGCTGAGGAAGTCTGCTTCCCAGTCGTCCACTCCCGGAAAGAACACTGCTGACAGTGCTATCACATGATTTTCCGCCTAGCGAAAAATCCTTGCAGTTTTCACTGCCCTCCTGCTTCTTGTGCCGCCCTTCTGTTTACGTGGGCGACTGCCGTGATGTTATCCCACTGGATCAATACCGGCTGACCTTGAAGCAGAGGTCTAGCTAAGTTTAGAGCATTATAAATTTGCTCTAAGCTTATTTATGCGAAGAGAATTCTCCAGACTTAATCACACTTCCCTGGAAATTTTTTCCCTGTGTGACTGTTCCCCAGCCTCTCAGGCTGGCCTCCGTGGTCACCGGCATCCAATCCTGAATGCCGAATCTGCGGCCCTCTAGAAGATGAGCACTCTGTAATCACCACAGGAGAGACACCCTTTTCCTTGGATATAGGGTTATCCGCTGATGCATCTGAGGATGCGATCCGGACCATTTGTCCAGCAGATCCCACTGAAGAGTTCTTGCGGGAAATCTGCCGAATGGAATTGCTTTGTAATAAGCCACCATTTTTACCAGGACTCTTGTGCAATGATGCACTGACACTTTTCCTGGTTTTAGGAGGATCCCTGATTAGCTCGGATAACTCCCTGGTTTTCTCCACTGGGAGAAACACGTTTTTCTGGACTGTGTCCAGAATCTTCCCTAGGAACAGTAGACGTGTCGTCGGAAAAAGCTGCGATTTTGGAATATTTAGAATCCACTCGTGCTGTCGTAGAACTACTTAAGATAGTGCTACTCCGACCTCCAACTGTTCTCTGGACCTTGCCCTTATCAGGAAAGCGTCCATGTTTCTTTTAAGAAAAATCATCATTCCGGCCATTACCTTGGTAAAGACCCGGGGCGCCGTGGACAATCCAAACGGCAGCGTCTGAACTGATGGTGACAGTTCTGTACCAGGAACCTGAAGTACCCTTGGTGAGAAGGGCAAATTTGGACCTGTAGGTAAACGTCCCTGATATCCAGTGACATCATATCGTCCCCTTCTTCCTGGTTCGCTATCACTGCTCCGAGTGACTCCATCTTGATTTGAACGCATGTATGTAAGTGTTCAAATATTTCAGATCTCACCGAGCCGGTTGGCTTCAGTACCACAATATAGTGTGGAATACTACCCCCTTCCTTGTTGTAAGAAGGGTACTTTGATTATCACCTGCTGGGAATACAGCCTGTGAATTGTGTGAGGGGGAGACGTCTCGAATTTCCAATGTACACCTGGGATATTACATGTAGGATCCCGGAGTTCCCTTGCTGAAACTCTTGAGATGACCCCCTACCGCACCTGAGTCCGCTTGTACGGCCCCAGCGCTATGCTGCGGACTTGGCAGAAGCCGTGAGGAGCTTCTGTTCCTGGGAATGAGCTGCTTGCTGCAGTCTTCTTCCCTTTCCTCTCCCCCTGGGCAGATATGACTGGCCTTCGCCCGCCTGCCCGTATGGGGACGAAAGGACTGAGACTGAAAAGACTGTGTCCTTTTCTGCCAATATGTGACTCGGGGTAACAAAAGGTGGATTTTTCAGCTGATGCCATGGCCACCAGGTCCAATGGACCGCCCCTTTATACGGCAATACTTCCATATGCCGTCTGGAATCTGCCTCACCTGACCACTGTCGTGTCTTCGTCTGGCAGATATGTACATCACATTTACTCTTGATGCCAGAATGCAAATATGCCTCTGCGCATCACACATATATAGAAATGCATCCTTAAAATGCTCTATAGACAATAAAATCCTGTCCCTGTCAAGGGTATCAAAATTTTCAGTCAGGAAATCCGACCAAGCCCCCTCAGCGCTGCACATCCAGGCTGAGGCGATTGCTGGTCGTAGTATAACACCAGTATGTGTGTATATACTGTTATGATATTTTCCAGCTTCCTATCAGCTGGCTCCTTGAGGGCGGCCGTATCTGGAAACGGTAACGCCATGTTTTTTATAAGCGTGTGAGCGCCTTATCCACCCTAAGGTGTGTTTTCCAACTCGCCCTTACTTCTGGCGGGAAAAGGGTATACCGCCCATAACTTTCTGTCGGAGGAACCCCACGTATCATCACACACTTCATTTAATTTATCTGATTCAGGCAAAACTACAAGTAGTTTATTCCCACCCTACAAAATACCCTTATTTGTGGTACTTGTGGTATCAGAAATACGTAACACCTCCTTCATTGCCCTTAACATGTAACTTGTGGCCCTAAAGGAAAAATACGTTTGTTTCTTCACCGTCGACACTGAGGTCAGTGTCCGTGTCAGTGTCTGTCGACCGACTGAGGTAAATGGGCGTTTTTACAAGCCCCTGACGGTGTCTGAGACGCCTGGACCGATACTAATTTGTCCGCCGGCTGTCTCATGTCGTCAACCGGCTTGCAGCGTGTTGACATTATCACGTAATTCCATAAGTAAGCCATCCATTCTGGTGTCGACTCCCTAGAGAGTGACATCACCATTACAGGCAATTTTCTCCGTCTCCTCACCAACATTTTCCTCATACATGTCGACACACACGTACCGACCTACAGCACACACACACAGGGAATGCTCTGATAGAGGACAGGACCCACTAGCCCTTTGGGGAGACAGAGGGAGAGTTTGCCAGCACACACCAAAAGCGCCATAATGTATATAACAACCCTAGAAGGTGTTGTTTCTATATATGGGCTCTTAATATATAATTATATCGCCAATTTATGCCCCCCTTCTCTTTAACCCTGTTTCTGTAGTGCAGGGGAGAGTGGGAGCCTTCCTCACCAGCGGAGCTGGTCAGGAAAATGGCGCTGAGTGCTGAGGAGAATAAGCTCCGCCCCTTTCACGGCGGGCTTTTCTCCCGGTTATTAGGAAAACTGGCCTGGGTTAAATACATACATATAGCCTTAATGGCTATATGTGATGTATTTATTTGCCTCTAAGGTAATCTATATTGCTGCCCAGGGCGCCCCCAGCAGCGCCCTGCACCCTCCGTGACCGAGATCAGTGAGCCGTGTAGCAACAATGGCGCACAGCTGCAGTGCTGTGCGCTACCTTCATGAAGACTGAGGAGTCTTCTGCCGCCTGTTTCCGGACCTCCGTTCTGCCGTTCTTCAGCGTCTGTAAGGGGGATCGGCGGCGCGGCTCCGGGACGAACCCCAGGCTGACCTGTGTTCCGACTCCCTCTGGAGCTCAGTGTCCAGTAGCCTAAGACTTCAATCCTCCTGCACGCAGGTGAGTTGCAAGTCTCTCCCCTAAGTCCCTCGTTGCAGTGATCCTGTCGCCAGCAGGAATCACTGATTAGAAACCTAAAAAAAAACTTTTCTAAACAGCTCTTTAAGAGAGCCACCTAGATTGCACCCTCTCGGACGGGCACAAAAACCTAACTGGGGCTTGGAGGAGGGTCATAGGGGGAGGAGCCAGTACACACCATGTGACCTAAAAGCTTTTTTAGATGTGCCCTGTCTCCTGCGGAGCCCGCTATTCCCCATGGTCCTGACGGAGTCCCCAGCATCCACTAGGACGTTAGAGAAATACTGTTACTTATACTAACATTACAGTATAATATGCAGCAATATTTCAATTTATCAATTTATGTTTTATTAAGGGCACCAGCTGGGCCATCATCAAGTGGGGACTGCTGGTACTGCAGTCCCGGGCCCAGACACAATAGGGGGCCCAACCCTAGCTCCTACCAGCTGCTGACTAGGCCTGCTTGTGACATCAGCAATGGAGCTCCTGGTGCACCCGGTGATCAATGGCTACTAAGGGGGCTGCGGCTCGGCCACTGCCTGCTTTCTGCCGGCAGCAGAGATGGGAGAGCGCTGGAACATCCAGAGGCTCAGCTAAGGGGTTGGGGGAAATCCAGTGACTGGAGGGATAACTGCGAGGACTGGGGAGCAGAGACCGGTGGGTAGGTATAAAACACGGGCTTATATCTGGTGGTCACCTCCTTCTTCCCCACCACAGCCCAGTGCTGGGTCCTGCAGCTTTGCCATCTGTTGCTAGGGATGTGGTCAGTAGCACCCAGAGCTCCCACACTGCGGCAAATATTGCCACAACCTGGCCGGCCCTCTCTACCGCTACCTGGCTGGCTTCCAGCAGCAAGGCTGTCATCAGAGGCAGACTGTCACACACTCTCATTATGTCATCCAAAGGGTATGCAACCTGGGGCTCTCCAGCTGCTGCTGTAGAACTGCACATCCCAGCATGCCCTGACACAGTTTTACCATAGTTTAACAACACACCTCTGGCAGGGCATGCTGGGATGTTTAGTTCCACAGCAGCTGGAGTGCCACAGGTTACCTACTCCAGTTATTGTTATCACATGCTAATAATAAAAGCTCTTCGCTGCACCCCAGCACCTCACTGATAAGAGGCATGCCGGTACCTCGTTATTTCAGTCACCGGCACTCTCCTGACAACGTCTGGCCATTCTCCTCAGACCTCTGTGACTAGCAAGGTGACTTCTCCCACAGAACTGCCCCTCACTGCTTGTTTTTCATGTTGTGCATTATTCTCTGTAACCCTTGGCTACTGCTGAGTGTGAAAATCCAAAGAAATCAGCAGTTTCTGAGATACTCAAACCCGTTTCTGACCAACAATCATCCTACAGTCAAAGCGACTTAGATCACCTCTTTGCCCCTTTATATTACTTGTTTTGAACAACAACTGAACCCCTTGACCATGCCTGCATGCTGTTATGTATGGAGTTGCTGCCACATGATTGTCTGATATTTGCATTAGCGATTAGGTGTAATGCTGTACCTCATAAGTACGAGGTCAATACATAGAATTGTACAATTCACTACATATAAAGACTATATAGTTGAAGGAGTTGAAATCCTCCAGAGATGTTTTGGCAGTGGGCTAAGGTGGTCATTCCGAGTTGATCGATCGTTATTTTTTTTCCGCAACGGAGCGATTAGTCGCTAATGCGCATGCGCAATGTCCGCAGTGCGACTGCGCCAAGTAAATTTGCTATTAAGTTAGGTATTTTACTCACGGCATTACAAGGTTTTTTCTTCGTTCTGGTGATCGGAGTGTGATTGACAGGAAGTGGGTGTTTCTGGGCGGAAACTGGCCGTTTTATGGGTGTGTTTGAAAAAGCGCTGCCGTTTCTGGGAAAAACGCGGGAGTGTCTGAAGAAACGGGGGAGTGTCTGGGCGAACGCTGGGTGTATTTGTGACGTCAAACCAGGAACGAAACTGGCTGAGCTGATCGCAGTGGCAGAGTAAGTGTGGAGCTACTCAGAAACTGCTAAGAACTGTCTATTCGCAAATCTGCTAATCTTTCGTTCGCAAATCTACTATGCTAAGATTCACTCCCAGTAGGTGGCGGCTTAGCGTGTGCAAAGCTGCTAAAAGCAGCTTGCGAGCGAACAACTCGGAATGAGGGCCTTAATTCAGACCTGATAGTAGCAGCAAATTTGTTAGCAGATGGACAAAACCATGGCCCTCATTCCGAGTTGTTCGCTCGGTAAATTTCTTCGCATCGCAGCGATTTTCCGCTTAGTGCGCATGCGCAATGTTCGCACTGCGACTGCGCCAAGTAAATCTGCTATGAAGTTAGGTATTTTACTCGCGGCTTTTTCTTCGTTCTGGTGATCGTAATGTGATTGACAGGAAGTGGGTGTTTCTGGGCGGAAACAGGCCGTTTTATGGGAGTGTGTGAAAAAACGCTACAGTTTCTGGGAAAAACGCGGGAGTGGCTGGAGAAACGGAGGAGTGTCTGGGCGAACGCTGGGTGTGTTTGTGACTTCAAACCAGGAACGACAAGCACTGAACTGATCGCAGATGCCGAGTAAGGTTGAAGTTACTCAGAAACTGCTAAGACTTGTGTAATCGCAATATTGCGAATCTTTCGTTCGCAATTTTACTATGCTAAGATTCACTCCCAGTAGGCGGCGGCTTAGCGTGTGCAATGCTGCTAAAAACAGCTTGCGAGCGAACAACTCTGAATGACCCCCCATGTGCACTGCAGGGGAAGGGGGGGGGGCAGATATAACATGTGCAGAGAGAGTTAGATTTGGGTGGGTTATTTTGTTTCTGTGCAGGGTAAATACGGACTCCTTTATTTTTACACTGCAATTTAGATTTCAGTTTGAACACACCACACCCAAATCTAACTCTCTGCACATATTATATTTGCCCCCCCTGCAGAGCACATAGGGGTTCATTCTGAGCTGATCGCTCGCTGCAGTTCATCGCAGCGATCAGGTCAGAACTGCGCTGGTGCCGCAGTGCGCCGGCGTGTGGCTGACAGCCGACGGCAGTCGTTGCCTAGCGATCACCTCTGTCTGATTGACGGGTAGAGGTGGTCGCTGGGTGGAAGGGGGCTTCACAGCGGTGTTTGGCTGCCGTTATATGGATGCGGTCCGGCCATCGCAGGCGTGGCTGGACCGTGCGGGGGAGTGGGCTGCAGTGACTGCGTGATGTCACGCGCAGCCGCTGCGACCCGGGCAGCAACGAGTTACTCCCGGCCAGCCGCAGGAGCTGCGCTGGCCGGGAGTTACTCTTCAAGTACAAAAGCATCGCTGCAGTGTGATGTTTTTGTACTTGTGTGGGGGAGGGTGCGGGCGGCCTGGCATGTGGGGCGGACTAGCCCTGCTCTGGGCATCCCTCCACATGTCGGTGAAAGTGATCGTAGCTGTGCTAAATGTAGCACAGCTATGATCAGGTTGGAATGACCCCATGGTTTTGCTCACTGCCCCCTACTGCTCACACTGCTCCCATCACAGCTCACTGCCCCCTACTGCTCACACTGCTCCCATCACAGCTCACTGCTTCCATCACTGCTCACTGTCCCCTACTGCTCCCATCACAGCTCACTGCCCCCTACTGCTCACACTGCTCCCATCACAGCTCACTGCTTCCATCACAGCTCACTGTCCCCTACTGCTCCCATCACAGCTCACTGCCCCCTACTGCTCACACTGCTCCCATCACAGCTCACTGCCCCCTACTGCTCCCATCACTGCTCACTGCCCCCTACTGCTCCCATCACTGCTCACTGCCCCCTACTGCTCCCATCACAGCTCACTGCCCCCTACTGCTCACACTGCTCCCATCACAGCTCACTGCCCCCTACTGCTCCCATCACAGCTCACTGCCCCCTACTGCTCCCATCACAGCTCACTGTCCCCTACTGCTCACACTGCTCCCATCACAGCTCACTGCCCCCTACTGCTCCCATCACAGCTCACTGCCCCCTACTGCTCCCATCACAGCTCACTGCCCCCTACTGCTCCCATCACAGCTCACTGCCCCCTACTGCTCCCATCACAGCTCACTGCCCCCTACTGCTCCCATCACAGCTCACTGCCCCCTACTGCTCCCATCGCAGATCACTGTCCCCTACTGCTCATGCTGCTCCCATCACAGCTCACGGCCCCATCACTGCTCCCCAACCCCTCACTGCCCACTACTGCTCCCATCACAGCTCACTACCCCATCACTGCTCCCCCACTTCTCACTGCCCCCTACTGCTCCCATCACAGCTCACTACCCCATCACTGCTCCCCCACCCCTCACTGCCCCCTACTGCTCATGCTGCTCCCATCATAGCTCACTACCCCATCACTGCTCCCCCACTTCTCACTGCCCCTACTGCTCACATTGCTACCATCACAGCTCTCTGCCCCTCCTGCTCCCTTAAGAGCTCACTACTCCATCACTGCCCCCTACTGCTCACATTGCTACCATCACAGCTCTCTGCCCCTCCTGCTCCCTTAAGAGCTCACTACTCCATCACTGCTCCCCCACCCCTCACTGCCCCCTACTGCTCATGCTGCTCCCATCACAGCTCACTACCCCATCACTGCTCTCCCACTTCTCACTGCCCCTACTGCTCACATTGCTCCCATCACAGCTCACTGCTCCCTACTGCTCACACTGCTCCAATCACAGCTCACTGCTTCCATCACAGCTCACTGTCCCCTACTGCTCCCATCACAGCTCACTGCTTCCATCACTGCTCACTGCCCCCTACTTCTCCCTTCACTGCTCCCCAACTTCTCACTGCCCCTACAGCTCACGTTGCTCCTATCACAGCTCACTGCCCCCTACTGCTCACATTGCTCCCCCACTCTCACTGTTCCCTACTGCTCATATTGCTCCCCCACTTCTCACTGCCCCTACTGCTCACATTGCTACCATCACAGCTCACTGCCCCTCCTGCTCCCATAACAGCTCACTACCCCATCACTGCCCCCTACTGCTCACATTGCTCTCCCACCCCTCACTGCCCCCTACTGCTCACATTGCTCTCCCACCCCTCACTGCCCACTACTGCTCCCATCACAGCTCACTACCCCATCACTGCTCCCCCACTTCTCACTGCCCCCTACTGCTCCCATCACAGCTCACTACCCCATCACTGCTCCCCCACCCCTCACTGCCCCCTACTGCTCATGCTGCTCCCATCACAGCTCACGGCCCCATCACTGCTCCCCCACCCTTCACTGCCCACTACTGCTCCCATCACAGCTCACTACCCCATCACTGCTCCCCCACTTCTCACTGCCCCTACTGCTCACATTGCTACCATCACAGCTCTCTGCCCCTCCTGCTCCCTTAAGAGCTCACTACTCCATCACTGCTCCCCCACCCCTCACTGCCCCCTACTGCTCATGCTGCTCCCATCACAGCTCACTGCCCCCTACTTCTCCCTTCACTGCTCCCCAACTTCTCACTGCCCCTACAGCTCACGTTGCTCCTATCACAGCTCACTGCCCCCTACTGCTCATATTGCTCCCCCACTTCTCACTGCCCCTACTGCTCACATTGCTACCATCACAGCTCACTGCCCCTCCTGCTCCCATAACAGCTCACTACCCCATCACTGCTCCCCCACCCTTCACTGCCCCCTACTGCTCACATTGCTCTCCCACCCCTCACTGCCCCCTACTGCTCACATTGCTCTCCCACCCCTCACTGACCTTTGCTGCTCAAATTGCTACCATCACAGCTCACTTGCCCCCTACTGCTCACACTGCATTCACACAGGCACTCACACAGTACACACACTACACATTGCACATACTTACCTTACAAGCAGCAGAGTAGTTCTATCACTCTGGCTGCCCAGGGATCTGCAGCAGCTCTGACTTGTGTGCAGGGGGCGGAGCTACATGGACCGAGCAGGGCTGCTGGCAGAGAGAGTAGGGATGGCCATTGGTGGGCTGTCCATTGATGGTGCCACTGTGATAACCATCAATGGCACATAAACTATCTATGGTGAGCCATCAATGGTTTGCACCACTCGATGGCCACCGCGAGCAGGTCCTGGCCGGGCTGCTGGCCAATCAAAAACAGGGGTGGGGCTTAGTGGGCCGCTGGGTGTGGGGCCAACCTCCGTGTCGGATGAATTGATTCCACTCACCCATTGATGGCAGAGAACCGCTGCCTCTCTGCCATAGATGGCAAAGTCATTGGTAGTTAGCCATCAATGATTGGCAACTATCAATGGTCATCCCTAAAAGAGAGACGCTCTGACTCTCTGCCTGCAGCCCTACTCAGTCCAGCGGTAAACGCAGGGTTTCTAGAGGAGGGTTTCCAAATACAATCCACAATCTCCCACTCTGCAGAACATTGGAGCCATGCAGAATCCAAACCCACTTCCCCCACTACCAGCTGGAATTGTTACTCCAATACCAGATGTATTCATTATTCTGCACCTTTTGGATTGTATCATTTGGATGTATGTTGTTTATTTGCATCATGGTCCACCCACTGTGAAGGATGCATCGGAGGTAGGCACAGGAAGACACCTCAGTTGAAGGTCTGGAATCAACCATGGAAGCTCTTCTCATGAAAGAATGCAGGCACACGATCAAGGAGCACGGAGATGGGTTGATGGCGTGCAATATTTTTATTATATGGAGTATTACCTCCAATCATAGTTTTGTGAGTGGTTAAATATTGCACAAACAAAGGGCGTGCGATGGTTAAGGGGCCGTAGCCCCTTGCAATGGCGTGAACAGCGCACGCAGGGCCCGATGAATGACCTAGTAGGTGCTGTGGTTGGGGGAGTGACAGGTGCGTGGGAGACGTAGATGGGGGGAGTGGGTCCAGGGATGGCGCGGGTAGGGGAGATGTGGTTGCGGGGATGCCACGGGTGGGGGACGGCGGGTGCGGTGGTGCCGCGGGTGGGGGAGGGGTCTGGAGCAACCACAGATGGGGGAGGAGCGGTTGCGGGGGTGCCGTGGGTGGGGGAGGGGTGGATGCAAGGGTGCCACAGGTAGGGGAGGGGCAGGAGCGGGGGTGCTGCAGGTGGGGGAAGGGGTCTGTAGCCAGCGGGTGGTGGAGGGGGGAGTGTGGGAGTGCCGCAGATGAGGCCCCGGGGGTACTGCGAGTGAGTGAGGGAGGGGCAGGTAATGCTTCTCCTGCTAAGCTGCTGTCCTCCCTTTGGCAGTGGCTCTCCCGGGTACTCGCACAGAAGCCAAGCAGCCAGTCACTATTGTTAGCGCCGGTGTCCCAACGCGCCGCATTACAGGGAAGAAGATGCACTCAATAAACTACAGCTCCCAGCAGCCCTTAGCGCCTGAATGCTCCGGCGCTAAGGGCAGCTGGGAGCTGTAGTTTATTTAGTGTGTGTACTTCCCTGTAATGCGGCGCGTTGGTACGCCGGTGCTAACAATAGTGAGTGGCTGGCAGAACTGACTCGCTGAATCAATGTTAAAGGTGAGAGTGCTGTGCAGTGTCAGTGACACTGCACACCCACTGCACTGCACAGCACTGTCACCTTTTACATTGATTCAGCGTCCAGACATTACCCTCCGCGATATCACCCACTCTATCTGTTACATTAGCGATCTCGGGGCTTCCAGGCCGGCAGCCCAGGTGCTGTGTTGCAGAGTCAGGGCCTCTGGGGATCTGGGCACGGCTGTGGCGGGGAGGCACTTCTGTGACATCACGCGCAGAGGAGGCTCCGGGACTCAGAGTATGCGGCGCAGGGAGGGCTATGAAAGGCTTCTGCTGCGCTGCTTTCATACACATCTATGCCGGTGGCCGCAGCAGCTTTTGTTCCACCTGTGCCGCGGCTAGGGAGTGGGAATTGTTGATGCCAGAGGGGGCAGGCGAACAGGCATCAGGACATAGGACGCTGCACTAAAAAGATTTTTCCCCCCTATCTACAGCGCAGAGACTTGCTGCAGATTCAGTGGCATACCCTACAGCTGCACCTTTTTGGCAGATACAATACCTTTTTTTTATGGTCTGTACCGATTTTTGGCTCTCCAAACTTCCATTGAAAATGTAAGGAAAGGGGCGTGGTCATGCCACTTTACCCGTAGCCACGCCCCTTTTTCTAATTTGTAGCGATTTTTATGTGTGAATTGTTGGAGGGTATGTTGCTGCAGATGCAGTGGGCCTTTTTTGGGGTGTGGACCTGGAGCTGCAGCTCCATCAGCCCCATCAGCCCCATTGTTAATCCTGCTCTGGGAACACACAGCAGCCAAAGGGCAGAGGCTCCCATTGGATGTAACCTGTGTGGGAGGGCGTTTCTCGCCCAATCAGCTGTGGACTGGGTGTGACAGACCTGCTGCTAACCCAATGAGAGCTCCTAGACCACAAGCAGCATCAGTCACCATGCAGGAGTTTCCGACTCTGGCGTGTGGATAGAGCAGCAGAGACCACGGCTGCTGCTCCCTGCGATCTGCGGCTCTGCATAGAGCCCGGCCTTCCTTAGTGAATCAGGCTCAGACTGCGGCGAGGAGATCTGGCAGCAGATTGTGGTTCAGGAGGGTTCCCTGGCTTCTCCGCTGACTGCAGTACTACACAGCGGGTGTCGCCACCTCTCAGTACCACAAGAACCGCTGCTCAGCAGTGACAGGCTGTGGAGCTCAGAGAACATGCAGCCAACGCTGATGGCTGCCAGGCCACTGGGACTGATGGTTTCAAGCATAAATCAATTTTATCTGCAATCACTGGAACCTTCCAGATGACCCACCATCAGTGGTATTCCTAGTAGAGATGAGCGCCTGAAATTTTTCGGGTTTTGTGTTTTGGTTTTGGGTTCGGTTCCGCGGCCGTGTTTTGGGTTCGAACGCGTTTTGGCAAAACCTCACCGAATTATTTTTGTCGGATTCGGGTGTGTTTTGGATTCGGGTGTTTTTTTCCAAAAACACTAAAAAACAGCTTAAATCATAGAATTTGGGGGTCATTTTGATCCCAAAGTATTATTAACCTCAAAAACCATAATTTACACTCATTTTCAGTCTATTCTGAATACCTCACACCTCACAATATTATTTTTAGTCCTAAAATTTGCACCGAGGTCGCTGTGTGAGTAAGATAAGCGACCCTAGTGGCCGACACAAACACCGGGCCCATCTAGGAGTGGCACTGCAGTGTCACGCAGGATGTCCCTTCCAAAAAACCCTCCCCAAACAGCACATGACGCAAAGAAAAAAAGAGGCGCAATGAGGTAGCTGTGTGAGTAAGATTAGCGACCCTAGTGGCCGACACAAACACCGGGCCCATCTAGGAGTGGCACTGCAGTGTCACGCAGGATGGCCCTTCCAAAAAACCCTCCCCAAACAGCACATGACGCAAAGAAAAAAAGAGGCGCAATGAGGTAGCTGACTGTGTGAGTAAGATTAGCGACCCTAGTGGCCGACACAAACACCGGGCACATCTAGGAGTGGCACTGCAGTGTCACGCAGGATGTCCCTTCCAAAAAACCCTCCCCAAACAGCACATGACGCAAAGAAAAAAAGAGGCGCAATGAGGTAGCTGTGTGAGTAAGATTAGCGACCCTAGTGGCCGACACAAACACCGGGCACATCTAGGAGTGGCACTGCAGTGTCACGCAGGATGTCCCTTCCAAAAAACCCTCCCCAAACAGCACATGACGCAAAGAAAAAAAGAGGCGCAATGAGGTAGCTGTGTGAGTAAGATTAGCGACCCTAGTGGCCGACACAAACACCGGGCCCATCTAGGAGTGGCACTGCAGTGTCACGCAGGATGTCCCTTCCAAAAAACCCTCCCCAATCAGCACATGATGCAAAGAAAAAGAAAAGAAAAAAGAGGTGCAAGATGGAATTATCCTTGGGCCCTCCCACCCACCCTTATGTTGTATAAACAAAACAGGACATGCACACTTTAACCAACCCATCATTTCAGTGACAGGGTCTGCCACACGACTGTGACTGATATGACGGGTTGGTTTGGACCCCCCCCAAAAAAGAAGCAATTAATCTCTCCTTGCACAAACTGGCTCTACAGAGGCAAGATGTCCACCTCATCTTCACCCTCCGATATATCACCGTGTACATCCCCCTCCTCACAGATTATCAATTCGTCCCCACTGGAATCCACCATCTCAGCTCCCTGTGTACTTTGTGGAGGCAATTGCTGCTGGTCAATGTCTCCGCGGAGGAATTGATTATAATTCATTTTAATGAACATCATCTTCTCCACATTTTCTGGATGTAACCTCGTACGCCGATTGCTGACAAGGTGAGCGGCGGCACTAAACACTCTTTCGGAGTACACACTTGTGGGAGGGCAACTTAGGTAGAATAAAGCCAGTTTGTGCAAGGGCCTCCAAATTGCCTCTTTTTCCTGCCAGTATAAGTACGGACTGTGTGACGTGCCTACTTGGATGCGGTCACTCATATAATCCTCCACCATTCTATCAATGTTGAGAGAATCATATGCAGTGACAGTAGACGACATGTCCGTAATCGTTGTCAGGTCCTTCAGTCCGGACCAGATGTCAGCATCAGCAGTCGCTCCAGACTGCCCTGCATCACCGCCAGCGGGTGGGCTCGGAATTCTGAGCCTTTTCCTCGCACCCCCAGTTGCGGGAGAATGTGAAGGAGGAGATGTTGACAGGTCGCGTTCCGCTTGACTTGACAATTTTGTCACCAGCAGGTCTTTCAACCCCAGCAGACCTGTGTCTGCCGGAAAGAGAGATCCAAGGTAGGCTTTAAATCTAGGATCGAGCACGGTGGCCAAAATGTAGTGCTCTGATTTCAACAGATTGACCACCCGTGAATCCTTGTTAAGCGAATTAAGGGCTGCATCCACAAGTCCCACATGCCTAGCGGAATCGCTCCGTGTTAGCTCCTTCTTCAATGCCTCCAGCTTCTTCTGCAAAAGCCTGATGAGGGGAATGACCTGACTCAGGCTGGCAGTGTCTGAACTGACTTCACGTGTGGCAAGTTCAAAGGGCATCAGAACCTTGCACAACGTTGAAATCATTCTCCACTGCACTTGAGACAGGTGCATTCCATCTCCTATATCGTGCTCAATTGTATAGGCTTGAATGGCCTTTTGCTGCTCCTCCAACCTCTGAAGCATATAGAGGGTTGAATTCCACCTCGTTACCACTTCTTGCTTCAGATGATGGCAGGGCAGGTTCAGTAGTTTTTGGTGGTGCTCCAGTCTTCTGTACGTGGTGCCTGTACGCCGAAAGTGTCCCGCAATTTTTCTGGCCACCGACAGCATCTCTTGCACGCCCCTGTCGTTTTTTAAAAAATTCTGCACCACCAAATTCAAGGTATGTGCAAAACATGGGACGTGCTGGAATTTGCCCATATTTAATGCACACACAATATTGCTGGCGTTGTCCGATGCCACAAATCCACAGGAGAGTCCAATTGGGGTAAGCCATTCCGCGATGATCTTCCTCAGTTGCCGTAAGAGGTTTTCAGCTGTGTGCGTATTCTGGAAAGCGGTGATACAAAGCGTAGCCTGCCTAGGAAAGAGTTGGCGTTTGCGAGATGCTGCTACTGGTGCCGCCGCTGCTGTTCTTGCGGCGGGAGTCCATACATCTACCCAGTGGGCTGTCACAGTCATATAGTCCTGACCCTGCCCTGCTCCACTTGTCCACATGTCCGTGGTTAAGTGGACATTGGGTACAACTGCATTTTTTAGGACACTGGTGAGTCTTTTTCTGACGTCCGTGTACATTCTCGGTATCGCCTGCCTAGAGAAGTGGAACCTAGATGGTATTTGGTAACGGGGGCACACTGCCTCAATAAATTGTCTAGTTCCCTGTGAACTAACGGCGGATACCGGACGCACGTCTAACACCAACATAGTTGTCAAGGACTCAGTTATCCGCTTTGCAGTAGGATGACTGCTGTGATATTTCATCTTCCTCGCAAAGGACTGTTGAACAGTCAATTGCTTACTGGAAGTAGTACAAGTGGGCTTACGACTTCCCCTCTGGGATGACCATCGACTCCCAGCGGCAACAACAGCAGCGCCAGCAGCAGTAGGCGTTACACGCAAGGATGCATCGGAGGAATCCCAGGCAGGAGAGGACTCGTCAGACTTGCCAGTGACATGGCCTGCAGGACTATTGGCATTCCTGGGGAAGGAGGAAATTGACACTGAGGGAGTTGGTGGGGTGGTTTGCGTGAGCTTGGTTACAAGAGGAAGGGATTTACTGGTCAGTGGACTGCTTCCGCTGTCACCCAAAGTTTTTGAACTTGTCACTGACTTATTATGAATGCGCTGCAGGTGACGTATAAGGGAGGATGTTCCGAGGTGGTTAACGTCCTTACCCCTACTTATTACAGCTTGACAAAGGGAACACACGGCTTGACACCTGTTGTCCGCATTTCTGGTGAAATACCTCCACACCGAAGAGCTGATTTTTTTGGTATTTTCACCTGGCATGTCAACGGCCATATTCCTCCCACGGACAACAGGTGTCTCCCCGGGTGCCTGACTTAAACAAACCACCTCACCATCAGAATCCTCCTGGTCAATTTCCTCCCCAGCGCCAGCAACACCCATATCCTCCTCATCCTGGTGTACTTCAACACTGACATCTTCAATCTGACTATCAGGAACTGGACTGCGGGTGCTCCTTCCAGCACTTGCAGGGGGCGTGCAAATGGTGGAAGGCGCATGCTCTTCACGTCCAGTGTTGGGAAGGTCAGGCATCGCAACCGACACAATTGGACTCTCCTTGTGGATTTGGGATTTCAAAGAACGCACAGTTCTTTGCGGTGCTTTTGCCAGCTTGAGTCTTTTCAGTTTTCTAGCGAGAGGCTGAGTGCTTCCATCCTCATGTGAAGCTGAACCACTAGCCATGAACATAGGCCAGGGCCTCAGCCGTTCCTTGCCACTCCGTGTGGTAAATGGCATATTGGCAAGTTTACGCTTCTCCTCCGACAATTTTATTTTAGGTTTTGGAGTCCTTTTTTTTCTGATATTTGGTGTTTTGGATTTGACATGCTCTGTACTATGACATTGGGCATCGGCCTTGGCAGACGACGTTGCTGGCATTTCATCGTCTCAGCCATGACTAGTGGCAGCAGCTTCAGCACGAGGTGGAAGTGGATCTTGATCTTTCCCTAATTTTGGAACCTCAACTTTTTTGTTCTCCATATTTTATAGGCAGAACTAAAAGGCACCTCAGGTAAACAATGGAGATGGATGGATTGGATACTAGTATACAATTATGGACGGACTGCCACGGTTAGGTGGTATAA
The DNA here is from genome assembly GCF_028390025.1 of Pseudophryne corroboree. Lineage (NCBI taxonomy): Eukaryota > Metazoa > Chordata > Amphibia > Anura > Myobatrachidae > Pseudophryne > Pseudophryne corroboree. Next base: position 43,780,650 of record NC_086450.1, on the reverse strand, counting down.
AAAAACCACGGTTAGGTGGTATATAATACAATTATGGATGGACGGACTGCCTGCCGAGTGCCGACACAGAGGTAGCCACAGCCGTGAACTACCGCACTGTACACTGGTTGATAAAGAGATAGTAGTATACTCGTAACAACTAGTATGACGACGGTATAAAGAATGAAAAAAAAACCACGGTTAGGTGGTATATAATACAATTATGGTTGGACGGACTGCCTGCCGAGTGCCGACACAGAGGTAGCCACAGCCGTGAACTACCGCACTGTACACTGGTTGATAAAGAGATAGTAGTATACTCGTAACAACTAGTATGACGACGGTATAAAGAATGAAAAAAAAACCACGGTTAGGTGGTATATATTATAATACAATTATGGATGGACGGACTGCCTGCCGAGTGCCGACACAGAGGTAGCCACAGCCGTGAACTACCGCACTGTACTGTGTCTGCTGCTAATATAGACTGGTTGATAAAGAGATAGTATACAATACTACTAATATACTGGTGGTCAGGCACTGGTCACCACTAGTCACACTGGCAGTGGCACTCCTGCAGCAAAAGTGTGCACTGTTTAATTTTAATATAATATTATTTATCATGTACTCCTGGCTCCTGCTATAACAACCTGCAGTGCTCCCCAGTCTCCCCCACAATTATAAGCTTTATATACAATACATTGATGTGCAGCACACTGGGCTGAGCAGTGCACACAGACTGAGTCACTGTGTGACTGTGTATCGTTTTTTTCAGGCAGAGAACGGATATATTAAATAAAACAAACAACTGCACTGTCTCTGGTGGTCACTGGTCACTGTGGTCGTCAGTCACTAAACTCTGTCTGCACTCTCTTCTAATCTACACTACAGTATCACAGCAATCTCTCTCTCTCTCTCTCTTCTAAATCTAATCTAAATGGAGAGGACGCCAGCCACGTCCTCTCCCTATCAATCTCAATGCACGTGTGAAAATGGCGGCGACGCGCGGCTCCTTATATAGAATCCGAGTCTCGCGAGAATCCGACAGCGTCATGATGACGTTCGGGCGCGCTCGGGTTAACCGAGCAAGGCGGGAAGATCCGAGTCGCTCGGACCCGTGAAAAAAAAAGTGAAGTTCGTGCGGGTTCGGATTCAAAGAAACCGAACCCGCTCATCTCTAATTCCTAGGAGACAATTCATCTCAAAGAAATGTATAAGCACATATGGTGGGGAACGTTGGGCTTTGGTGCAGCAAATGTCTGCCAGACAGATCTTCTCAGTGTCATTATACTCCATATGGTAGTCAGGATGGCAGTGTCGACATAACATCCATATTTTACATTCAGGATACTGATATTTTGTACTACACCCTTCCCCCTGGGAATCCTAGATGTCTTCCACAGACACTAAATATCCTCAATGGATAAAGAAAAACAGCGCAGTGTAATATTGCCTCATTCACTGCCATCAATATTAGAACCAAAAATGTAAGTCCCCGCACCCTAAAAACAGTAACTGCGCCAAAACCAGGAATGGTCTGTGGCCAGTTCCAGGGTACGGGACTCAGCCGGCTCCTAGTGAGCCCTGACGCATTACAGGTTGAGTATCCCATATCCAAATATTCTGAAATACGGAATATTCTGAAATACGGACTTTTTTTGAGTGAGAGTGAGATAGTGAAACCTTTGTTTTCTAATGGCTCAGTGTACACAAACTTTGTTTAATGCACAAAGTTATAAAAAATATTGGCTAAAATGACCTTCAGGCTGTGTGTATAAGGTGTATATGAAACATAAATGCATTCTGTGCTTGGACTTGGGTCCCATCACCATGATATCTCATTATAATATGCAATTATTCCAAAATACGGAAAAATCCGATATCCAAAATACCTCTGGTCCCAAGCATTTTGGATAAGGGATACTCAACCTGTATACACACAAATATATACACATAGCCTATACATATAGTGAACATGCATGCACATCCAGATACTTTACACACATGTACACATACACACAAATATAGACGTAGACACATTTGTTGGTGCCCTTCCTCAACAAAAGAACCAAGTTATCCTGAAATCACATGAAAGTGACAAAGGAATTGGCATCATTGCTTATTCCATGTCTAGTAGAAATCAGCCTGGCCACTCTTCCTGAGCACACTGCTTCAGCTGTCTCAGGTGTGATGGTGCCTTCTCCAGGCTGCATGTCTCAGCACTTTCCATAGACGTTCCATAGGACTCAGATCAGGGCTCACAGAGGCCACTTCACAATAGTCCAATGTTCTGTTCTTATCCATTCTTGGGTGTTTGTATCTGTGTGTGCTGGGTCATTACCCTGTTGGTGGACCCATGACCTGCGGCTGAGACAGAACTCTCTGACACTGAGCAAGATGTATTACTCCAGAATGACCTGAGATCTCATTGTGCCCTGTACAGATATAAGGTGCCCCATGTCAGACGCAGCCCCAAAACATAACCGGGCCTCCTCCAAATGTCACAGTAGGTAGGGAGTTGCAGCTTAATTGTCCATCTGTGAAAATAGAACGGATGTGACTTGCCAGAAAGCTCCAGTTCTGACTCATCTGTCCTTGGACATTCTCTATGCAGCATTCTGACTCGGCCTTCTAGCATCTTCCAGTATGGATATTTAGCATTTTTGCAAAAGTGGAGTCCTCCTGGATCTTTTTCCATGGAGCCCAGTTGCTCAAAAAGCATCAGATGGTGTACACGGACATACCTTGACCTTGGTGTACAGCTTGTATCTCTGTTTAAGCTTTCTATTTTTTTTTTTTAATACAATTCTCATTATCCTGTTTAGTGGGGAAGGGGGGGGCTGATTTTCCGCTTGCGGCCGCATCCAAGGGGGTTGGCCACAGTACAAAGGACTTAATTTTTTTTTTTTTAAAGAAAATTTGCAACTGTAATCACAGGAACATCAAGCTGTTTGGAGATGATGACATTGCCTTTACCTTTAACGTGCCTGTCTATAATTTTCTTTATGGTCTCAGACGACTCTCTCCTTTCTCTGGTCCATGCTCAGTGTGGTGCACACAATGATACCAAACAGCAGTGACTACTTTTCTCCATTTACATAAGCTGAATGACTGATTAGAAGATTGAAGATGTGTGTGATGCATATTCAAGAAAGCAATTAGTTTGAGATATCACTAGAATACATATATTACCTTTTCTAAGAGGTAATACATCTTTCCAGGCAGCTTTAGAATATATTTGGTTTTATTCTATGACATAGTAAAGACCTGCAGGTGTACATGGGACAATGGCATTTCATCGCTTCTCAGGAGGAATGATGCACGATTTCAATGACCTGTAAGGGTATCAACAAATCTGTAGCTGGTCTGATAAATCACCCCTAAGACTGGTGGCTCTGTAGGCATGGTCCTCAGCGGTTTGGGGAGAAGGTTCCATGGCTGCAGACATCCTCCTGGTGCTGTGTTTTTCTGCAAAGCCATCATTGTCTGCACAGCAGCTTTCTGGCAGTCAGCACAGTGGCTCGTCCCGGGAGCCGCTGTCAGATCCTTTGTCAGTATCCATGGGAGAAAGGTAGAACCAAGGGGGTAATTCAGAGTTGATCGCAGCAGCAAATTTGTTAGCAGTTGGGCAAAACCATGTGCACTGCAGGGGGGGCAGATATAGCGTGCAGAGAGTTAGATTTGGGTGGGTTCTTTTGTTTCTGTGCAGGGTAAATACTGGCTGCTTTATTTTTACACTGCAATTTAGATTTCAGTTTGAACACACCACACCCAAATCTAACTCTCTCTGCACATGTTATATCTGCCTCCCCTGCAGTGCACATGGTTTTGCCCAACTGCTAACAAATTTGCTGCTGCGATCAACTCTGAATTAGGCCCCAAGTCTCTAAGACTCCCGTTTGCTACTAAGAACTTAGTTACCCAGGGAGTAACATCCCTGCTTACGCTGCCAGAGGTGCGTCGCTGGGAGACACTAAGGGGGCCATTCCGAGTTGATCGTAGCTGTGCTACGTCTGGTATGAGCCGGCGCACTCCGGAGCATGCGCAGTTCTGACCCGATCGCTGCACTGCGAACAACTGCAGCGTGCGATCGGGTCGGAATGACCCCTAAGTACTGTGACTAGCAACACAAAGTACACAGCAGTTACACACACGCTCACCTGTCACAGCTGACACACAGGAATGATATAACAGGGGAAGAGGGAGTCACACTACACACCATACAGGGGTTTCTTTTTGTCCTGACAAAGGCGGCGCTTCTCAAACTTGGTCATTAACAGGCCAAGTTTTAAGGATATCCATTGCTTGAGCACAGGTGAATTAACTAGTACCAAAGTCATTTTACTTTAACCATTTGTGACCAACCAAGGATATCCTTAAAACCTGGACTTTAGGGAGCCTTGAGCACCGAGTTTCGGAACCACCCTGCCAACACATTTATTGATGGCTGGGAGTTTAGACTGAAAATACACCTCATCCGTTCAGGTGTATGGCGGAGGGTTATTACAGGTGGTGGTGGTGGTGGGGGGCTAGCATATATTCTATACATATATAGCATGAATAGGATTCGTGATGAGATACCGGTAGACGGGATGCCGGCTGTTAGTATACCGACAGTGGCATCCCGTCTGTCGGCACAGGTTCTATTCCAACTCAGTGGGTGGTGTGGACAACCGACCGCGTGGCAATTACTGGCCGTCGGTATTCCAGCGTCGGTGTACTGAACACCGGGATCCCAACAGCCGACATTGTAACTGCCTCCCCATGAATAGGACTGTCCCACACTATTGCTAGGAGACAGGAACAGATGAAAGCACCAAAGTCATGTGTTTTTGTTTTAACGGCTTTAATCTAATTACAATAAGGTAGTTGGAATGGCAGAACTGAAATGATGCTTTAGGAATGTGGGAGAGACAACAAATCCGGGTGGTGGATTCTGGCAGACATTGGAATGGGCGTCTCCAGGATGACATGTAAAGGCGAAACAGCGGAGTGCTTTATCAATGGTCTGTAATGTTTACTGTACCAGTAACTAGTGATCCTAGGACCAGCGCCACCTGCTGCCAATATGGAGTCTGTGCGGCTATAGATTGCTTTATAAAGGTCAAACATTGCCGGTGTGTAATCTTTTTTTGTGGGGAGGGGTCTGATGTTTATAGTAAAGTGCTGCGAATATACTGGTGCTATGTAAATAACGTTTAATCTCCGCCACTGATCCTGGACAGATAGGCCTCCCACCCGGCTCCCCGGTACATCTCGGCCGCTTCATGTCGACTGGCTGCTGACAAGATTCCACGTCCCACAATGATGATGTCAGATCCTCTGCTAGTGATGACATCATGAGGCGTACGATACTGCTGAACTAAAGCGTCACCTATAACGGTAACAAGAAGAAACCTCAGTGAGTGACCACAGAGGAGGAATAGAATGGAGCATTTCTGTAAGACATTCATCCTGAGAGTCACAGTATCATGTGGAGACATTACATGGGGGTGATAGCATCTGATCCCGAGTGCGACACTACAGGTTGCCCCCCGCAGCGCAGCACTGGACGCTACTGCCGGATGTGGGCGAGATTCCTGCGGATGGGGTGTTTGGTATATGAAGGGAGAAGGTTCGGATAATAAGGGGTTATATCTGCACCTTGCACTGTGACAATGCGCACTGATTCCTACAAACTTCTTGGAGGGTTTGGTTTAATCCGATGACTTGGACAGTGGGGTGATACGCTCTCTTTTCATTACACCAGTGGTTCCCAGGCGTGGTCCTTAAGGCACCCTAACAGTCCAGGTTATAAGGATATCTATAGCTGAGCACAGCTGGTATAATCAAACTGACTGAGGTAGTAATTAAGTCACCTGTGCTTTAACATGGATATCTGTAAAACCTGGACTGTTAGGTGCCTTGAGGACTGTGCTCGGGAACCACTGCATTAAACAAAACAAACAGCGGAACCTTTCTTTACACAAATCATTTAGAAGTTACTCACCACATGTAGCGTTAAGCAGGCCATCATAGACCCCAAGTCACCGACTTGGATCAATAAATCCCCTACAGCAGTAATGAATTACTTAGCAGGTGGGACTGCCCCGTCTGCAGGTTACTCAGCGCTGTGCTGACCATTCAGCATTCCCAGGGTTTCATCTCACAGAGCTTATGTCTATATAAGACCCCAACTGCTGCAGTATTATTGGAATAAGCTTTGCACAAGATTCGGGGGTTTGGCTCCAATTTTAAAATCGTATACCACTTTGTTGCCCAATATTTAAAAACCACTAATAATGTCTGGCGCTATTGAATATATATATAATAAGAATTTACTTACCGATAATTCTATTTCTCGGAGTCCGTAGTGGATGCTGGGGTTCCTGAAAGGACCAGGGGGATAGCGGCTCCGCAGGAGACAGGGCACAAAAAGTAAAGCTTTAGGATCAGGTGGTGTGCACTGGCTCCTCCCCCTATGACCCTCCTCCAAGCCAGTTAGGTACTGTGCCCGGACGAGCGTACACAATAAGGGAGGAATTTTGAATCCCGGGTAAGACTCATACCAGCCACACCAATCACACCGTACAACTTGTGATCTAAACCCAGTTAACAGTATGATAACAGCGGAGCCTCTGAAAAGATGGCTCACAACAATAATAACCCGATTTTTGTAACTATGTACAAGTATTGCAGATAATCCGCACTTGGGATGGGCGCCCAGCATCCACTACGGACTCCGAGAAATAGAATTATCGGTAAGTAAATTCTTATTTTCTCTATCGTCCTAGTGGATGCTGGGGTTCCTGAAAGGACCATGGGGATTATACCAAAGCTCCCAAACGGGCGGGAGAGTGCGGATGACTCTGCAGCACCGAATGAGAGAACTCCAGGTCCTCTTTTGCCAGGATATCAAATTTGTAGAATTTTACAAACGTGTTCTCCCCTGACCACGTAGCTGCTCGGCAGCGTTGTAATGCCGAGACCTCTCGGGCAGCCGCCCAAGATGAGCCCACCTTCCTTGTGGAATGGGCCTTAACCGATTTAGACTGTGGCAGGCCTGCCTCAGAATGTGCAAGTTGAATTGTGGTACAAATCCAACGAGCAATCGACTGCTTAGAAGCAGGCGCACCCAACTTGTTGGGTGCATACAGTATAAACAGCGAGTCAGATTTTCTGACTCCAGCTGTCCTGGAATATATTTTCAGGGCCCTGACAACTTCTAGCAACTTGGAGTCCTCCAAGTCCCTAGTAGGTGCAAGGCACCACAATAAGCTGGTTCAGGTGAAACACTGACACCACCTTAGGGAGAGAACTGGGGACGAGTCCGCAGCTCTGCCCTGTCCGAATGGACAAACAGATATGGGCTTTTTTGAGAAAAAACCACCAATTTGACACTCGCCTGGTCCAGGCCAGGGCCAAGAGCATGATCACTTTTTATGTGAGATGCTGCAAATCCACATATTTGACTGGTTTTAAACCAATGTGATTTGAGAAATCCCAGAACTACGTTGAGATCCCACAGTGCCACTGGAGGCACAAAAAAGGGGTTTGTATATGCAATACTCCCTTGACAAACTTCTGGACTTCAGGAACTGAAGCCAATTTTTTCTGGAAGAAAATTTACAGGGCCGAATTTGAACCTTAATGGACCCCAATTTGAGGCCCATAGACACTCCTGTTTGCAGGAAATGCAGGAAACGACCGAGTTGAAATTTCTTTGTGGGGCCTTCCTGGCCTCACACCACGCAACAAATTTTCGCCACACGTGGTGATAATGTTGTGCGGTCACCTCCTTTCTGGCTTTGACCAGGGTAGGAATGACCTCTTCCGGAATGCCTTTTTTCCCTTAGGATCCGGCTTTCCATCGCCATGCCGACAAACGCAGCTGCGGTAAGTCTTGGAACAGACATGGTACTTGCTGAAGCAAGTCCCTTCTTAGCGGCAGAGGCCATAAGACCTCTGTAAGCATCTCTTGAAGTTCCGGGTACCAAGTCCTTCTTGGCCAATCCGGAGCCATGAGTATAGTTCTTACTCCTCTACGTCTTATAATTCTCAGCACCTTAGGTATGAGAAGCAGAGGAGGGAACACATACACCGACTGGTACACCCACGGTGTTACCAGAACGTCCACATCTATTGCCTGAGGGTCCCTTGACCTGGCGCAATACCTGTCCCGTTTTTTGTTCAGACGGGACGCCATCATGTCCACCTTTGGTATTTCCCAACGGTTTACAATCATGTGGAAAAAACTTCTCAATGAAGTTTCCACTCTCCCGGGTGGAGGTCGTGCTGAGGAAGTCTGCTTCCCAGTTTCCATTCCCGGGATGAAAAACTGCTGACAGTGTTATCACATGATTTTCCGCCCAGCGAAAAGTCCTTGCAGTTTCTGCCATTGCCCTCCTGCTTCTTGTGTCGCCCTGTCTGTTTACGTGGGCGACTGCCGTGATGTTTTTCCCACTGGATCAATACCGGCTGACCTTGAAGCAGAGGTCTTGCTAAGCTTAGAGCATTATAAATTTACCCTTAGCTCCAGTATATTTATGTGGAGAAAAGTCTCCATACTTGATCACACTCCCTGGAAATTTTTCCCTTGTGTGACTGCTCCCCAGCCTCTCAGGCTGGGCTCCGTGGTTACCAGCATCCAATCCTGAATGCCGAATCTGCGGCCCTCTAGAAGATGAGCACTCTATAACCACCACAGGAGAGACACCCTTGTCCTTGGATATTGGGTTATCCGCTGATGCATCTGAAGATGCGATCCGGACCATTTGTCCAGCAGATCCCACTGAAAAGTTCTTACGTGAAATCTGCCGAATGGAATTGCTTCGTAGGAAGCCACCATTTTTACCAGGACCCTTGTGCAATGATGCACTGTTTTTAGGAGGTTCCTGACTTGCTCGGATAACTCCCTGGCTTTCTCTTCCGGGAGAAACACCTTTTTCTGGACTGTGTCCAGAATAATCCCTAGGCACAGCAGACGTGTCGTCGGGATCAGCTGCGATTTTGGAATATTTAGAATCCACCCGTGCTGATTGTAGCAGTATCCGAGATAGTGCTACTCCGACCTCCAACTGTTCCCTGGACTATGCCCCTATCAGGAGATCGTCCAAGTAAGGGATAATTAAGACGCCTTTTCTTCGAAGAAGAATCATCAATTCGGCCATTACCTTGGTAAAGACCCCGGGGTGCCGTGGACAATCCAAACGGCAGCGTCTGAAACTGATAGTGACAGTTCTGCACCACGAACCTGAGGTACCCTTAGTGAGAAGGGCAAATTTGGGACATAGAGGTAAGCATCCCTGATGTCCCGGGACACTATATAGTCCCCTTCTTCCTGGTTCGTTATCACTGCTCTGAGTGACTTCATCTTAATTTGAACCTTTGTAAGTGTTCAAAAAAAATTTTTTTAGAATAAGTCTCACCTAGCCTTCTGGCTTCAGTACCACAATATAGTGTGGAATAATACCCCTTTTCTGTAGTAGGAGGGGTAATTTAATTGTCACCTGCTGGGAACACAGCTTGTGAATTTTTTCCCATACTACCTCCTTGTCGGAGGGAGACTTGGTAAAGCAGACTTCAGGAGCCTGCGAAGGGGAAACGTCTCGACATTCCCATCTGTACCCCCGGGATACTACTTGTAGGATCCAGGGGTCCTGTACGGTCTCAGCGCCATGCTGAGAACTTGTCAGACGCGGTGGAACGCTTCTGTTCCTGGGAATAGGCTGCCTGTTGCAGTCTTCTTCCTTTTCCTCTATCCCTGGGCAGATATGATCTTATAGGGACAAGAGGACTGAGGCTGAAAAGACGGTGTCTTTTTCTGCAGAGATGTGACTTAGGGTAAAAAACGGTGGATTTTCCAGCAGTTGCCGTGACCACCAGGTCCGATGGACCGACCCCAAACAAGTCCTCTTCCTTTATACGGCCATACTGTGCCGTTTGGAATCTGCATCACCTGACCACTGTCGTGTCCATAACATCTTCTGGCAGTTATGGACATCGCGTTTATTCATGATGCCAGAGTGCAAATATCCCTCTGTGCATCTCGCATATATAGAAATGCTCTATAGTCAATAAAATACTGTCCCTGTCAAGGGTATCAATATTTTTAGTCAGGGAATCCGACCAAGCCACCCCAGCTCTGCACATCCAGGCTGAGGCGATCGCTGGCCGCAGTATAACACCAGTATGTGTGTATATACTTTTTATTATATTTTCCAGCCTTGTCAGCTGGTCCTTGAGGACGGCCCTATCTATAGACGGTACCGCCACTTGTTTTGATAAGAGTGTGAGCGCCTTATCCACCTTAAGGGGTGTTTCCCAACGCGCCCTAACTTCTGGCGGGAAAGGGTATACCGCCCATAATTTTCTATCGGGGGGAACCCACGCATCATCACACACTTTATTTAATTTATCTGATTCAGGAAAAACTATGGTAGTTTTTTCACATCCCACATAATACCCTCTTTTGTGGTACTTGTAGTATCAGAAATACGTAACACCTCCTTCATTGCCTTTAACGTGTGGCCCTAATAAGGAATACGTTTGTTTATTCACCGTCGACACTGGATTCAGTGTCCCTGTCTGTGTCTGTGTCGACCGACTAAAGTAAACGGGCGTTTTAAAACCCTTGACGGTGTTTTTGAGACGTCTGGACCGTACTAATTGTTTGTCGGCCGTCTCATGTCGTCAACCGACCTTGCAGCGTGTTGACATTATCACGTAATTTCCTAAATAAGCCATCCATTCCGGTGTCGACTCCCTAGAGAGTGACATCACCATTACAGGCAATTGCTCCGCCTCCTCACCAACATCGTCCTCCTACCTGTCGACACACACGTACCGACACACAGCACACACACAGGGAATGCTCTGATAGAGGACAGGACCCACTAGCCCTTTGGAGAGACAGAGGGAGAGTTTGCCAGCACACACCAAAAACGCTATAATTATATAGGGACAACCTTATATAAGTGTTTTCCCTTATAGCATCTTAATATATATATATAAGCATATCGCCAAATTAGTGCCCCCCCTCTCTGTTTTAACCCTGTTTCTGTAGTGCAGTGCAGGGGAGAGCCTGGGAGCCTTCCCTCCAGCCTTTCTGTGAGGGAAAATGGCGCTGTGTGCTGAGGAGATAGGCCCCGCCCCTTTTTCGGCGGCCTCGTCTCCCGCTCTTAACGGATTCTGGCAGGGGTTAAATATCTCCATATAGCCTCCGGAGGCTATATGTGAGGTATTTTTAGCCAAAATAGGTATTCATTTGCCTCCCAGGGCGCCCCCCTCCCAGCGCCCTGCACCCTCAGTGACTGCCGTGTGAAGTGTGCTGAGAGGAAAATGGCGCACAGCTGCAGTGCTGTGCGCTACCTTTAGAAGACTGAGGAGTCTTCTGCCGCCGATTCTGGACCTCTTCTTACTTCAGCATCTGCAAGGGGGCCGGCGGCAAGGCTCCGGTGACCATCCAGGCTGTACCTGTGATCGTCCCTCTGGAGCTGATGTCCAGTAGCCAAGAAGCCAATCCATCCTGCACGCAGGTGAGTTCACTTCTTCTCCCCTAAGTCCCTCGTTGCAGTGATCCTGTTGCCAGCAGGACTCACTGTAAAATAAAAAACCTAAGCTAAACTTTCCTAAGCAGCTCTTTAGGAGAGCCACCTAGATTGCACCCTTCTCGGCCGGGCACAAAATCTAACTGGCTTGGAGGAGGGTCATAGGGGGAGGAGCCAGTGCACACCACCTGATCCTAAAGCTTTACTTTTTGTGCCCTGTCTCCTGCGGAGCCGCTATCCCCCTGGTCCTTTCAGGAACCCCAGCATCCACTAGGACGATAGAGAAATATATATATATATATATATTTGCGGATGGGTGCCCGTATCCACAATCACACCCACTCCGCACAGGTATCTAGGATATATTCCAATATTGTTATCTCTTATACCTCGTGAAATCTATCCAGCAGCAACAAATAGGCCCTACACACTTGGCGATATTCTGAAAGATATGAACGATCTCGTTCATAAATGAATGAGAACTCGTTCATATCTTTCAGTGTGGAGACTTAAGCGATGAACGATGCGCGTCCCCGCGCTCGTTCATCGCTGGTCTCCCGTCGGCTGTGCATGCAGGCCAATATGGACGATCTCGTCCATATTTGCCTGCACTTCAATGCAGCCGGGTGACGGGGGGAGTGAAGAAACTTCACTCCCCCCGTCATTGCCCCCCCGCCGCCGGGTTGCTCGTCGGCCGTATCGGCCGTTGGGCACCTCGGCGGCACATCGCCAAGTGAGTAGGGCCCAAAAGGTAAAAAGGCCTGTGGATATGGCCAACACAATCCACCCGATTAAAACCGGGTGTGTACTGAAACAAACTAAAAAAACCCTTGCGCTATTTAAACTTAACTAGAGGCAACAGGACATGAATAAACTCAATAAAATAGTTATAATTATAAGATAATTTTATTATCTATAAAATCAATCAAACGTGAACATATAAATAGTTCATTAACAACTGTAATATGCGCATATAAATAAAACTATAACATTACTTAAATAATAATAATAAAACTACTATTGAGCATAAGAGGTGGATCATATAACTAGTAGTGACCACAGTGGGCTAAATATTGATAATGTCCTTGTTTTTAATTCTCAAATAGGACAGTCCCATCAGATGTGCTCATGAATAATTCATGATTAGATATCATATGGTGTGATATATATGAAGCCTTTGTTTATAAATATCTTGATGAATAAACTTATCCAATTGCTCACATAAACAGATGGTTCTTTACTTATGGGATAACCGTTCAAAAGTCGGGACTTTAGTGCATCGCAAGCACCTGTAGAATATAGCTCCCGTTTCAATTACCACGAATGGCGTCCTCCGTCTCCCACTGAAACTGGCTCTCGTGCACACACCTTAACTGATTTGGAGAGAGAGGTGTCAGTCCGGCTCCCGGAGCTCTGCGCGCTGCAGGCGCTAAAGGTTGATTCAGCTCCCGTCTTCAAGCCGCCGCATATAGCGTACTCCCGTCTCCTGCTCGTCAGTCTCGGACACCACTGCACATCAATGCGGGCAAAACAGCCAATGTCCACCGGGTCACAAATAGGGCACTTTCTCTGACGTGTTTCGCTTCTAATTGAAGCTTCCTCATAGAGTAAGAGTGTTTTTACTCTATGAGGAAGCTTCAATTAGAAGCGAAATCAACCTTTAGCGCCTGCAGCGCGCAGAGCTCCGGGAGCCGGACTGACACCTCTCTCTCCAAATCAGTTAAGGTGTGTGCACGAGAGCCAGTTTCAGTGGGAGACGGAGGACGCCATTCGTGGTAATTGAAACGGGAGCTATATTCTACAGGTGCTTGCGATGCACTAAAGTCCCGGGTGTTATATCAATTCCTCCATGACTTTTGAACGGTTATCCCATAAGTAAAGAACCATCTGTTTATGTGAGCCTTTGGATAAGTTTATTCATCGAGATATTTATAAACAAAGGCTTCATATATATCACACCATATGATATCTAATCATGAATTATTCATGAGCACATCTGATGGGACTGTCCTATTTGAGAATTAAAAACAAGGACATTATCAATATTTAGCCCACTGTGGTCACTACTAGTTATATGATCCACCTCTTATGCTCAATAGTAGTTTTATTATTATTATTATTATTTAAGTAATGTTATAGTTTTATTTATATGCGCATATTACAGTTGTTAATGAACTATTTATATGTTCACGTTTGATTGATTTTATAGATAATAAAATTATCTTATAATTATAACTATTTTATTGAGTTTATTCATGTCCTGTTGCCTCTAGTTAAGTTTAAATAGCGCAAGGGTTTTTTTAGTTTGCCCAATATTTAACCCTTTAATCAGACACCCAAAATAAATGAGACTGATCTCCTTAATGCACACAAAACCAAAATGAATATATATCTATACAGAGGGACGTTTTATACAGACATCTATCTGTTCTGTCACCTAGAAACATAGAGGGGGAATTCAATTGTTGTTAGCATCAGCAGATGGCACCCAACAGAGCTATACAATTGTAGCTCCATTCAGGGGATGATCGGCTGCCGATGCCTTCATTTCAGCTCGCATCCAGGGAGATGCAAGCTGAATTGCACGAAAAGTGACCCATTTGTGTGCTCAAACGGGACGTTTCGCCTTGCGCCCATTAGTTTGGCCAGGTTTAGCACCTTTATGCGGCTACACCCGGCCTTTCTTGGTGCGGAGAGCGCAGAAAAAAATGCAACAATCTAATTGCATCCCACGATCTCCAGCCACTTAGACAGGAGATCAGGTGCGCATAACAATTGAATTCCCCCCATAGAATTTGACAGCAGATAATAACCACTTGACGCATCTAGTCTGCCCCTACAAACTCAGCCGGCAGGAGGCAGTCATGAGGACATTGCAGGGTGGGTGGATCTTCACCATTGGTTCTGGAAAATTGAATTATAATGGGAGTGACCCGTGCTAGTTGTGTCTAACATAAAGGGGAACCATGGAACGGAGTGCAGGCAGATGAGGCTCGTGTGATTACATACTCTCAGCACACTCAGGGTCACATAAGACATGCAGGACTACCATGGTCGCTGTGCCTCATGCTCCCTCCTCTCGTATTCTGGCCGGAGGTGACCGCACTTAGCCCTTCATAGCATCTCTCCTGAAGGCAACCAGCACAAGGCAGCTGCCTGCAATTATATTGCCCGGGAGCCCAATAGGACACCTCCCTCACTGACTGAACATGGAGAGATTGTTGGGCGTGGGATTGGAAGGATCTTCAGTCACCAAGACAGCTCTACTGTCCCAGGTCTGCTAAGCAGCGCTGGCTGAGGGGATGTCAGTCTGGAGCTCCAAGGGGAACACAATCAGCTAAGCACAGCAGTGGGTGGAAGCGTAAGGTTCCGGCATGACAATGTGCCACCCATGGAGCAGGTGGGATCACCCAATTTATCCATAGACCAGAAGAGGCTCAGTCACCAGATGTCACCCAGACTGAGCACAGGTGGGATATTCATAGATGCAGAGCCGTTGAGAGCCACGCTGGGCCCCGGTAAAGTCCTGGGCCCGTGGCTTATTAAGTGGGCGTGACTCAGGGGTGTATCTTCCAATTGGCCAGGATGGCACTTGCCAGCGGCGCTGGCCAAGAGGGGTTCGCTGCCCGGCAGTGCCACCCGCACCAGAAGGTAGAATGACATAGTAGTTCTCGCTGAGTACATCCCTTAGCAGTGCTCATCCACTGCCGGACTCTCAGCAGCAGATTGCACTCTGACACTCTCTGTGACTACAGTCACAATGATGGTGAATATAGCCGGGGAGCGTGGCACTTCCAGGTATCGGGAGGGGCGAGTCACCTCCTCTTCCTCATCCGCTCCCCTTCTCATTGGTCCCACACAGTCTGTCACTAAACAGCAGCCACTACAATCAGCACCAGTCAGCAGTGCAGCATGAGCATACCTGTACATTGTCTGCGGTACTGTAGCTGCACTGCATGGTCTATCCTGGCAGTCTGGATTACAGGTTACAAAGAGCTCTGTATGGAGAGGTATCTAGACCAGTGACTACCTGTCCAGCTGTGTTGAGACTACAAGTCCCAGCACACCTTGTCAGTTGGAGTTGCTGGGACATGTAGTGCAATCACACCTAGAGAGGGGTTTTTAACTGTATGTATGTGTGCATATATCCCCTTGGTGCCCCTGTCCACACCCTCCTTGTAATTCCCCCTTAGTGTCACTTCCCGCACCATCCCTGTAACTGCCCTCTCAGTGACCCTGCCCATACACTCCTGTAATTCCCTCTCACTGTCCCTGCCCGCACCCTTCCCATAATTCCCCCTCAGCATCCCTGCCCACACCCTCCCCGTAATTTCCTCTCAGTGTCCCTACCAGCACCCTAACTGTAATTCCCCCTCAGTGTCCCTGCCTGCACCCTCCCCGTAATTCCCCCTCAGTGTCCCTGCCTGCACACTCCTCGTAACTCCCCCTCAGTCTCCCTGCCTGCACCCTCCCCGTAATTCCATCTCAGTGTCCCTGCCCGCACCCTCCTCGTAATTCCTCCTCAGCAGGGCCGTAACTAGGTGTGTGCCAGCGGTGCATGGCACACAGCGCACATACACTGTGGATGCAGTACCGCTGGTAACACCCATAGTTCCGCAATGCAATGTGAGCCTGCGGTAGTTAAAGTGCAGCCGCGGGCAGTAAGGCTCTGCCCCCACCATCGGAAACATGATCTTACAGTACAGCCAAACCACTCGCACACCACCACCACCACCAGAGGTTATAATGAGCCGCGGCAATACTGCCCGATCCCCTCCGCCACCACCGTAGGTTAAAGTGAGCTGCGGGTTGCTGTAGTGCCCGATCCTCCCCTCACCTCACACCCGCTCCTGCCAGAGTTACAATGCAGTCCATACAACGGCATGTCCTCCCCCTCCTGCCTGGAGGTTACAGTGATGATCTTCTGCACTCCTGTAGACCTGTAATCCCAGGGGACATGCCGGCTGAAAATCTCTAGATCTACAACCACACACAGCGGCCAGCGAGCTCCTGGACTGCACCTAAGCAGCCCCTCTGCCCCAGCCTGTGCTTGTCAGTGAGCGGCCTGGTGTCCGGGCAACAGATTGACAGTGTCCCATGAGATCAGGATCATGCTGCAGCCACACAACTACAACTGGGTGAGCAGAACAGCAGCGAGTGGTAGGGACCCTTCATGCCGGCCCTTAGAAAGGTGAGAGGAGAGAAGTACCTGGGTCCTGATGCTGTGGAACCACAAGTCCCATCATGCCCTGACAGACATTACACGATAGAGCATGCTTGGACTTGTGGTTCCACCATAGCTGGAGAGCAGACATTGCCTACCTCCGAGTTCTCATGATTTTTGTACAGGGCCATAGCTAGGTGTGTGCCGAGTGTTCTCGGCCCACAGTACATAAGCACTGAGGACAGAGAACCGCATGTAATGTGTAAAAGGGAGCTCTGCCTGCTGTAATGTGTAAAAGGGAGCTCTGCCTGCTGTAATGTGTAAAAGGGAGCTCTGCCTGCTGTAATGTGTAAAAGGGAGCTCTGCCTGCCATAGCATGTAAAAGGGAGCTCTACCTGCCATAACATGTAAAAGGGAGCTCTGCCTGCCATAATGTGTAAAAGGGAGCTCTACCTGCCATAACATGTAAAAGGGAGCTCTACCTGCCATAACATGTAAAAGCGAGCTCTGCCTGCCATAACATGTAAAAGGGAGCTCTACCTGCCATAACATGTAAAAGGGAGCTCTACCTGCCATAACATGTAATAGGGGCTCTGCCTGCAGTAATGTGTGTAAGTGGCGTCATTTGATTAATGGAGACCACTGTGCAGTATAATATGAATTGGTATTATTTTGTTGCCATGTCCCTAACATATAAAGCCACACCCCTATAGTTTTGGCGCACACCTACAGTGCGCACTGGCCCTATTTTAAATATGGTGGTGAAGGGGGGTGCTGAGGCTGTTTCTTGCACACAGTGCTAAAATGTCTAGTTACAGCATTGCTCCTCAGTGTCCCTGCCTGCACCCTCCCCATAATTCCATCTCGGTGTCCCTGCCCGCACCCTCCTCGTAATTCCTCCTCAGTGTCCCTTCCCGCACCCTTCCTGTAATTGCCCCTCAGTGTCCCTGACCTCAGCCTCCCTGTAGCCCCTCCCTCTCATTTTCCCTACCCAAACTCACCCTGTAATTCCCCGTTAGTGTCCCTGACCTCCGTCTTCCTGTGACAACCCGCTCAGTGTACCTGCCCACACCCTCCTGTAATTCCACCTCAGTGTCCCTGTCTGTACCCTCCCCGTAATTCCCCCTCAGTGTCCCTGTCTGTAACCTCCTGTAATTCCACCTCAGTGTCCCTGCCTGTACCCTCCCCGTAATTTCCCCTCAGTGTCCCTGCCCACACCCTCCTGTAATTCCACCTCAGTTTCCCTGCCTGCACACTCCTGTAATTCCTCCTCAGTGTCCCTGCCCACACCCTCTCTGTAATTGCACCTCAGTGTCCATGACCTCAGCCTCCCTGTAAGCCCTTCACCTCATTGTCCCTATCCGCACCATCCCTGTAATTCTCCCACAGTGTCCCTGACCTCAGCCTATCTGTAACTCCCCCCTCTGTGTCTCTGGGTGGGGGGCGCCAGTTCCTTACTTTGCCAGGGGCGCTCAGACCCCTAGATGCACCCCTGGTGTGACTATGCCCTTTAGTATAAATATATGTGAATAATAAAATAATTGTGTGGTCGCTTGGTGGCCCTGCATGCTCCTCAGGGGTGGGGGATGACGACACTATTTTAAAACAGGTGGGCACCATTTTAACATAGGGGGGCAGAGGGAGGACTCCTACGAGATGGAATGGTCTACCATATAGTGTAGACCAGGGCCGAAACTAGGATTTTCATCACCTGGGGCAAGGCAGTAAATTGGCGGCCCCTCCCAAACACCCCCCCCCCCCAAAAAAAAAAAAAAAAAGACAGCAAAACAAACTCTGTCAGACCAAAATAATCAGATTATAAAAAAATTGGAAAAAAGGAGATACTATTGGACAATATTACCCTATGTGCCTCAAATGCCCTAAGCGTCACATGCCCCACCAGCGTGTTCAACTACATGCTCCTCTGTGTGTCCCCATATATTGCATTATATCATAACACTTCATCACTGCGCTACATTTCCCTATCCACTGCACTACATCACTATACTACATCCCCTACATGCTGAACTACATCACTATACTACATGCCCCTATGCACTGCACTACATACCTTATATGCTACACTACATCACTACGCTACATCCCCTTATATGCTACACCACATCAGTGCACTACATGCCCCTATACACTGCACTACATTGCTGCACTTCATACCCTATATGGTGCACTACATCACTACACTACATCCCCCTATAAGCTACACCAAATCCCCCCATCTGGGAGGCAAAGCGGAGGTTGATACTGCTAACTGGGAGCACAGTGCGCTTCTATAGCTTGTACAGTGCATCACACACGTTAGTTGCAGCACTGTATTGCAAGGAAGAGAGTTTAAGACAGTAGCCGACATAGGAGAGATCCCAGGTACTGGAGCTTACCTGCACAGCGTCGGAGCCAGCTGCGGGCAGACAGGTGGGTCAGAGACATTGCCCCGGGAGCTGTCTGCTGTCTCACAGGAGCAGCACAGCACTGCCAGTAAAAAAAAAAAAAAAAAACACCCTGCTTCTCTGTAACTCCTTTGTGCCCCCTCAAATCCTGCACCCGGGCTGCATGCCCTCTTAGCCCCCCCCCCCTCTAGTTACGGCCCTGGTGTAGACAATAGCACAGGATTATTGGAAAAACCTCAGGCGTCCCCGGGAACAGTTCCTCCGTCCTGGATAGTAGTCCTCAGTCTGCAGAGCCCCTCCTCACCAACGCGTTTCGATATACACAGGTATCTTTATCAAGGTATGAGGAGGAAGTACTCTCACAGGGAATTTATACCCTTCTCACAAAAACTCTAAACATCCCTAAAACTAGACATAGACCTACTAAGCTTTCCCTACTCCTATGTCTATAATATAAGGGGTTTGTTTTTTTCGATGTGGCAGTTTTGCTGGCTGTAGAAATATCAAAAGTAAAGGGAGTAGCAATATCTATAAAGTATCTAGCAACGAAAAAACAATGGAGATAAGGGATTTTATTACGTGTGACACGAAAAATGTGGTTTATGCTATCAAGTGTAAATGTAACTTAACCTACATAGGACGCACATCACCACCCCTTAAAGTTAGGTTAGGGGAACATGTTAGAAATATTAAAAAAGGGATTGGAGTCACACTCTCTATCTGCCCATTTGAAATTTAAACATAATTGCGGCATTTCTGATTTCATAGGCTTTTATGGACTCAGGGGTAGGGAGGCCAATCCCGGGATCGGCGGGATCCCGGGATTTTGGCCCAAAAATGCCGGAATATGACTCCCGGGATTGGAGCCTCCAATTCCGGTATTCACGGGATTAGATTGCGCATGTGCATTTGTGCAGTGAGGGAGGGTGGGTGTAAATAATACTACTTACTATTACGCGGGCGGCAGCCATTGACACACGCTGAACGCGGCGGCATTTCAAATGTTGCGCTGGTCGCAAGCAAATCAGAGCTGGCGGACCGGCAGTCAATCAGGGGAGCGGCCGCAGTAGCGGCAGCCAATAAGGAGCCGCTGCTGCTGCCATTTCCCTGATTGGCTGCTGGTGCGCCGGCTCTGATTGGCTGGCGCTACATTTGAAATGCCGTCGCGTTCAGCTTGTCCATGGCTGCCACCCGCCTAATAGTAAGTAGTATTACTTACACCCACCCTCCTTCACTGCAGTGCTCTCTACAGCCTCCCTCCCACGCCGTTACCTACACCAGCCCTCCCGCGCCGCTACCTACAGCCTCCCTGCTCCCTACACCCTTCTCCACTGCCCCCCACTGATCCATACTGCAATCCCGGGAATCCCGGGATTGAGCGTTTTTCAATCCCGAATCCCGGGATTAAATAAAAAATGGCCCGGGATTGGCCTCCCTACTCGGGCCTATTTACTAAGCCTTGGATGGAGATAAAATCGCTGGAGATAAAGTCCCAGCCAATCGGTTCCTGTCATTTTTCAAACACAGCCTGTGGCATACCAGTTAGGAGCCGATTGGCTGGGACTTTATCTCTCCAGCGACTTTATCTCCATCCAAGGCTTAATAAATAGACACCTTAGACACATAAAAGGAAATAAGAGAAATAATAATACAGCAACAATGGGGGTAATTCATATCTCCCAACTTTGTCCACCTATGAAGAGGGACACATGATGACAGAGCGGAACTTTGGCCGAATCCTGCTTTTCTACCAAAAGTAGTTTCTTCCTTTCACATCAATCAACCCATCGTAGTTCCTGTTTTTTCAGAAATTCAGGAACTCCAGCTACTTTGGATGTGGTTCACACACTCTGCGTTTATGTAGCCCGAACATCAACAGTACATAAAATGCAGGGCCGTTTCTTGGGGCAGGCGAGCAGTGCAACCGCACTGGGCGCCTGCCGCGGCACTAACTGTGGCTCCCTGCTTCCCCCTCCTATTTCTCCCCGAGTAACCCGTCACGACGCAACCCCGTCACGACGCGAAACTCCCCCCCCCCCATCCCCCCCCGAGCGGAGTACAGAGGGGGATCCAAGTTAGGAAGAGGGAAAGGCCGGCGCGAGGAACGACTGGTGAGGCGGGCCGAAGAGCGGTAATCGCCTCTGTAAGTATTCTCTCTTTCTCTCTCTCAATGTGTAAAATGGGGACACCTGGCGTAATGTGTGCAATGGGGACTCTTGCCTGCCGTAGTGGGGGATTTAACGTATCAAGGGCATTGCGGTGTGTGGCATAATATGGTGCAGGGGGCATTACTGTGTGGGGCTTAATATGGTAGAATTTTTCTTTCCTGTGGTGGCCGTGATCTGTTGGAGCAGGGTCAAAAACTGGATTGTGCGGTAGTCTTTTCAGACAAGGCCATGCCCATTTAAATGAGGCCACGCCCCTTTGCCGAGTGCACGCTCAAGTTGTTTTTTTTTATCTAGGTGTGGGGGGCGGGCACATTTTTTTATGTCATGGGGGGGCGCATTTTTAAATCTCGCACTGGGAGCCAAATTGGCTAGAAACAGCCCTGATAAAATGGATACATTGTTTGCTCTATATGATGCAGTCAAGATAGGGTGGCCAGCTTCCAAACAGATCTTGGCTCTCCCGCTCAAGGGGGAAACTTTGGTACGTCCCAAGAGTACTCCAGTGACCCTTAGTGGATGAAAAAGAAAATAGGGTTTTGGTACTTACCAGATAAATCCTTTACTTTGACTCCACAGGGGTCACTGGACGCCCACCCAGAGCAGTTTCACCTGTCTTGTGGTAAGTTCAGTGGATCTTATGGTAACACATTCTCACCGACTTATTCAAATGTTCAGGTGATAGCTATTATTGTGCCAACTGTTTAGTTGTCCGTTACGTTATGTGTCAACTTCATTGTTGTCCGTTATGTTAGAATGTTATATGTAATTCTCTATTGTTCATCCTCTCTATCGCACCTGTTCAGCTCAGTAAAAAACACTGAGGTACCTTTGGGAGTATGGAGGGGGAGGAGAGTTACTAATTTGAATATTTAAATGTGCCTGTCCCTGCTAATGCCCCGTCCATACCCCAAGAGTACTCCAGTGCCCCCTGTAGATTCAAAGAAAAGGACTTATCTGGTAAGTACCAAAATCCTATTTTTTCATTGTTTTTAAGTGTGTATGTCGACATAGGTTGACATGGACACCGTATAAGTGTAATGCGTCCCCTCGCATGGCTCGCTGTTCTCCACACACTATTATATTCCCCCTCCAGGTCCACTGGGATGGTAAAGTATGAACAAGTCGCTTTCAATAAAAATATCATGAAAAACTCCTGTCAACTTTTTGACCTGTTGACATTTTTAAATGTCGGTATTTTGACCTTGTCTGTATTTTAAATGGCAGTATTTTGACCATGTCTGTATTTTAAATGGCGGTATTTTGACCATGTCAGGATTTTGACCTTGTCGGGATTTTTATCGTCGGTCAATGGTTGTCGGGATTTTTGCCGTCAGGATTTTGATTGTAGGTAAATTGACCGCATCCCATCTTAATACTGTATGTCCCTGAAATCCTGATTTCTGCTGCGGGGTACACTGGGCTCCACAAGTCTGGACAATGGGGTGTAGAGTAGGATCTTGATCCGAGGCACCAACAGGCTCAAAGCTTTGACTGTTCCCAGAATGCACAGCGCCGCCTCCTCTATAACCCCGCCTCCCAGCACAGGAGCTCAGTTTGTCAGTTGGTGCTGCAGTATGAAGGCAGCAGCAAGGGTAAATGTCTTCTGACATTCACTGCTGCAGCTCCAGCTCTCCCCAGCGGCGCTGTACACTCCCGAGCCCTGGTTGCCATGTACCTACAGCGGAGGCTCCGGTTTACTTCACGTTAGGCACACACGGCTGGGGATCTCCAGGATCGTGTGGCCGCGCTTCGTGAGGTGGTAAGTGGGTCCCGCTCACGGGACCCGGTCTTTATCGCGATCCGGCGCGGTCAGTGGAAGGCGGGCCACGCGCGCTGGTGGTGGACACTGTGGATACAGGCGATCCCACTAGATCACCAGGGCATGGGCGCAGGTCAGATTTTCTCTTAAAACCGATTTTAATATCGCCCACAGTACCCGGTGGTTTTGCCAGCAAGGGGAATAAGGCTTAGACCTGAAGCCCCTCCCCCAGCCCCAGGGCGCCATTTTCTGCAAGTGTTCCCGCCCTGGAGCTGCATCTCTGTCTTTCCTCACTCCCTGTCAGTGTCTGCGGCGCCATTACTCCTCAGCTCACTGTTCCTGGGACTGCTTGGGCAAATCCTCCTATGTAAAGCCGCCTGGTTGTCAGCGCTGTGCCTTTACATGACACTTAAGTATTCTACCTGCCTTTTTAGTCAGTGTTAGTTAAGAAAGAGTGCATTTAGTCAGGGTTTATAGTACAATTACCCTGTGATATACATACAGTTCTTACTATGTACTGTTATATCTACTGTTATATAGCTATGTAAGCTAGTCCAGTGCAGTATTATTGTCTGTAATAACCTTTGCATTGTACAAACTGTGACTATTTGTGTGTGTATTTGATAGCTGAGTGGTGTCCATCTCGTGTCTTTCACTCAACTTGCTATCCCTATATTCCATAACCTGAGGGTGCTTGGTGCGTCAGGTGTTATTTAATATAGGATTTTCACAAAGATATACTGTATTACGTATTTTTCTCTGTGATTTAGTCACCATATCTCTCCTTTATCTCTGCTGGTGCTGACTACACTGCGCAGGGGTTTGGGTTTAGGGATATAGTGCTGCTGATAATTGTACTGTGTTACCTCATACTGCAAGTTATATCATGTCTGCTTCTGAGGGTAACGGTTCTGGGGCGGAACACACTGCTGGTGTTGCTGAAGCCACAGGCACATATGGGGAGAATATAGCAACTGTGGGCTCTGGTTCTGGGGGCTCCTTGCCCCCCAGTGGACTGTGGCAATGGAGGCACATACTGACCCTCCGTGGGCCGCTTTTTCCACGCTTCTGCATACGCTAGTTCATAAACTAACACCCCCTATGGGACCCCCAATGCCGGTACAACCGTATGTGGTCCCTGCAGCTAACCCGCCGTGGGCGGACGATTTATCTGCTCAATTAAAGAAGTTGAACCAGTCCCTGACTACTAAAAAGTCTGACCAACGCTCGCCTGAGTCCAAGAGGTCCTCTAAGCGAGCGCTCGTCTCCTCACAATCCACTGCTGTCACTGACACCTCGTCTGATGAAGACAGCACATACATTGACCCCACAGGTTCTAATTCTGCAGATTACGGATGATCCCGAGCCATCCGTTCCTCCTAGAAACCAGATAGGTTCAAGCGTCAGAAGGTGATTAAACAAGTTTTACCTCACTCTGACCACCTAGTGGATATACGTCAGGAACCCTGGCAAAGCCCGGGTACGAAGTTTGTGCCTCAAAAGAAGATGCTGGCTCGCTATCCCCTCGCGCCAGAGCTGTCTAAGAATTGGGAAACGCCTCCTCCAGTAGACTCACATGTGGCTAGGATGGTGGTTTCCTCAGCTCTACCTGTCACTACCGTCACGTCTCTAAAAGAGCCTACGGATAAACGTGTTGAGGGTTGTCTAAAAGCGATTTACACCCTCACGGGTGCTGCATGAAGGCCCACTATTGCAGCTACATGGGCGGCAGAGGCTATTGAAGCATGGGCCTTGTAGTTAGAGGCTGAAATCTCCTCTGACCATGCTAGACAATGCTTGTCATGTATTGTCACAGCTTCTCGCTATATTAAAGAGGCGGCTTCTGATGCCGGTATCCTAGCAGCCAAGGCCTCTACTACGTCAGTCCTGGCTCGCCGGATATTGTGGCTGAGATCCTGGTCTGTGGATCTGGACTCTAGAAAAACCCTGGAGGCACTCCCTTTCAAGGGGATATTCTGTTTGGGGAGGACTTAAATAAGATAGTGGCTGACTTGGCTAATGCCAAAACTGAAACAAAAGAATGCCTGAGCGCTGACAAACAATAGATTCTGGGATATTAATAGATTAACCAGATCAAGGACTGCTGCTTCACTTAAGAGGTCACTGTTAACCCCCAAAAAGCAAAAAATCCAAAACTCCAAGAAATGAAGCGCTGTCCAGATCAATACATTTTCAAAACACAAAACATTTATTTTACATTACATAACACACAAACATTAATCACACGGCCGGTGTAACAATGAATTAAAATATTAAAATATATATGAAAAAGCTGGTGGCCACTTCTAAATTAATTTAGCTTATCTACTTCATTAATAATTAGCAGCATAGGTGGCATTTAGCCAACAGATCATAGCTTCTGTATTTGCTCACTATATAGTATGGCTCCAAGATGTTAGAAGATGTTAGAAAGCTCAAAAGGCACAGAAGATTAATGTCATGCAACAATGCTGAGCTAACAATGCCTCATATTTATCAAATGCCAGTAATGAGATTGAAGCGTGTAGATATTCATGCAAACTTGGTTAGTAGTAAATGCTAAGCAGGTGATTTTCCATGTAATCTTTTAGCAGAAATAAGCTTCAAAGATTTTCCGCGTATTAATCAATTGGCACAGATGGAAAATCAGAACGTGTAGATATTCATGCAAACTTGGTTAGTGGTAAAAGTTCAGTATTAGTAATTTTCCATATATTCTCATAGCAGAGATGAACTTATACTTATCAGTCCAGCTTATCACTCCAGCGTGGCCACGCTAATTTAGATATCCAGCTCGACGTGTCTTCAGACCTGGGGTTTAAAAGCAAGGTGACGTCTCACTCCTAATGGCATGCTCCGGTCCTCACGTATAGTCGCTGGTTATCCACAATGTTACAGCCGTAACTAGTCTCTACGCGTTTCTCCGCCTGTGTGCAGATCGGCGGCTTCTTCCAGAGAATCAGTAGATGAAGGTATTGTATTATTCGACCACTATTTATACGGGAACCGGCTCTGTTTCCACTTCCTGGTCCCGTCAATTGCGCATGCGCACATCGTGCGTTCCATTTCTGTATTCCGGTACTTTCACTTACTTCCTTATCAGGTGACCGGTTATTTCATCTCACCACTGGCACTTGCGCACCGTGTGCGTTCCACTCATGCGTTTCATTTATGTCTTTTAGACTTTAATCAGAACTTATACCTAATTTATTTCTGGACTACACACTGTATATGTACCTCTCATCATTATTCAGATAATTTTTTCTTTCCGTATATATTCTTGATAAAATTATATCATAAAAAATACTATATTATCTAATTATATAAAAATCTAAAGCTAAATATCCCAGAATATTGCTATACCGCTGTTATCATACAATTAAATACATAATTGAATAAAATATGAATAAAAATGTGAATAAAAAATATATCCGTATATACATACATACATACATGGATGGATTAATATCCATATATATATGTATATGTAATTGACAGTTAATCATACCATGAATCTATATAAATATACATATTCCCCATAACTCGACCCAAAACAACCAACTGTACATTAATTTAATATAACAATCCCATAAACTGAAATATAATATATTATTCCAATAACTTGAACACCCACTGATCTCATATATTATTTAACTCAACTGTATCATTTAGTCCTTGTGGTTTCAAGGTACATAATCTAAATATCCAGAAGGCTTCACGCCTACATAACATATTAAAACGGTCCCTCCCTCTCTGTGTGCCGTTAATTTGTTCAATGCCCTTAATTCTAATTTTATCACGCGTACCATCAGGACAATTAGATATATGATTTGATAAACAATGTGTTTTTACATTGTTTAGAATATTTCGTTTATGTTCCATAAACCTTATATGTAGTGCCCTTGTGGTGCGTCCCACATATTGTTTCCCGCAACCACAGGTTAGTACATATATTACATACATTGATTTACAGTTAAGAAAATCCTTTATATCATAACTCTCCTTTGTGACAAAAGATGTAATATCAACAGTCTTTTTTTCTGTATATTTGCAAGTCTCACACCTCTCTTTTCCACATCTGTGGAATCCCGCTGGTCGTTTAATAGATAACCAATTCCCATCTTTATATTCATCCTTTGTATATGAAACTTTCTTTTTATAATGACTGGGTGCTAATTTCCCTTTAATATTATCTGCTTTCCGGAATGTGACTCCCCCATTACCTACAATATACTCTCCCACATGATCATCTAACTTTAATAATTGACTGTTTTTTCTTATAATATTTTTGATTTCTGTTGCATGCGAGTTATACTGTGTGATAAAATTTGTAGTTCTATCTCTCGCCTTTTGATCACTCTTGGATTTATTTCTAGATGCAGAAAACATTGACCCCCTATCTATTCCCTGTACTTCCTTGTAAGCCTTATCTACTATCTTTGTTGGATACCCCTGTTCATCAAAAGATACATATAACTTCCGTGCTTGTCTCTCAAAATTAATTTCTGATGAACAGTTCCTTTTCATGCGAATAAATTGTCCCTTAGGGATATTGTCACACCATTTCCTAAGGTGACTGCTTTGATAATTCAAAAATTTATGCTGATCTACTTCCTTAATGTACGTTTCTGTGACTATAACATTATCCACAACAGAGAGAGCTATATCTAAATACGTAATATACTCTCCATTGGATTGACTAGTTTTTTCATATATATATTTAATATTTTAATTCATTGTTACACCGGCCGTGTGATTAATGTTTGTGTGTTATGTAATGTAAAATAAATGTTTTGTGTTTTGAAAATTTATTGATCTGGACAGCGCTTCATTTCTTGGAGTTTTGGATTTAATGCCAAAACTGCCTGTCTGCCTAATACAGCTCCTTCTGTGTCGAAGGCCAAAGGCACGTCCTTTCACCCCTTTCATCCTTCAGGTAAAGCAAAAGGTCAGGCGTACCATAAGCAGGCCCTCACTTCCAAACCTGGTAAGCCGAAGCCCAAAAGATCCTGGATTGCCCGTAAACCAGCAGCCAAGACCGATAAGCCTGCCGCATGACGGGGCGGGCCTCCCCCTGGAGGATCCTAGGGTGGGGGGCCGGCTTCTAGGGTATACCCAGGAATGGTTGAAGATCACTTCAAATGCCTGGGTACGGGAAGTCGTCACTCGAGGTTACGCCATAGCCTTCAAAAACCGACCCACCTCATCGATTTTGCCAGACAGACGTCCCGTCGGACCAGACAAAGGCAAACACTCTGCATTCGGTGGTACAGACCCTCCTGGATACAGGAGTCATAGTACAGATGCCTCTTGCTCAGAGGGGCCGGGGGTACTATTATCCGCTATTTCTAGTCCCGAAACCGAATGGGTCCTCCCGGCCCATTCTCAACCTCAAGGCACTGAACAAATTTGTGAAGGTTTCCAAGTTCCGTATGGAAACCATTCGCTCTATAGTTTTGGCCTTGGAACCTGGTGACTACATGGTCTCCCTGGACATACAGGATGCTTACCTGCATATTCCAGATACTGCCGTATCTGGACTTGTTAATCCTGGCAAATTCCCCAGATCTTCTCCTGCGTCATCTGGATATGACGGTCCGGTTTCTACAAGCTCACGGGTGGCTCATCAACTGGAAGAAATCCTCCTTGGTCCCTGCTCAGAGCATGGTGCATCTGGGAGCGCTGTTGGACACTCACAACCAGAGGTTTGTTCTTGTCTCAGGAGAAAGTCCTGAAGATTCAGGACAGGATTCGTTGCTTCCTTTCTCGTCCGCAAGTGTCGATACATTCGGCAATGCAAGTGCTGGGCCTCATGGTGTCAGCGTTCGACATGGTGGAGTATGCTCAATTCCATTCTCGCCCCCTCCAGAAGCTGATTCTAGCCAAGTGGGACAACCTGCCTCACCGGATCAGGTCTCACATGATCTCTTTGACTCCGGAGGTCTGTCTGTCGCTGCTCTGGTGGCTCCTGGACCGACAATTGTGCAGAGGCCATCCCTTCTGGATATCCAACTGGGTCCTGTTGACGACAGATGCCAGTCTAAGAGGTTGCGGCGCGGTGCTGGAGCAGCACTCCTTGCAGGGTCGGTGGACCAAGGAGGAATCTCTCCTCTCGATCAACATTCTGGAAATGCGGGCGGTCTTCAATGCGTTGAACCTAGCCCAGCATTTGATTCAGAACCGTCCTGTTCAAGTACAGTCGGACAATTCCACCACAGTGGCTTACATAAATCATCAAGGCGGCACTCGAAGCCGTTTGGCAATGAAGGAAGCCTCACGGATTCTACGTTGGGCAGAACGCCATCTACTGGCAATATCGGCAATATTCATTCCGGGAGTCCTGAATTGGGAAGCGGACTTTCTCAGTCGTCAGGACGTGCATGTCAGCGAGTGGGGCCTCCATCCAGAAGTGTTTCAACTCCTCATGGAAAGGTGGGGTCTTCCAGATGTGGATCTGATGGCGTCTCGACACAATCACAAGGTTCCGGTCTTCGGAGTAAGGACAAGGGATCCTCAAGCAGCATTCGTGGATGCGCTGGCAGTGTTGTGGAGGTTTCCACTGCCGTACGTGTTCCCTCCGGTGTCACTTCTGCCCAGGGTAATTCGGAAGTTCAAGCAAGAAAAAGGAAATCTGCTTCTCATAGCTCCGGCGTGGCCCAGACGGCACTGGTTCTCAGACCTGCAAGGCCTATCGTCAGAGCGTCTACTTCCACAACACCCAGACCTCCTCGTTCAGGGCCCCTGTGTCTACCAGAACTTAGCACGGCTGTCTTTGACGGCGTGGCTCTTGAAGCTTCCGTCTTAAGAGCTAAGGGTTTTTCTGAAGAGGTCATTAAAACTATGTTGCGGTCCTGGAAACCGGCCTCTGCTCGGATTTACCATCGGGTCTGGCATTCCTACTTTGTTTGGTGCGCATCTAACCATTATGACGCTTCCAAGTTTAGTATAGCCGAACTTTTGGCTTTTCTACAGCAGGGCCTAGATTTAGGCCTGCGTATGGCCTCCCTTAAGGTTCATATTTCTGCCTTGTCGGTGTGGTTTCAGAGAATAATTGCGACTTTACCTGATGTTCATACTTTCACTCAGGGTGTGTTGCGTCTCCAACCTCCCTATGTCCCGCTGTGGCTCCATGGGACTTGTCGGTGGTTTTGGAGGCGTTGCAGGAGCCTCCATTTGAACCTCTTGGTTCAAGCTGACCTTAAGTGGCTTTCCCTTGAGGTGGTGTTCTTGATGGCTATTGCCTCTACTAGAAGAGTGTCGGATTTGGGTGCCTTCTCTTGTAGTTCCCCATATCTGATTTTTCACTGTGACCGGGCGATTCTTAGGACACGTCCCGGATATTTACCTAAGGTGGTTTCTTCGTTCCACCTTAATCAGGAGATTGTGGTTCCAGCTTTTGTCTCTCCTGATTTGTCTCCCAAAGAGCGGTCTTTGGATGTGGTACGGGCTCTCCGTATCTATGTGAAGAGAACTGCTTGTATTCGAAAGTCTGATTCTCTCTTTTTGTTTTGTTTGGATTTCACAAACGTGGCTGGCCTGCTCACAAGCAGACCCTGGCCAGGTGGATTAGAATGGTGATTGCGCATGCTTATGTGAAGGCTGGTCTGTCAGCTCCTGTTCACATTACGGCCCATTCTACTCGGTCTGTTGGACCTTCTTGGGCGGCCCAACGTGGTGCGACCCTTGACCAATTGTGCAAGGCGGCTACGTGGTCCTCCAGGAACACGTTCATAAGGCTCTATGCCTTCGATACTGCCGCTTCCCAGGATGCTTCCTTTGGACGCCGGGTTCTTGTGCCCACTACAGTGCGTCCCCTCCCATAAGGAACTGCTTTAGGACATCCCCATTGTCCAGACTTGTGGAGCCCAGTGTACCCCGCAGCAGAAAACGAGTTTTATGGTAAGAACTTACCCTTGTTAAAACTCTTTCTGCGAGGTACACTGGGCTCCACAAGGCGCCCACCCTGACGCACTTAGCTTCTTTGGGTTGATATGGCATTAGCCGCTGACACTTCTCTTATCGTGAGAGTGTGGTGTATGTGGCTACTAACCGTTGTCGTCTCTTTTCCTGCTACTGCATTGGGCTGGTTAACTAAACTGAGCTCCTGTGCAGGGAGGCGGGGTTATAGAGGAGGCAGCGCTGTGCATTCTGGGAACAGTCAGAGCTTTGAGTCTGTTGGTGCCTCGGATCAAGATCCTACTCTACACCCCATTGTCCAGACTTGTGGAGCCCAGTGTACCTCGCAGAAAGCGTTTTAACAAGGGTAAGTTCTTACCATAAAACTCGTTTTTGCAGTTGTAGGGAGTCAACAAATTAACTTCTCTTCTATCTAATTGTGTTAAACTGTAACTACTCCCTATCTGTATGACAGAGTTGCTGGCTGGCTGCTACTTTGTTGCTTTCTTGTTTTATATTGGCGATGTATACAAATTTATCATTTGCATCCGCTTGTCTGCATTGTGCAGTACAACAATCCTGAAAGCGAAGTGTAATTAGACTCTTTCACCACAAGATGCCACTGTTGTATAACTTTTAACAGGTTCAGTATGATTTACCGTCGGTCGGGATGCCGACCGTCAGTATTCCGAAAACGGCATCCTGGCCGTCGGTATGCCGGCAGCGGGGCGAGCGGAATGCGTCCCTTTGTGGGCACCAACGAGTGGGAATAGCCCCTGTGAGGCGAGATTCCGGCTGTCGGTATTGTCAGCAGTCGGGTTTCTGGTGTCAGGATCCCGACTGCCGGCAAATTAACTGCATCCCCTTTTAACCATATTTGAATTATTTATAAATGATTTTAAGTGTATTTGTGAAAAGAGATTATAATGTTCAATAAATTAAATAAACTCCCAGTGCTGCTGTTGGGAGGAGAGTGTCTGTAATTTGGTTATCCTGTATATCTGTTCCTGTATCTTCAGTCAAAGAAGTCTCTGTGATGACACTGTGACGCTATTCACTGGTCGGGAAGGGAGACTGCTGCTGGTGATCAGGGTGAGGAGGCGGGATTTTCAAACAAACGGCACGACCGCTGTTAGAGTGTCGCTTGTCGCTGCTGTAATTCTATGGACACAGCGCCCCCATTTGGCAGGTAAAGTTGATGCTGACCTATACCATATACTTGTTACCCACTATAGTGGGCGCCTCCTTTGACTAGATATATATATATATATATATATGACTATATATATATATATATATATATATATATATAAACTGTACAGGACATGGGAAATCTGAATACTCCAGTAAGGTATGGGTGAGGTGGGCTATCTTTTAGGGTATGTACGAACATGGGTGCCATCTTGAATCTAAGTCAGTTTTCCCATTTTCTGCAGTTTTTGAAACAAAAGGGTGTACTGCAACTTTTGAATCAATATATATATATATATATATATATATATATATATATGCAGTAGGCCTCCATAAGAATAAACATAAGGATGATTTCAGAAGTTTATTATTGTATTATAAGTTATGTGTAAGTGGCCGGCTCAATTTATACTTGAGCACAGGTTGAGCATTCCTAATAAAAACGTCCAAAATACAAAATCCCATGGCTAACACAGTGACACCTTCGGCTTTCTGATGGTTCCGTGTACGCAAACTGTTCTATGCACACAATTACTGTACTAAAAATATGGTGTAAAATGACCTTCAGGTTATGTGTATATGAAACATAAATGCATTTCTTGTTTAGATTATGGTTCCATCTCCAAGATATTTCATTGAATATGAGATGTACTAAGCTGTGAAGAGATATAAAGTACCAGACACCAGTATCGGACTGGGCCACTGGGAAATGTGGTGGTAAGGGGCCATCATTAGGGGTGTGGTTAGCTTCCAGAGGGGGTGTGGCCAGCCACCACAGAGTCTTAAGAAATCATTAGAGAGCGTATAGTCTGGGTAACGTACCAGAATAAAACACTGCACTGTAGAAAATACACTATACTCCTGTGCAGTATAATGTAACACATGTATAGGGCATAATAATACATGTAATACACAGGGGGCTTTGGTGTAGTGTGATCACACACGTGTGGTGTCCCCTGTTGTTGCCTATAGCGCACATTAGGGAGGATTAGCACTGACATCTCTTACTATGTCTATCTGGAGTGCTACTGGTAATGGCTAAGAGCAGAAACGTCATTACCAGACTGATACGTGAGCACTGCGTGTTTTGCACAGTCTACACCTAAATGTTTGGGTGATCATGTTGCGAGCTGGGAATGTATTGTTTCCTGTGTTTTATTTATTTATATTTATTTACATTATTTTATTTTATAATGTTTGTATGTATGTGTACAGATGTCGGAGTAAGGACAGAGACTGCCCCCGGGTTCTATACTGTGACCCCCACAGCAGCCGCCATCATGAAGATTGCAGTGAAAGGCTTCTGCCACGGAGAGCTGGATATGATCTATGAGACCATCCAGTTCATGGAGAAGAAAGAGAACACAAAGGTGGATCTCCTGCTCTGCTGCGGAGACTTCCAGGCTGTGAGGAACGAGGGTGATATAAAATTGCATGGCCGTGCCGCCAAAGTACCGCCAGATGCAGACCTTTTACAAGTAAGGACACTGAATATGCATGATATTGAGACGGCGGGAGCTGAGCATAGTATTACCATGTAAAAATGTGTGAGCCAATGGCTGTAAAGGGTGGGGCCAGAGCCGGCCCTAGGCATAGGCAAACTAGGCAAATGCCTAGGGGCACAAGCAGCTTCTGCTGATTAAAAGGATATGCAGCATGCCTATATTCTGTGTGTGACTCCGCCTGTATCTGCATATAGTGTATCACTGGAAAGCACTGTAATATAGCATTCCGTATGCAGATATAGCCACAGTCGCACACACAATATAGGCATGCCGCATTTTATTTTAATCAGTAGAAGCTGCGTGTGCATACTAGCCACATAGTAATGCAAATAATACGCATTTTCGTCAATAAAAAAGGTGCCTGACGTTAGCATACAGTAGCTGGGCAGGAGCTTCCAGCTGACTCACGCCAGGCATATCCTGCTGTTTGGTATATTAAGGCGCGATGTATGAGGACACATCTGTATCCAAGCAGAGGCAGAGGTCACAGTGTTAGCGGTCATGTGAGTGCTGTGTGCGGGTAGGTTGGTTGTGCAATAGTGTTCGGCATAGGTGTAAGGGGCATTATGTGTGTCGGGTATAAATGCATTAATAATGTGCGGCATATGTGTAAGGCACATTATATTTTTAAGGACATTAATAATGTGTGTCATGTGTGATGGCATTACTGTGTGGTATTATGTGTATAAAGGCATTACCATTGTGTGGCATTATGTGTATAAGGTGCTCTACTGTGTGGCGTAACATAGAAAGGGCACTACTGTGTGGTCTAATGTGAATAAAGAGCAATGTGGAGTGGTGTAATGTGAATAAGGGGTAATGTAGTGTGATGTAATGTGAATAATAAGAATTTACTTACCGATAATTCTATTTCTCATAGTCCGTAGTGGATGCTGGGGACTCCGTAAGGACCATGGGGAATAGCGGCTCCGCAGGAGACTGGGCACATCTAAAGAAAGCTTTAGGACTAACTGGTGTGCACTGGCTCCTCCCCCTATGACCCTCCTCCAAGCCTCAGTTAGGATACTGTGCCCGGACGAGCGTACACAATAAGGAAGGATTTTGAATCCCGGGTAAGACTCATACCAGCCACACCAATCACACCGTATAACCTGTGATCTGAACCCAGTTAACAGTATGATAACAGAGGAGCCTCTGAAAGATGGCTCACAACAATAATAACCCGATTTTTGTAACAATAACTATGTACAAGTATTGCAGACAATCCGCACTTGGGATGGGCGCCCATCATCCACTACGGACTATGAGAAATAGAATTATCGGTAAGTAAATTCTTATTTTCTCTAACGTCCTAAGTGGATGCTGGGGACTCCGTAAGGACCATGGGGATTATACCAAAGCTCCCAAACGGGCGGGAGAGTGCGGATGACTCTGCAGCACCAAATGAGAGAACTCCAGGTCCTCCTCAGCCAGGATATTAATTTTGTAGAATTTTACAAACGTATTTGCTCCTGACCAAGTAGCTGCTCGGCAAAGTTGTAAAGCCGAGACCCCTCGGGCAGCCGCCCAAGATGAGCCCACCTTCCTTGTGGAGTGGGCATTTACAGATTTTTGGTTGTGGCAGGCCTGCCACAGAATGTGCAAGCTGAATTGTACTACAAATCCAACGAGCAATAGTCTGCTTAGAAGCAGGAGCACCCAGCTTGTTGGGTGCACACAGGATAAACAGCGAGTCAGATTTCCTGACTCCAGCCGTCCTGGAAACATATATTTTCAGGGCACTGACAACGTCTAGCAACTTGGAGGCCTCCAAGTCCCTAGTAGCCGCAGGCACCACCAATAGGTTGGTTCAGGTGAGACGCTGAAACCACCTTGGGGAGAAACTGAGGACGAGTCCTCAATTCCGCCCTGTCCGAATGGAAAATCAGATAAGGGCTTTTTCAGGATAAAGCCGCCAATTCTGACACGCGCCTGGCCCAGGCCAGGGCCAACAGCATGACCACTTTCCATGTGAGATATTTTAACTCCACAGATTTAAGTGGTTCAAACCAATGTGACTTTTGGAACCCAAAACTACATTGAGATCCCAAAGTGCCACTGGAGGCACAAAAGGAGGCTGTATATGCAGTACCCCTTTTACAAACGTCTGAACTTCAGGGACTGAAGCTAGTTCTTTTTGGAAGAAAATTGACAGGGCCGCAAATTTGAACCTTAATGGACCCCAATTTCAGGCCCATAGACACTCCTGTTTGCAGGAAATGTAGGAATCGACCCAGTTGAATTTCCTCCGTCGGGCCTTACTGGCCTCGCACCACGCAACATATTTTCGCCAATTGCGGTGATAATGTTTTTGCGGTTACATCCTTCCTGGCTTTGATCAGGATAGGGATGACTTCATCCGGAAAGCCTTTTTTCCTTCAGGATCCGGCGTTCAACCGCCATGCCGTCAAACGCAGCCGCGGTAAGTCTTGGAACAGACAGGGTCCTTGCTGGAGCAGGTCCCTTCTTAGAGGTAGAGGCCACGGATCCTCCGTGAGCATCTCTTGAAGTTCCGGTTACCAAGTCCTTCTTGGCCAATCCGGAGCCACGAATATAGTGCTTTCTCCTCTCCATCTTATCAATCTCAGTACCTTGGGTATGAGAGGCAGAGGAGGGAACACATACACTGACTGGTACACCCACGGTGTTACCAGAGCGTCTACAACTATTGCCTGAGGGTCTCTTGACCTGGCGCAATACCTGTCGAGTTTTTTAATCATGTGGACGACTTCTGGGTGAAGTCCCCACTCTCCCGGGTGGAGGTCGTGCTGAGGAAGTCTGCTTCCCAGTTGTCCACTCCCGGAATGAATACTGTTGACAGTGCTATCACATGATTTTCCGCCCAGCGAAGAATCCCTGCAGCTTCTGCCATTGCCCTCCTGCTTCTTGTGCCACCCTGTCTGTTTACGTGGGTGACTGCCATGATGTTGTCCGACTGGATCAACACCGGCTGACCTTGAAGCAGAGGTCTTGCTAAGCTTAGAGCATTGTAAATGGCCCTTAGCTTCAGGATATTTATGTGAAGTGATGTATCCAGGCTTGACCCTAAGCCCTGGATATTCCTTCCCTGTGTGACTGCTCCCCAGCCTCGCAGGCTGGCATCCGTGGTCACCAGGACCCAGTCCTGAATGCCGAATCTGCGGCCCTCTAGAAGATGAGCACTCTGCAACCACCACATGATGGATACCCTTGCCCTTGGTGACAGGGTTATCCGCTGATGCATCTGAAAATGCGACCCGGACCATTTGTCAAGTAGGTTCCACTGGAAAGTTCTTGTGTGGAATCTAACGAATGGGATTGCTTCGTAGGAAGCCACCATTTTTACCCAGAACCCTTGTGCATTGATGCACTGAGACTTGGTTCGGTTTTAGGAGGTTCCTGACTAGCTCGGATAACTCCCTGGTTTTCTCTTCCGGGAGAAACACCTTTTTTCTGGACTGTGTCCAGGAACATCCCTAGGAAACAGAAGACAAGTCGTCGGAACCAGCTGCGATTTTGGAATATTGAGAATCCAATCGTGCTGCCGCAACACTACTTGAGATAGTGCTACACCAACTTCCAACTGTTCCCTGGATCTTACCCTTATCAGGGAATCGTCCAAGTAAGGGATAACTAAAATTCCCTTCCTTCGAAGGGATATCATTTCGGCCATTACCTTGGTAAAGACCCGGGGTGCCGTGGACCATCCCGACGGCAGCGTCTGAACTGATAGTGACAGTTCTGTACCATAACCTGAGGTACCCTTGGTGAGAAGGGTAAACTTTGACATGAAGGTAAGCATCCTTGATGTCCCAAGACATCATGTAGTCCCCTTCTTCCAGGTTCGCAATCACTGCTCTGAGTGACTCAATCTTGAATTTGAACCTCTGTATGTAAGTGTTCAAAGATTTTAGATTTTAGATTTAGAATCGGTTTCACCGGGCCGTCTGGCTTCGGTACCACAATAGTGTGGAATAATACCCCGTTCCCTGTTGCAGGAGGGGTACCTTGATTATCACCTGCTGGGTGAATGACTTCCAAAACTGCCTCCCTGTCAGAGGGAGACGTCGGTAAAGCCGACTTTTGGAAACGGCGAGGGGGAGACGTCTCGAATTTCAATATGTACCCTTGAGATATTACCTGAAGGATCCAGGGGTCTACTTGCGAGTGAGCCCACTGCGCACTGAAATTCATTGAGAACGGGCCCCCACCGTGCCTGAGTTTGTAAGGCCCTAGCGTCATACTGAGGGCTTTTGCAGAGGCGGGAAAGGATTTCTGTTCCTGGGAACTGGGTAATCTCTTCAGCCTTTTTCCTCTCCCTCTGTCACGAGCAGAAAAGAGGAACCTTTTGTCCGCTTGCCAACAAAGGACTGCGCCTGATAATACGGCGTCTTATTTTGAGAGGCGACCTGGGGTACAAACGTGGATTTCCCAGTTGTTGCCGTGGCCACCAGGTCTAAAAGACCGACCCCAAATGTCCCCTTTTAAAGGCAATACTTCCAAATGCCGTTTGGAATCCGCATCACCTGACCATTTTACTGGTAGAATTGGACAACGCACTTATACTTGATGCCAGTCGGCAAATATTCCGCTGTGCATCATGCATATATAGAAATGCATCTTTTAAATGCTCTATAGGCAATAATATACTATCCTTATCTAGGATATCAATATTTCCAGTCAGGGAATCCGACCATGCCAACCCAGCACTGCACCTCCAGGCTGAGGCGATTGCTGGTCGCAGTATAACACCAGTATGTGTGTGTATACATTTTTGGATACCCTCCTGCTTTCTATCAGCAGGATCCTTAAGGGCGGCCATCTCATGAGAAGGTAGAGCCCTTGTTCTTACAAGCGTGTGAGCGCCTTATCCCCCCTAGGGGGTGTTTCCCAACGCACCCTAACCTCTGGCGGGAAAGGGTATACAGCCAATACTTTTTAAGAAATTATCAATTGTTATCGGGGGGAAACCCACGCATCATCACACACCTCATTTTATTTCTCAGATTCAGGAAAACTACAGGTAGTTTTTCCCTCCCCGAACATAATACCCCTTTTTGGTGGTACTCGTATTATCAGAAATGTATAAAACATTTCTCTATCGTCCTAGTGGATGCTGGGGTTCCTGAAAGGACCATGGGGAATAGCGGCTCCGCAGGAGACAGGGCACAAAAAGTAAAGCTTTATGATCAGGTGGTGTGTACTGGCTCCTCCCCCTATGACCCTCCTCCAAGCCTCAGTTAGGTTTTTGTGCCCGTCCGAGAAGGGTGCAATCTAGGTGGCTCTCCTAAAGAGCTGCTTAGAAAAGTTTAGCTTAGGTTTTTTATTTTACAGTGAGTCCTGCTGGCAACAGGATCACTGCAACGAGGGACTTAGGGGAGAAGAAGTGAACTCACCTGCGTGCAGGATGGATTGGCTTCTTTGGCTACTGGACATTAGCTCCAGAGGGACGATCACAGGTACAGCCTGGATGGTCACCGGAGCCTCGCCGCCGTCCCCCTTGCAGATGCTGAAAAGAGAAGAAGGTCCAGAATCGGCGGCAGAAGACTCCTCAGTCTTCTTAAGGTAGCGCACAGCACTGCAGCTGTGCGCCATTGCTCTCAGCACACTTCACACGGCAGTCACTGAGGGTGCAGGGCGCTGGGGGGGGGGGGCGCCCTGGGAAGCAATGTAAACCTATTTTTTGGCATAAAATACCTCACATATAGCCTCCGGGGGCTATATGGAGATATTTAACCCCTGCCAGAATCCGTTAAAGAGCGGGAGACGAGCCCGCCGAAAAAGGGGCGGGGCCTATCTCCTCAGCACACAGCGCCATTTTCCTCACACAGCTCCGCTGGTCAGGAAGGCTCCCAGGCTCTCCCCTGCACTGCACTACAGAAACAGGGTAAAACAAGAGAGGGGGGGCAAAATTGTGGCAAAATTATATATATTAAAGCAGCTGTATAGGGAGCACTTATTATAAGGCTATCCCTGTCATATATAGCGCTTTTGGTGTGTGCTGGCAAACTCTCCCTCTGTCTCCCCAAAGGGCTAGTGGGGTCCTGTCTTCTTTAAGAGCATTCCCTGTGTGTCTGCTGTGTGTCGGTACGTGTGTGTCGACATGTATGAGGACGATATTGGTGTGGAGGCGGAGCAATTGCCAAATATGGGGATGTCACCCCCTAGGGAGTCGACACCAGAATGGATGGCTTTATTTATGGAATTACGGGATAGTGTCAACACGCTAAAGCAGTCGTTTGACGACATGAGACGGCCGGACAATCAATCAGCACCTGTCCAGGCGCCTCAAACACCGTCAGGGGCTGTAAAACGCCCGTTACCTCAGTCGGTCGACACGGACCCAGACACAGGCACTGATTCCAGTGGCGACGGTGACGAATCAACCGTATTTTCCAGTAGGGCCACACGTTATATGATTTTGGCAATGAAGGAGGCGTTACATATTGCTGATACTACAGGTACCACAAAACAGGGTAATATGTGGGGTGTGAAAAAACTACCTATAGTTTTTCCTGAATCAGATGAATTAAATGAGGTGTGTGATGAAGCGTGGGTTGCCCCCGATAAAAAACTGCTAATTTCAAAGAAGTTATTGGCTTTATACCCTTTCCCGCCAGAGGTTAGGGCGCGCTGGGAAACACCTCCTAGGGTGGACAAGGCGCTCACACGCTTATCAAAACAAGTGGCGTTACCCTCTCCTGAGACGGCCGCACTTAAAGATCCAGCAGATAGGAGGATGGAAAATATCCAAAAAAGTATATACACACATACAGGTGTTATACTACGACCAGCTATAGCGACAGCCTGGATGTGCAGTGCTGGGGTAGCTTGGTCAGAGTCCCTGATTGAAAATATTGATACCCTGGATAGGGACAATGTTTTACTGTCTTTAGAGCAAATAAAGGATGCGTTTCTTTATATGCGTGATGCACAGAGGGATATTTGCACACTGGCATCACGGGTAAGTGCTATGTCCATTTCGGCCAGAAGAAGTTTATGGACGCGACAGTGGTCAGGTGATGCGGACTCAAAACGGCATATGGAAGTTTTGCCGTATAAAGGGGAGGAGTTATTTGGTGTTGGTCTATCGGATTTGGTGGCCACGGCTACAGCCGGGAAATCCACCTTTTTACCTCAAGTCACTCCCCAACAGAAAAAGACACCGACTTTTCAGCCGCAGCCCTTTCGTTCCTTTAAAAACAAGAGAGCAAAGGGATATTCATATCTGCCACGAGGCAGAGGAAAGGGGAAGAGACTGCAACAGGCAGCTCCTTCCCAGGAACAGAAGCCCTCCCCCGCTTCTACAAAAGCCTCAGCATGACGCTGGGGCTTCTCAAGCGGACTCGGGGGCGGTGGGGGGTCGTCTCAAGAATTTCAGCGCGCAGTGGGCTCACTCGCAGGTGGATCCCTGGATCCTGCAGATAATATCTCAGGGTTACAGGTTGGAACTAGAGACTTCTCCACCTCGCCGTTTCCTGAAGTCTGCTTTACCAACGTCCCCCTCCGACAGGGTGACGGTCTTGGAAGCCATTCACAAGCTGTACTCTCAGCAGGTGATAGTCAAGGTACCCCTTTTACAACAAGGAAAGGGGTATTATTCCACTCTATTTGTGGTACCGAAGCCGGATGGCTCGGTAAGACCTATTCTAAATCTGAAATCCTTGAACCTGTACATAAAAAAGTTCAAGTTCAAGATGGAGTCACTCAGAGCGGTGATAGCGAACCTGGAAGAAGGGGACTTTATGGTATCCTTGGACATCAAGGATGCGTATCTCCACGTTCCAATTTACCCCTCACACCAGGGGTACCTCAGGTTCGTCGTACAGAACTGTCACTATCAGTTTCAGACGCTGCCGTTTGGATTGTCCACGGCACCTCGGGTCTTTACCAAGGTAATGGCCGAGATGATGATTCTTCTTCGAAGAAAAGGCGTATTAATTATCCCATACTTGGACGATCTCCTAATAAGGGCAAGGTCCAGAGAACAGCTAGAGATGGGACTAGCACTGTCTCAAGAAGTGCAAAAGCAGCACGGGTGGATTCTGAATATTCCAAAATCCCAGTTAATTCCGACAACACGTCTGCTGTTCTTAGGGATGATTCTGGACACGGGCCCTCATTCCGAGTTGTTCGCTCGCAAGGCGAATGTAGCAGAGTTACACACGCTAAGCCGCCGCCTACTGGGAGTGAATCTTAGCTTCTTAAAATTGCGACCGACGTACGCGCAATATTGCGATTACAAACGAGTTAGCAGTTTCTGAGTAGCTTCAGACTTACTCTGCCTGTGCGATCAGTTCAGTGCTTTTCGTTCCTGGCTGACGTCATAAACACACCCAGCGTTCGCCCAGGCACTCCCACCGTTTCTCCGGCCACTCCTGCGTTTTTTCCGGAAACGGTAGCGTTTCCAGCCACACGCCCCTAAAACGCCGTGCATCCGCCCAGTAACACCCATTTCCTGTCAATCACAATGCGAACGTCGGAGCGATGAAAATGCCGTGAGTAAACTTACTTTCATCATAGTAAAGTTACTTGGCGCAGTCGCAGTGCGAACATTGCGCATGCGCACTAAGAGAATTCTCACTGCGATGCGATGAAAAACTCCGAGCGAACAACTCGGAATGAGGGCCACGGTTCAGAAAAAGGTTTTTCTCCCGGAGGAAAAAGCCAAGGAGTTATCCGAACTTGTCAGGAACCTCCTAAAACCAGGAAAGGTGTCTGTACATCAATGCACAAGAGTCCTGGGAAAAATGGTGGCTTCTTACGAAGCAATTCCATTCGGCAGATTCCACGCAAGAGTTTTCCAGAGGGATCTGCTGGACAAATGGTCCGGATCGCATCTTCAGATGCACCAGCGGATAACCCTGTCTCCAAGGACAAGGGTATCTCTTCTGTGGTGGTTGCAGAGTGCTCATCTATTGGAGGGCCGCAGATTCGGCATACAGGATTGGATCCTGGTGACCACGGACGCCAGCCTGAGAGGCTGGGGAGCAGTCACACAAGGAAGAAACTTCCAGGGCGTGTGGTCGAGCCTGGAAACGTCTCTTCACATAAACATTCTGGAACTAAGAGCAATCTACAATGCTCTAAGCCAGGCAGAACCTCTGCTTCAAGGAAAACCGGTGTTGATCCAGTCGGACAACATCACGGCAGTCGCCCATGTAAACAGACAGGGCGGCACAAGAAGCAGGAGTGCAATGGCAGAAGCTGCAAGGATTCTTCGCTGGGCGGAGAATCATGTGATAGCACTGTCAGCAGTGTTCATCCCGGGAGTGGACAACTGGGAAGCAGACTTCCTCAGCAGACACGACCTTCACCCGGGAGAGTGGGGACTTCATCCAGAAGTTTTCCACATGCTTGTAACCCGTTGGGAAAGACCAATGGTGGACATGATGGCGTCTCGCCTCAACAAAAAACTGGACAGGTATTGCGCCAGGTCAAGAGATCCGCAGGCAATAGCTGTGGACGCGCTGGTAACGCCTTGGGTGTACCAGTCGGTGTATGTGTTTCCTCCTCTGCCTCTCATACCAAAAGTATTGAGAATTATACGGCAAAGAGGCGTAAGAACGATACTAGTGGCTCCGGATTGGCCAAGAAGGACTTGGTACCCGGAACTTCAAGAGATGATCACGGAGGATCCGTGGCCTCTACCTCTGAGAAGGGACCTGCTTCAGCAGGGTCCCTGTCTGTTTCAAGACTTACCGCGGCTGCGTTTGACGGCATGGCGGTTGAACGCCGGATCCTAAAGGGAAAAGGCATTCCGGAAGAAGTCATTCCTACCTTGATTAAAGCAAGGAAGGAAGTAACCGCGCAACATTATCACCGCATTTGGCGAAAATATGTTGCGTGGTGCGAGGATCGGAGTGCTCCGACGGAGGAATTTCAACTGGGTCGATTCCTACATTTCCTGCAATCAGGATTGTCTATGGGTCTCAAATTGGGATCTATTAAGGTTCAAATTTCGGCCCTGTCGATTTTCTTCCAGAAGAAATATCTCACATGGAAAGTGACCATGCTACTAGCCCTGGCTTCGGCCAGGAGAGTGTCAGAACTGGCAGCTTTATCTTACAAAAGCCCATATCTGATTTTCCATTCGGACAGGGCAGAACTGCGGACTCGTCCGCATTTTCT
Organism: Pseudophryne corroboree; assembly: GCF_028390025.1. Lineage (NCBI taxonomy): Eukaryota > Metazoa > Chordata > Amphibia > Anura > Myobatrachidae > Pseudophryne > Pseudophryne corroboree. The sequence goes on along the minus strand of NC_086450.1, from coordinate 43,736,945 downwards.
CCCTAAGGTGGTGTCAGCATTTCATCTGAACCAGCCTATTGTAGTGCCTGCGGCTACAAGCGACTTGGAGGACTCCAAGTTGTTGGACGTTGTCAGAGCTTTAAAAATATACATTTCAAGGACAGCTGGAGTCAGGAAATCTGACTCACTGTTTATACTATATGCTCCCAACAAGTTGGGCGCTCCTGCGTCTAAGCAGACTATTGCGCGCTGGATTTGTAGTACGATTCAGCTTGCACATTCTGTGGCAGGCCTGCCACAGCCAAAATCGGTAAATGCCCACTCCACAAGGAAGGTGGGTTCTTCTTGGGCGGCTGCCCGAGGGGTCTCGGCATTACAACTCTGCCGAGCGGCTACGTGGTCGGGGGAGAACACGTTTGTAAAATTCTACAAATTTGATACCCTGGCTAAGGAGGACCTGGAGTTCTCTCATTCGGTGCTGCAGAGTCATCCGCACTCTCCCGCCTGTTTGGGAGCTTTGGTATAATCCCCATGGTCCTTTCAGGAACCCCAGCATCCACTAGGACGATAGAGAAAATAAGAATTTACTTACCGATAATTCTAATTCTCGGAGTCCGTAGTGGATGCTGGGCGCCCATCCCAAGTGCGGATTATCTGCAATAATTGTACATAGTTATTGTTACCTAAATCGGGTTATTGTTGTAGGGAGCCATCTTTCAGAGGCTCCTCTGTTATCATACTGTTAACTGGGTTTAGATCACAGGTTGTACGGTGTGATTGGTGTGGCTGGTATGAGTCTTACCCGGGATTCATAAATCCTTCCTTATTGTGTACGCTCGTCCGGGCACAGTATCCTAGCTGAGGCTTGGAGGAGGGTCATAGGGGGAGGAGCCAGTACACACCACCTGATCATAAAGCTTTACTTTTTGTGCCCTGTCTCCTGCGGAGCCGCTATTCCCCATGGTCCTTTCAGGAACCCCAGCATCCACTACGGACTCCGAGAAATAGAATTATCGGTAAGTAAATTCTTATTTTTCCATTGTCTCAATCATGTAACGTGTGGCCCTACTGGAAATCACGGTTGTCTCTTCACCGTCGACACAGGAGTCAGTATCCGTGTCGGCGTCTGTATCTGCCATCTGAGGTAACGGGCGCTTTAGAGCCCCTGACGGCCTATGAGACGTCTGGACAGGCACAAGCTGAGTAGCCGGCTGTCTCATGTCAACCACTGTTTTTTTATACAGAGCTGACACTGTCACGTAATTTTCAACAGTACATCCACTCAGGTGTCGACCCCCTAGGTGGTGACATCACTGTTACAGACACTCTGCTCCGTCTCCACATCATTTTTCTCCTCATACATGTCGACACAAACGTACCGACACATAGCACACACACAGGGAATGCTCTGATAGAGGACAGGACCCCACTAGCCCTTTGGGGAGACAGAGGGAGAGTATGCCATCACACACCAGAGCGCTATATATATATACAGGGATAACCTTATATAAGTGTTTCTCTAACGTCCTAGTGGATGCTGGGACTCCGTCAGGACCATGGGGAATAGCGGGCTCCGCAGGAGACAGGGCACATCTAAATAAAGCTTTTAGGATCACATGGTGCGTACTGGCTCCTCCCCCTATGACCCTCCTCCAAGCCTCAGTTAGGTTTTTGTGCCCGTCCGAGAAGGGTGCAATCTAGGTGGCTCTCCTAAAGAGCTGCTTAGACAAAGTTTTTTTAGGTTTAAATCTCAGTGAGTCCTGCTGGCAACAGGATCACTGCATCGAGGGACTTAGGGGAGAGATTTCCAACTCACCTGCGTGCAGGATGGATTGGAGTCTTAGGCTACTGGACACTTAGCTCCAGAGGGAGTCGGAACACAGGTCCTCCTGGGGTTCGTCCCGGAGCCGCGCCGCCGATCCCCCTTACAGACGCTGAAGACGGAGGTCCGGAAAGCAGGCGGCAGAAGACTCCTCAGTCTTCATGAAGGTAGCGCACAGCACTGCAGCTGTGCGCCATTGTTGCTACACGTCTCACTGATTCAGTCACAGAGGGTGCAGGGCGCTGCTGGGGGCGCCCTGGGCAGCAATATTAAATACCTTTAGTGGCAAAATAAATACATCACATATAGCCATTAAGGCTATATGTATGTATTTAACCCAGGCCAGTTTTCTTAAAACCCGGGAGAAAAGCCCGCCGAAAAAGGGGCGGAGCTTATTCTCCTCAGCACTCAGCGCCATTTTCCTGCTCAGCTCCGCTGGTGAGGAAGGCTCCCAGGACTCTCCCCTGCACTGCACTACAGAAACAGGGTAACAAAGAGAAGGGGGGCATAATTTGGCGATATTGATATATTAAAAGCGCTTATATCAAAAACAACACCTTCTAGGGTTGTTTATATACATTTATAGCGTTTTTGGTGTGTGCTGGCAAACTCTCCCTCTGTCTCCCCAAAGGGCTAAGAGGGTCCTGTCTTCGATTAGAGCATTCCCTGTGTGGCTGCTGTGTGTCGGTACGTGTGTGTCGACATGTATGAGGACGATGTTGGTGTGGAGGCAGAGCAATTGCCGGTAATGGTGATGTCACCCCCTAGGGAGTCGACACCGGAATGGATGGCTTTAGTTATGGAATTACGTGATAATGTTAGCACATTACAAAAGTCAGTTGACGAAATGAGACGGCCGGAAAACCAGTTAGTACCGGCTCAAGCGTCTCAGACACCGTCAGGGGCTGTAAAACGTCCCTTACCTCAGTCAGTCGACACGGGTACCGACACAGATGAATCTAGTGTCGACGGTGAAGAAACAAACGTATTTTCCAATAGGGCCACACGTTATATGATCACGGCAATGAAGGAGGCTTTGCAGATCTCTGATACTGCTGGTACCTCAAAAAGGGGTATTATGTGGGGGGTGAAAAAACTACCTGTAGCTTTTCCAGAATCAGAGGAATTGAATGACGTGTGTGACGAAGCGTGGGTTATCCCAGATAGAAAACTGCTAATTTCCAAGAAGTTATTGGCATTATACCCTTTCCCACCAGAGGTTAGGGCGCGCTGGGAAACACCCCCTAGGGTGGATAAGGCGCTCACACGTTTATCAAAGCAAGTGGCGTTGCCGTCTCCTGATACGGCCGCCCTCAAGGATCCAGCAGATAGGAGGCTGGAAACTACACTGAAGAGTATATACACACATACTGGTGTTATACTGCGACCGGCAATAGCCTCAGCCTGGATGTGCAGTGCTGGGGTAGTGTGGTTGGATTCTCTGACTGAAAATATTGATACCCTGGATAGGGACAGTATTTTATTGACTCTAGAGCAATTAAAGGATGCTTTTCTTTATATGCGAGATGCTCAGAGAGATATTTGTACTCTAGCATCAAGAGTAAGCGCGATGTCCATATCTGCCAGAAGAAGTTTATGGACGCGACAGTGGTCAGGTGATGCGGATTCCAAAAGGCATATGGAAGTATTGCCATATAAAGGAGAGGAATTATTTGGGGTCGGTCTTTCGGACCTGGTGGCCACGGCAACTGCCGGCAAATCCACTTTTTTACCTCAGACCCCCTCCCAACAGAAAAAGACACCGTCTTTTCAGCCGCAGTCCTTTCGCTCCTATAAAAACAAACGACCAAAAGGACAGTCTTATCTGCCGCGAGGCAGAGGAAAGGGTAAGAGAGGGCAGCAAGCAGCCCCTGCCCAGGACCAGAAACCCGCCCCGGGTTCTACAAAGCCATCAGCATGACGCTGGGGCTTTACAAGCGGACTCAGGAGCGGTGGGGGGTCGACTCAAGATTTTCAGCAATCAGTGGGCTCGCTCACAAGTGGACCCGTGGATCCTGCAGATAATATCTCAGGGTTACATGTTGGAGTTCGAAAGGTCTCCCCCTCGCCGGTTCCTAAAGTCTGCTTTACCAACGTCTCCCTCAGAAAGGACGTCGGTTTTGGAAGCCATTCACAAGCTGTATTCTCAGCAGGTGATAGTCAAGGTACCCCTCCTACAACAGGGGAAGGGGTATTATTCCACACTATTTGTGGTACCGAAGCCGGACGGTTCGGTAAGACCTATTCTAAACCTGAAATCCTTGAACCTGTACATACAGAAATTCAAGTTCAAGATGGAGTCACTCAGAGCAGTGATAGCGAATCTGGAAGAAGGGGACTTCATGGTGTCCCTGGACATAAAAGATGCTTATCTGCATGTCCCAATTTACCCCTCACACCAAGGGTATCTCAGGTTCGTGATACAAGACTGTCATTATCAGTTTCAAACGCTGCCGTTTGGTTTGTCCACGGCCCCTCGGGTCTTTACCAAGGTAATGACCGAAATGATGGTTCTTCTACGAAGAAAAGGCGTATTAATTATCCCTTACTTGGACGATCTCCTGATAAGGGCAAAGTCCAGAGAACAGCTGGAAGTCGGTGTAGCACTAACCCAGGTAGTGCTTCAGCAACACGGGTGGATTCTGAATCTTCCAAAATCTCAATTGACCCCGACAACTCGTCTGCTGTTCCTGGGAATGATTCTGGACACGGTTCAGAAAAAGGTGTTTCTCCCGGAGGAGAAAGCAAGGGAGTTATCCGAACTTGTCAGGAACCTCCTAAAACCAGGAACTGTGTCAGTACATCAATGCACAAGAGTCCTGGGAAAGATGGTGGCTTCTTACGAAGCGATTCCATTCGGCAGATTCCATGCACGGACATTTCAGTGGGATCTGCTGGACAAATGGTCCGGATCGCATCTGCACATGCATCAGCGGATAACACTGTCACCAAGAACAAGGTTGTCTCTCCTGTGGTGGTTGCAGAGTGCCCATCTGTTAGAGGGCCGCAGATTCGGCATACAGGACTGGGTCCTGGTGACTACGGATGCCAGCCTACGAGGCTGGGGAGCAGTCACACAGGGAAGAAACTTCCAGGGCGTGTGGTCAAACCTGGAGACGTCCCTTCACATAAATATACTGGAGCTAAGAGCGATCTACAATGCTCTAAGCCTGGCAAAATCGCTGCTTCAGGGTCAGCCGGTGTTGATCCAGTCGGACAACATCACGGCAGTCGCCCACGTAAACCGACAAGGCGGCACGAGAAGCAGAAGAGCAATGACAGAAGCTGCAAGGATTCTGCGCTGGGCGGAGAATCATGTCATAGCACTGTCAGCAGTGTTCATCCCGGGAGTGGACAACTGGGAAGCAGACTTCCTCAGCAGACACGACCTTCACCCGGGAGAGTGGGGACTTCATCCAGAAGTCTTCCACATGATTGTGAACCGTTGGGAAAAACCAAAGGTGGACATGATGGCGTCTCGCCTCAACAAAAAATTGGACAGATATTGCGCCAGGTCAAGAGACCCTCAGGCAATAGCTGTGGACGCTCTGGTAACACCGTGGGTGTACCAGTCAGTGTATGTGTTCCCTCCTCTGCCTCTCATACCAAAGGTACTGAGAATTATAAGGAAAAGAGGAGTAAGAACAATACTGGTGGCTCCGGACTGGCCAAGAAGAACTTGGTATCCGGAACTTCAAGAGATGCTCACGGAGGATCCGTGGCTTCTACCTCTAAGAAGGGATCTGCTTCAGCAGGGACCTTGTATGTTCCAAGACTTACCGCGTCTGCGTTTGACGGCATGGCGGTTGAACGCCGGATTCTAAAAGAAAAGGGCATTCCAGAGGAAGTTATTCCTACCTTGATTAAGGCTAGGAAGGAAGTGACTGTACAACATTATCACCGCATTTGGCGGAAATATGTTGCGTGGTGTGAGGCCAAGAAGGCTCCAACGGAAGAATTTCAATTGGGTCGATTCTTACATTTCCTGCAAGCAGGATTGTCTATGGGCCTAAAATTGGGGTCCATTAAAGTTCAAATTTCGGCCTTATCAATCTTCTTCCAGAAGGAATTGGCATCAGTGCCTGAAGTACAAACTTTTGTCAAAGGTGTACTACATATACTACCCCCAATAGTGCCTCCAGTGGCACCGTGGGATTTGAACGTAGTTTTGAATTTTCTCAAATCTCATTGGTTTGAGCCTCTAAAATCGGTAGATTTAAAATACCTTACATGGAAGGTAACCATGCTATTGGCCCTGGCTTCAGCCAGGAGAGTTTCAGAGTTGGCGGCTTTATCATACAAAAGCCCATATCTGATTTTCCATTCGGACAGGGCAGAACTGCGGACAAGTCCTCATTTTCTTCCTAAGGTGGTTTCGGCTTTTCACTTGAACCAGCCTATTGTGGTGCCTGCGGCTACTAGCGACTTGGAGGACTCCAAGTTACTGGACGTTGTCAGAGCATTAAAAATATATATTTCAAGGACAGCTGGAGTCAGAAAATCTGACTCGTTGTTTATATTGTATGCACCCAACAAGATGGGTGCTCCTGCGTCTAAACAGACGATTGCACGTTGGATCTGTAGCACAATCCAACTTGCACATTCTGTGGCAGGCCTGCCACAGCCTAAATCTGTAAAGGCCCACTCCACAAGGAAAGTGGGCTCATCTTGGGCGGCTGCCCGAGGGGTCTCGGCATTACAACTTTGCCGAGCAGCTACGTGGTCAGGGGAGAACACGTTTGTAAAATTTTACAAATTTGATACTCTGGCTAAGGAGGACCTGGAGTTCTCTCATTCGGTGCTGCAGAGTCATCCGCACTCTCCCGCCCGTTTGGGAGCTTTGGTATAATCCCCATGGTCCTGACGGAGTCCCAGCATCCACTAGGACGTTAGAGAAAATAAGAATTTACTTACCGATAATTCTATTTCTCATAGTCCGTAGTGGATGCTGGGCGCCCATCCCAAGTGCGGATTGTCTGCAATACTTGTACATAGTTATTGTTACAAAGATCGGGTTATTACTATTGTTGTGAGCCATCTTTTCAGAGGCTACTTCGTTTTTTGTTATCATACTGTTAACTGGGTTCAGATCACAAGTTGTACGGTGTGATTGGTGTGGCTGGTATGAGTCTTACCCGGGATTCAAGATCCTTCCTTATTGTGTACGCTCGTCCGGGCACAGTACCTAACTGAGGCTTGGAGGAGGGTCATAGGGGGAGGAGCCAGTACGCACCATGTGATCCTAAAAGCTTTATTTAGATGTGCCCTGTCTCCTGCGGAGCCCGCTATTCCCCATGGTCCTGACGGAGTCCCAGCATCCACTACGGACTATGAGAAATAGAATTATCGGTAAGTAAATTCTTATTTTTTCCCCTTATAGCTGCTGTATGTTTTAATACTGCGCCTAATTAGTGCCCCCTCTCTTTTTTTAACCCTTTCTGTAGTGCAGGGAAGAGTCAGGGAGCTTCCCTCCAACTGAGCTGTGAGGGAAAATGGCGCCATTGTGCTGAGGAGATAGGCTCCGCCCCCTTTTCGGCGGCCTTATCACCCGTTTTTCTGTATATTCTGGCAGGGGTTAAATGCATCCATATAGCCCAGGAGCTATATGTGATGCATTTTTTTGCCATGTAAGGTATTTTTATCGTGTTTTATTGCGTCTCAGGGCGCCCCCCCCAGCGCCCTGCACCCTCAGTGACCGGAGTATGAAGTGTGCTGAGAGCAATGGCGCACAGCTGCAGTGCTGTGCGCTACCTTATTGAAGGCAGGAACATCTTCTGCCGCCGATTTTTCCGGACCTCTTCGCTCTTCTGGCTCTGTAAGGGGGCCGGCGGCGCGGCTCCGGGACCCATCCAGGCTGAACCTGTGATCGTCCCTCTGGAGCTAATGTCCAGTAGCCAAGAAGCCCAATCCACTCTGCACGCAGGTGAGTTCGCTTCTTCTCCCCTTAGTCCCTCGATGCAGTGAGCCTGTTGCCAGCAGGTCTCACTGAAAATAACAAACCTAAACTAAAACTTTCACTAAGAAGCTCAGGAGAGCCCCTAGTGTGCACCCTTCTCGTTCGGGCACAGAAATCTAACTGAGGCTTGGAGGAGGGTCATAGGGGGAGGAGCCAGTGCACACCAGTTAGTCCTAAAGCTTTCTTTAGATGTGCCCAGTCTCCTGCGGAGCCGCTATTCCCCATGGTCCTTACGGAGTCCCCAGCATCCACTTAGGACGTTAGAGAAAAAGGTAATTGTGGCCGGAGAGCCCCAGCCACGAGGCAAATGGCCGCCCTGGCACTGAAGGGGTTAATCCCTAGTGCCCGGCGCCATTTGCAAAGACAAAGGGGCTCTTGGCGCCAAATTTGAATTGTATTGTGGGCGCTAGGCGCCGTGTTTTATTAATGTAAAAAATTGTATTTTTTTTAAACTGTGCCGTGGTCCCGGACCCCTCCGGAGACCACGGCAGTGAGGGCAGCCCCCGGCGCGCTCAGCAGAGTGTGCGCGCCGGGGGAGAGGGCAGCCGCTGGCCGCCGGAGTCCGGGAGCTCCGCTCCCGGCGGCGGTCGGTGCACCCCCGGGCGCACTGGAGTGTGCGCGCCGGGGGAGACGGGGACTGCTGCATGCCGGAGATCAGCTCCCGCTGCAGCCTTCAGATGGGCACCGCCGGAGTCCGGGAGCTCCGCTCCCGGCAGCGGTGAGCACAGCCCCCCGGCGCACTGAGCTGTGTGTGCGCCGGGGGGGGGGAAGAAGGGTGAGCCGCTGCGGCTGGGAGCTCAGCTCCCGCTGCAGCGCGCTCTGGGTCTGCCTGTGCTGGGGACGGGAGCTCCGCTCCCGGCGCCTCAGCACACTGGAGGCGGCCAGCCGCGGCAGCCGGGACGGACGTCCCGGGCTGCCGGGCAGCAAGGGGGGTGCGCCGCACACGAGGACCGAGTTAGCCGGCTTCCTGTGCGGCGAGGCCACCAGTCAGCGCCGCGCATGGGGGACCGGGCTAGCCGGCTCCCTAGCGGTGTGGGGGACATTAGGCTGCCCAGCAGGATGGTGAGCGCTGGGGTCCGGGAGCTACGCTCCCGGCGCCTCAGCGCTGAAACAAAGCCAGAGTCACGGCGGCCGGGACAAGTGTCCCGGGCCGCCGGGCTTAGGTACAGGGGGGTGCGCCGCTGCGTGCGGCGAGGCCACAAAGGTAGTGCCACACTGGGGGGACAGGGGGAGCCAGCTCCCTGGACCCCAGTGGCAGGCAGACAGGCTGGAGGGTGGGGGAAGCCAGCCCCATACCTCCAGCACACAGAGAGCCCTAGCAGCCAGGCTGCAGGGCTAGGGAAGGCACTGCAGTGCCTGAGTATGTAGAGTCTGTGCAGGGCACAGGCTCAGTGTATAGTTACAGGGAAATGTACAGTGTGATTTAAAATGTAATGTATTTAAAGAGAAATTGCACTTACTTGATTGTGTGTCCCAGGAGGGGGGAATCCATGGCTGTGCAGGCTGATGGATTCTCCCAGACCTTTTCCCTAAAAACGGAATGCTTTCCCATCCAGCCTCACAGTTCCAATGGGCACAGGGAGAAAGAGAAGCAGCTTAGCTATAAAACAAGCTGAGTGGTTTCTTGGAGCTCCATGGAGATCAGCCGTAGTGGCCAGGAAACCTGGACCGGGGAGCCAGGCTGCCCAGCTCTGGAGCCCAAATCCAGGCTGCAGGCAGTGAGAGGGGTCCCGGGCAGGTTTCTGGAAGTCAGTTTAGGAGGGAAAACCTCCCCCCAGCCAGACTGAACGGCACCGTGGGAGTACCCTGCTCTCCCAGATGGGAGAGTCCAAGGAGACCGACCACTCCCCACTGTCCATAGGGACCAATGTTGGGTGTGCATGAGACCAGAGCATGCACAGCTCATGGGTAAACATTGATTGGTTGTACACCACAGGGCGGGCTTACCCCCTGTGGTAAGGGGTCTTGGAGAGGGATAAAAGAAGGGCAGTTGGCCCATAGGAGTGTGTATTGTAACATCTTCTTCTGCTGAAACATCTTAATTGTATGCTGTTGCCCCTAGCAATAGGGAGGAGCCTTTTTAAAGGTTATTTGAGCAATAAACATCTTTGCCTCAAGAAGACTGCTTCATCTTGTGACCAACAGGGTTAGGCCAAACCTAGCCCCGTCCTCCGGCTGTCCAGGGAAGCACCTAGCGTCTCCAAGCTCCGCCTTCCGCCAGCTACCGGTAGAGGCCTAGCAAGTGGCTAGTGGGGATTCGTCGACACCACACAGGTGTGGTAAAGCAGTGCGTCGGCACATACAGAGCAGAACCGTGGTTCCAAACGCCACGGCAGGTTAGGAGTTTGGTGGTGGCAGCGAGAACCCGCCCACAGCGCAGTGGGTGGAGTCAGTAACAGGCGGTTACTGACAGTAAGCGGGAATCCCCTATGTGGTCAGGCCTCGTGCGGCTTGACCTTCCATTCTGTGTGCAGTCAACGGGACGCGGAAGCTGCGAGTGCTTCCGTACGGTATCGTCCTGTCACAGAAATTGGTGGCAGCGGTGGGATAATCCCAGGCGGCTTTTCATCACCTGATTGGAGAAGCCGAGTTACTCAGGAGAGGAGTAACTGCAGCGCAGGAGGACGCACAAGATGGCGGAATTCAGCGGAATGTCCAAGGATGATCTGGAGATCGTATGCCAGGAGAAGGGTGTGGATATCCCTTTCCACGCGTCCAAGAGCGTCATGCAGGCGGCGCTCAGGAGCTGGGAGGAGTCTCAGGTGGAGGTGGAAAACACTGACGGCGTCAGCATCGCAGAGGACGACCCAACAGTGGACCTTCGCACAGAACCGGTGAGAACCACAAGCCCCGCCCTTTCTCACAACAGCCATGTTTCCCAGCAATCCCTAGCAGGGCCAGGATCCCAACGTCCCAGGGGGGGGCGGCCCGGATACCCTAGCAGATCGGCTAGCGGAATTGGGGGAAAGGGCAACAGAGCAAGAGCGCTTGATCATCATCCAGATGTGGCGTGATGAGCGGGCACCACAGGCCGTGGTACCCCGGGAGCCGTTGTCAGCTGTTGTACACAGATCAGGACGAGTTCAGTTTGCCAAGTTTGCAGACAGTGATGGGGACATTGATGGACATTTGCAAGTCTTTGAGAGGACTTGTAAACTACACGATCTACTCAAGTCAGAGTGGGTGAGACACCTTGTGCCCACTCTGCATGGAGAGGCCTTGGAGGCCTATCGAGGAGTGGCGACGGAGGACTGTGGGAACTACGACGAAGTCAAGAAGGCCCTCCTCCAGCGATTCTTCATCACTCCTGAGTCTTACAGGAAGAAATTCAGAGACTTGCCCAAGAATCCTAGCAGCACCCATGAGCAGTTCGCCACCCAGCTGAGGCAGTACGTGGTGAAGTGGGTGAAGGATTCGGAAGCCACTACGTAGGACGCACTGATCGACCTGATCTGCAGGGAGCAGTTCTACCGCAGGTGCGCCCCAGAAGTGAAGGAGTGGGTGCTAGATCGGGAGCCACCCAGCTTAAAGATGGCTGCCCAGTTAGCAGACAAATATGTGGCAATTCGGCCGCAGGGGCAGAAGCGCCCAACCAGCAGCCAACCCCAAAAGACTGTACCACCAGGGGGACACCCCTCTTCAGCTCATCGCCCCCCAAAGCAAGCATCTTCCAACCCGGGTGCTTTTGGCCAGCAACCGCCCCGCAGTGCCCCTGCCAGTAATCAGAGGCCATCGGAGCCACGCCTGGACAAAAAGTGCTATGGCTGTGGGAAGATCGGACATCTGAGGATGAACTGTCCTGCATCCCAAGCACCCCAGACTCGTGCCCCAAATCCGAGTGCTGGAGCCCGGATTGCTTGCTTAACCCGGGAAGATGAGCTTCCAGAGACTGTACCCCCTCCAGTCAGTCCGATGGAGTGTGGCAAGAAACAGGTGGACTCCACGGAAAGAGTCACCTGTATGGCTAAGAAGCCCCCACCAAATATGTGGCGGCACCTGCAGCCGGTTCAAGTGGGATCCCTGCAGGGCGAAGGCTTAAGAGACTCTGGGGCCTCCATAACCGTTGTAAGCCCCCACCTGGTCGACCCTGCTGCCGTACTGCAGGGTTGCACTGCAAAAGTTACAGTGGCCGATGGGCTAGAGCGAGAAGTGCCCATGGCCAGAGTCTACCTCGACTGGGGAGCTGGACAAGAGTTAAGAGATGTTGCCGTCATGGATGGCCTCCCAACTGATGTCGTCTTGGGGAATGATCTCGGTGGAGGGATCGTTACTGCCTTCGCGAACGCCATCACCCGGAGTCAAGCGGCCAGACTACAGTCTTCATCGTCTCTGCCAGCACCGCCCAGCCCAGAGGAAAAGACCCCAGCGGCTGAACAACCGCCAACCACAGCGTCAGCCATCCCAGAGGAAAAGACCACAGCGGCCAGATCAGCACATCTGCCCCTTGCCTCTGGTGGGCCTACGTCCCCTAGCAACGCAGAGGATGTCGGTTCCAGTTTGTTGAATCCTGTGCGGGTGCCCAGTGATGCTCCTGTCCCTAGTGGTTTGCCAACTCCGGCGGTGAGTATGAGTGACTACCCCGACCCTACCATGACTGACCCCAACTTGACTGACCCCAATATTCCCCCTGTAGAGTGTCCAAACTTAGGAGAAAGTGAGGGCCGCAGGCAGGAGTTTAGGGAAGCTCAGCTCTCTGACCCATCCCTGGAAGGTATGAGGCGCCAAGCTGGCCGCGGCCTTGCTGGGATGGGGGCAGGGAGTGTGACCTGGTGGAAACGGTTACTGTACCGGGTAGCCAAGGTAGAAGGGGATAGGCCAGTGCGGGAGCAAGTTCAACTGGTGGTTCCCAGGAGCTTTCGGGAGCAACTGATGTCAGTTGCCCATGAAATTCCTTTGGCGGGACACCAGGGGAGGGACCGAACACTGAGGCGCCTGACGCAGAACTTTTTTTGGCCCGGAGTGTCGGATGACGTCCGGACCTACTGTAAGTCCTGTGATGTGTGCCAACGGCTGGGACGCCCCAGTGCTCGGGCTCCCCTGAGGTCTTTGCCAATAGTCGGGGAACCTTTCCAACGAGTGGCTGTGGACATAGTCGGTCCCCTACCTGTGCCCAGTAGATCGGGGAAGAGATACATCCTCACCGTGGTGGATTATGCTACCCGGTATCCGGAGGCTGTGGCTCTGTCCGCCATCACTGCGGAAAAGGTAGCGGACGCTCTGCTAGGCATATTTAGTAGAGTAGGGTTCCCCAGTGAGATCCTAACCGATCAAGGGACGCAGTTCATGAGTGATCTGGTCCAGTGTCTCTGGGCGAAGTGCGGGGTGCGCCAACTCCGCACTGCCCCCTATCATCCCCAGACTAACGGACTTTGCGAGAGATTCAATGGCACTCTGAAGCAGATGCTACGGGCATTTGTGACTTCGGAGGGAGGAGACTGGGAGCGATACCTGCCGCACCTCCTGTTTGCATATCGGGAAGTGCCCCAGGAGTCAACCGGATTCTCGCCCTTCGAGTTACTATATGGCCGCAGAGTCTGTGGACCTCTTGACCTGTTCCGGGAGTCTTGGGAGGGGGAGCTGATCCACCAGGACGAGTCCGTGGTGAAGTATGTGTTGAAGCTCAGAGATCGGTTAGAAAATCTCATGGGACTAGCGCAAGCGAATCTTGCGGAAGCACAGACCAAGCAGAAGACTTGGTATGACCAGGGCGCGCGTGCTCGGGTCTTTGGAGTAGGGCAGAAGGTGCTGGTTCTGGTGCCCACACGTCAGAACAAGCTCCAGGCTGCCTGGGCGGGACCGTACACGGTTGCAAAACGCCTAAGCGACATCACCTACGTGGTGTCATTTGACAGCGATGGTAGGAGGCAGCGTACCTACCATATAAACATGTTGAAGGCATACCACGAGCGTGTGGAGTCGGTAGCCGCTGTGTGCTGCCTGCCGATGGAGGAACCAGGAAAAGATCCCATTCCTGACCTCCTCGCGGATGCCAAGGGTGAGGGTGGTGTAGAGGAAGTTAGCTGGAGCAGTGAGCTTGGTAACCACAAGAGGGAGCAGCTGGAGTCAGTGCTGCTGTCCTTTGAGGCCCAGTTCAGCAGGAAGCCCGGCCTGACTTCCCTACGTGCCCATCATGTAGACACTGGGGAGCATAGGCCGATTCGGCAACCCGCGTATCGGGTCTCACCAGAGGCGCAGGCGAGTATCTACCAAGAGGTGCAGGAGATGTTAGCGCTAGGCGTAATCACGCGCTCCAACAGTCCCTGGGCCGCCTCCGTTGTACTGGTTCCCAAGAAGGACCGGACAACCAGGTTCTGCGTAGACTACCGCCGGTTGAACGAAGTAACCAAATCCGACGCCTATCCCCTACCCCGCATTGACGCACTGTTAGACGAGCTGGCTGGGGCGAAGTACATCTCTACGTTCGACCTGAGCAAGGGGTATTGGCAGATACCAATGACTCCCGAGGCTCAGGAACGGTCCGCCTTCATCACCTCCTTTGGCTTGTTTGAGTTCAAAACGATGCCATTTGGGATGAAGAATGCGCCAGCCACCTTCCAGAGTGTGGTCGATGACCTGCTGAAGGGGTTCCGAGAGTTCGCCCAGGCCTACTTGGATGACATTGCTGTCTTCAGCCGAACCTGGGAAGAGCACCTGGGCCATGTGGGGTTGGTGTTAGAGAGGATTCGGTGGGCAGGTCTGACCATCAGGGCAGACAAGTGCCAAATGGGGATGACAGAGGTACAGTACCTGGGGCACCGTGTGGGGGGAGGTAAGGTGAAGCCTGAACCAGCGAAGGTGGGGGCGATCCGCGACTGGCCCCGGCCCACAACCCAGAGACAGGTCCTGGCTTTCTTAGGGATCGCAGGATACTACAGACGTTTTGTCCCTGACTTTAGTTCCGTGGCCAAACCCCTGACTGATCTGACGAAGAAGAAACTCCCCAAGATAGTTGACTGGACGACCGCATGTGAGTTGGCATTCCAGTCGTTGAAAACTGCTCTAGTACAAGCCCCAGTACTGATGGCGCCGGACTATAGTAAAAACTTTGTTGTACAAACTGATGCGTCACAGTACGGACTAGGGGCAGTACTGAGCCAGGAGGGGCCGGATGGACAGGAGCACCCTGTGGCCTATTTGAGCAGAAAGCTGCTACCGCGGGAGGTGGGGTATGCCACAATTGAAAAAGAATGTTTGGCTATTGTTTGGGCTGTGAAGAAGCTTCAGCCCTATTTGTATGGCCGCCATTTTACGGTGGTAACGGACCACAATCCATTACGGTGGCTCCAACACACCACGGGGGAAAACGGCAGACTGTTGCGGTGGAGCCTTGCTCTTCAGGTTTATGACTTCCATATTATCCACAAGCAAGGCAAGGCTCATAGCAATGCAGATGGACTGTCACGTCAGGAGGAGCCTGAACCCCCAAAGAACTCCCGGTAACCTCATTAAGGACTGCGGGACCAGGACCCAAATCGTTGGGACATGGGTCCCTGGTTGACCCGCTTGAATGGGGGGGGAGGAGTGTGGCCGGAGAGCCCCAGCCACGAGGCAAATGGCCGCCCTGGCACTGAAGGGGTTAATCCCTAGTGCCCGGCGCCATTTGCAAAGACAAAGGGGCTCTTGGCGCCAAATTTGAATTGTATTGTGGGCGCTAGGCGCCGTGTTTTATTAATGTAAAAAATTGTATTTTTTTTAAACTGTGCCGTGGTCCCGGACCCCTCCGGAGACCACGGCAGTGAGGGCAGCCCCCGGCGCGCTCAGCAGAGTGTGCGCGCCGGGGGAGAGGGCAGCCGCTGGCCGCCGGAGTCCAGGAGCTCCGCTCCCGGCGGCGGTCGGTGCACCCCCGGGCGCACTGGAGTGTGCGCGCCGGGGGAGATGGGGACTGCTGCATGCCGGAGATCAGCTCCCGCTGCAGCCTTCAGATGGGCACCGCCGGAGTCCGGGAGCTCCGCTCCCGGCAGCGGTGAGCACAGCCCCCCGGCGCACTGAGCTGTGTGTGCGCCGGGGGGGGGGAAGAAGGGTGAGCCGCTGCGGCTGGGAGCTCAGCTCCCGCTGCAGCGCGCTCTGGGTCTGCCTGTGCTGGGGACGGGAGCTCCGCTCCCGGCGCCTCAGCACACTGGAGGCGGCCAGCCGCGGCAGCCGGGACGGACGTCCCGGGCTGCCGGGCAGCAAGGGGGGTGCGCCGCACACGAGGACCGAGTTAGCCGGCTTCCTGTGCGGCGAGGCCACCAGTCAGCGCCGCGCATGGGGGACCGGGCTAGCCGGCTCCCTAGCGGTGTGGGGGACATTAGGCTGCCCAGCAGGATGGTGAGCGCTGGGGTCCGGGAGCTACGCTCCCGGCGCCTCAGCGCTGAAACAAAGCCAGAGTCACGGCGGCCGGGACAAGTGTCCCGGGCCGCCGGGCTTAGGTACAGGGGGGTGCGCCGCTGCGTGCGGCGAGGCCACAAAGGTAGTGCCACACTGGGGGGACAGGGGGAGCCAGCTCCCTGGACCCCAGTGGCAGGCAGACAGGCTGGAGGGTGGGGGAAGCCAGCCCCATACCTCCAGCACACAGAGAGCCCTAGCAGCCAGGCTGCAGGGCTAGGGAAGGCACTGCAGTGCCTGAGTATGTAGAGTCTGTGCAGGGCACAGGCTCAGTGTATAGTTACAGGGAAATGTACAGTGTGATTTAAAATGTAATGTATTTAAAGAGAAATTGCACTTACTTGATTGTGTGTCCCAGGAGGGGGGAATCCATGGCTGTGCAGGCTGATGGATTCTCCCAGACCTTTTCCCTAAAAACGGAATGCTTTCCCATCCAGCCTCACAGTTCCAATGGGCACAGGGAGAAAGAGAAGCAGCTTAGCTATAAAACAAGCTGAGTGGTTTCTTGGAGCTCCATGGAGATCAGCCGTAGTGGCCAGGAAACCTGGACCGGGGAGCCAGGCTGCCCAGCTCTGGAGCCCAAATCCAGGCTGCAGGCAGTGAGAGGGGTCCCGGGCAGGTTTCTGGAAGTCAGTTTAGGAGGGAAAACCTCCCCCCAGCCAGACTGAACGGCACCGTGGGAGTACCCTGCTCTCCCAGATGGGAGAGTCCAAGGAGACCGACCACTCCCCACTGTCCATAGGGACCAATGTTGGGTGTGCATGAGACCAGAGCATGCACAGCTCATGGGTAAACATTGATTGGTTGTACACCACAGGGCGGGCTTACCCCCTGTGGTAAGGGGTCTTGGAGAGGGATAAAAGAAGGGCAGTTGGCCCATAGGAGTGTGTATTGTAACATCTTCTTCTGCTGAAACATCTTAATTGTATGCTGTTGCCCCTAGCAATAGGGAGGAGCCTTTTTAAAGGTTATTTGAGCAATAAACATCTTTGCCTCAAGAAGACTGCTTCATCTTGTGACCAACAGGGTTAGGCCAAACCTAGCCCCGTCCTCCGGCTGTCCAGGGAAGCACCTAGCGTCTCCAAGCTCCGCCTTCCGCCAGCTACCGGTAGAGGCCTAGCAAGTGGCTAGTGGGGATTCGTCGACACCACACAGGTGTGGTAAAGCAGTGCGTCGGCACATACAGAGCAGAACCGTGGTTCCAAACGCCACGGCAGGTTAGGAGTTTGGTGGTGGCAGCGAGAACCCGCCCACAGCGCAGTGGGTGGAGTCAGTAACAGGCGGTTACTGACGGTAAGCGGGAATCCCCTATGTGGTCAGGCCTCGTGCGGCTTGACCTTCCATTCTGTGTGCAGTCAACGGGACGCGGAAGCTGCGAGTGCTTCCGTACGGTATCGTCCTGTCACAGTAATGTAGTGTGATGTAGTGTGAATAAGGGACACTATCGCATGATATAATGTGAATAAAGTTGCACTACTGAGTGGCGTAATTGAATTGGGGGTACTTTTGGGTGGCCATGCCCCTTCCCAGCAAAAACACACCCCTTTTTAGGTTGCAAAGTGAATGTGCACACTGGTCCTATTTAAAATATAGGAGGTAGGAACACCAAAATAAGAACTACTATGGGTGAGGGGTGATGGTGCTGGGAAAGGGATACGTGGTCAGATGTGGAACTAGTGGCGGTGCTAGGGGGCACCAGCCAAAATCTTGCCTAGGACATCAAATTGGTTAGGGCCGGCTCTGGGTGGGGCACACCCCACCTCCCAATGTGCATATCCGACTATGGAGAAACCTTGTAGATATTATGTATTTATATAGCTATTGATTGTTGTTTCTAGGTATTATTCTGGAGAAAAGAAGGCTCCATTTCTACATATATTCATTGGAGGCAATCACAAGGCATCAAATTACCTCCAGGAACTGCCCTATGGTGGCTGTGTAGCTCCAGATATTTACTACATGGGTAAGATTTCTTTTATATTTTATTAAACAAATAAGTGATGCCTTTTGCTGCTTCTGTTATCAGGCTGCTGTTTGTCTCAAGAGGCTCCATCGGAACTTGGGGAGCTAACACTGGGGGTCATTCCGAGTTGATCGCTCGCTAGCTACTTTTAGCAGCCGTGCAAACGCATTGTCGTCGCCCACGGGGAAGTGTATTTTCGCTTTGCAAGTGTGTGCGAACGCGTGTGCAGCCGAGCAGGACGAAAAAGTTTTTTGCAGTTTCTGAGTAGCTCTGGACTTATTCAGCCGCTGCGATCACTTCAGTCTTTTTGGTCCCGGAATTGACGTCAGACACCCGCCCTGCAAACGCCTGGACACGCCTGCATTTTTCAAACACTCCCAGAAAATGGTCAGTTGACACACACAAACGACCTCTTCCAGTCAATCTCCTTGCGATCGGCTGTGCGAATGGATTCTTCGTAAAACCCATCGCCCAGCAACGATTCGCTTTGTACCTGTACGACGCACCTGCGCATTGCGGTGCATACGCATGCGCAGTAGTAACCTGTTCGCTGCGCTGCGAAAAACGTCAGCGAGCTATCAACTCGGAATGACCCCCACTATGTGAGTTGTCCTGGCTGGAAATTCTTGCTGTTTCTCTTTCAGCCACTAGGGGACACTGGAGTAGAAGTTGACACTGGGTATAGATAGTGGCTATAGGGAGCTGGCACTTTAAATTTATCAAGAAGTGTGAAGGTTCCTCCCCTCAGAAAAGCCCTCACTCTACTATGGGTAAATGGGAGCCTGGGGATCCATGGCACGCCTAGCACACAGCGCGCTGTGTGTAGCTACTGCTTCAGCCTTATCCTGCGTCCCTTCACTAGCTCCCATGCTGAACGCCGGCAGTGGGGAGCGGGAAACTGTAGCAGCTGAGATTGTAGCTGAATCGCGGTAGCACGCACTCTCAGCAGAGTAACTTCGGTGTATAACAGAGAGTCATATTGCTACTAGCATGCTGCAGGGGCATGCAGCTGCGGCTGGTCCCATTGTGCTAGCAGTGGGGGTCATTCCGAGTTGATCGCTCGCTAGCAACTTTTTGCAGCACTGCGATCAGCTAGTCGCCGCCTATGGGGGACTGTATTTTTGCTTTGCAAGTATGCAAACGCTTTTGCAGCCGTTGGCACAAAGTTTTTTGCAGTTTCTGAGTAGATCTGGACTTACTCAGCCGCTGCGATCACTTCAGCCTTTTTGGTCCCGGAATTGACGTCAGACACCCGCCCTCCAAATGCTTGGACACGCCTGCCTTTTTCAAACACTCCCAGAAAACGGTCAGTTGACACCCACAAGCGCCTTCTTCCTGTCAATCTCCTTGCGATTGCCTGTGCGAATGGATTCTTCGTTAAATCCATCGCCCAGCACCGATCCTTTTTGTACCCGTACGACGCGCCTGCGCATTGCGGTACATAAGCATGCGCAGTTTTGCCGAGATTTAACCTGCAAAAAGTTGCTAGCGAGCGATCAACTCGGAATGACCCCCAGTGTTCGGTGCGGCTGGAGGACAACCTCATGTCGTGATTGCACCATGGCGCGGGCTTTTCAAACATGCAGTGGGAAACCCAAGTGAGCGGGGCCTTGGGACAGCGGTGAGTGTGTGTGTGGGGGGGGGGGGTGTTATGCAGAGTAGCTCAGTGTTATATGCAGGGTAGCTCAACATATTAAGACAGCAGCACTGAGCAGGGTGGTAGCGTTGTGAATTACAATACATTTTACTGTCTTCTCTCTTTTACAACAGCAGAGAAAAAAAAGCAGACACCATCTGGAGGTTATAGTTGTCTCTATATTTCCACGGCAATATCCTGATTCACACGTCTTCTAGAGGCAGTAGGCATGCAGCGGTGTAAACTAGCAGTAAGCTAGGGTGCTACAAGTAGAGCATCGTGAGGCTCTCCCTCTATCCTCCCTGCTTAATCTCTTTCTTTTGCTATGTTTCCTGTGTGTCGGTGTAGTCCTCTGGCAATGACAGCCACGCTGCAAGTTGGTTCCTGGGTCAACAAGTCCAGGTTTCCTGCATCACTCTTCCGTGGGCAGCCTGGTCCCCTATCTGCTTCCCTTGTGGGAATAATGGCTGATTTAACGTCTGTAGGCAGCCTCAGGTATCGAAGAAAGGTTGTCAGATCGGATGGCCCTTGTCTGGGTCCCCTATTAGATGCCTTCCTCTTCTGTTTCCACAATGGATGGTTTGGTAGCCAGACGGACAGTAGAAACTTTTCTTTTGGCATGTCTAGAGTACGGTTTGGCATTGTTACCTCAAACCATGGGTACGATTGGCACATGGCCCTACCTGTGTGAAGTATGTATATTCTCCCCGTGTCTGTATGGGTTCCTCAGGGTGATCCGGTTTAAAGTCCGAACGGCTTATATGGCCTCGTGGACTAATTGTACATCTCTGTAACTGAATGGACCCATTTTCTAATCCCACCTGAACTATTTTATTGGATGTTAATCATGATTACAGGGTTGTACCAGTTATCCGGACACCTTTGGTAAGCAATAGAAGCCAGTTGTACAGTTTCCGCTTCCCAGAAGCTGCGAGATCAGCTATCTGTGACAGGGGAGAATCTGGATAGGCGTTTTCACATGCCAAAAACCTGGTTACCTCAGTCTGCCCTTTTCCAACATCTATGACGGGGAGATGTGAACATTTTCTGCTGGTGGATTCCTTTATTTTCCATTAAAGGAAATGACACACTATTGTCTATAGTAGTAGTGTCTGTAGTCGCTCAGAGCACTACACTGATCAGTCTATCTAGGAAGGGCTGTTCTGGTTATGCAGCATCTGCTATCGTAGCTGGAAAAGCGTTGTAGCTACGCATATGGCAGGCCAATGTAGAGTATGGGGCAGGAACAAATAGCTCTATCATTAAGGTGCCTGCCTTCAGTGTAACAGGTCATGGGCCCTCATTACGAGTTGATCGCACCAAGCAACATTTTTTAGCTGCTGGTGCAATCAACTAATCTCCGCCTATGGGGGAGTGTATTTTAGCTTAGCAGGGCTGCGATCGCTTGTGCAGCCTTGCTATGCTAAAAAAGTTTCCTGCAAAACAAAACCAACCCTGGACATACTTACCCTGTGCAACGAATCCAGCGATGATGTCAGATATCCACCCTCCGTTCGCCTGCACACACCTGCGTTTTTCTTACCGCTCCACAAAAACGGTCTCCAACGGTCAGTTGATGCCCCGTAACGCCTTCCTGAAGTCAATCTTCTTGCGATCGCTGCTGCAACCGCTTTTTCCGCTGTCATCGTCGCCGGGCAACGACGCGCGTGCGCATTACAGCCCCCACGCTTGCGCAGTAGTGACCCGGTCGTAGCTGTGCGAACGAAAGCACGCTGCGATCGGGTCGGAATGACCCCCATGGTTTCTAATCCTGGGTATGACTGTTAAGCCATGTGTGATTTTAAACAGATGATAATCAAATGTATGTATGTATATATATATATAACATCTCATATCCACGTAGCAACATAGACAGGACCAGCACACTGTAATTTTGTCAAAATGCCGTATTTACTCCATATAAGTGAATAAAGATACAAGGCTCGTCATATACTCATCGTCTGGCAAGCACAGGAAAACACAGTAGACCTCCCAAACAGCCGTTTTCGGACTTAATCCATCATCAGGGGAACAGTCATCAAAGTGCCATAGTGCGTTGTGCAAAGAATGCCTGTATAAAGTGCCGAAACCATGTTCACTTGTGTGCTCTATTTAAGCACACCTAATGACGCTTACCTGCCACACCTGAAGTCACCGTCATCACTCCCCGCCGCTCAGAACTATCACCCCGCCCGGCCAGGACCCACCGCCGCCGGAGCGCACGCAAATGTCTCACATGGCCGGAAGTCCGGGTGCGCGACACGCACGCGTCACCCAACCGGAAGTCCGGACCCGGGGAACGCATCATGCGCTCCACCGACGGCGCAGCCACCAGCCCCGCAAGGCAACCACATTCCGAGCAACCAGGGTGCATGCCCGGGACCCGGTGCCACAGATTGCGTCAATAACAGTATATAAATAACATATCAAACACCATAACCGTGTTCACCACCTAACTAACTAAGTGAACACCCCTCAATACTATCCTGCATCAGGTCCATAGGTTAATAAGATGTCACCATTCAATATCGGGAGAAAAAGGGGGGGGGGAAACCACAAGATACCACGATGCAGGACAGTATTAACAGAGCTAACATCATGTACTATCTAAAACACGGAGAATGATAATGAAACAACCTAGTAATGAAGCCCAGAATCAACACATTTGTTCATTATACATAACCATATATCGCTAATGGGATCTTCAATCTATCACCAGCGCCAGTCCTACAAAAAAGAGGCAAAGGAGCATTCCTCCTTTAGTCCATTAGGGACCATCGCATCCAGCATGTAAATCCACCGGCATTCCTGTTGTAATAGCAGTCTATGCCTATCTCCTCCCCTTCTCAAAGGTGGTACATGGTCTATAGGCATAAATTTAAATTCACTTAATTTGTGACCCATGGCCACAAAGTGTCTAGCCACCGGTGGCGTGCTTCCATCCATTTTCTGATACGCCTTTTTTATAGAGGACCTATGCATGGCTATCCTCTCCTTCAACATCCGTATCGTTTTCCCTATATAGATTTTCCCACAGGGACAAAGGATCATATATGTCACAAATTTAGTGTCACACGACATCCGGAATCGTAACTGGTACACTGTTCCTTTATTAGGATGACTGCATGTCTTTCCTGTCATCATAAAGCTGCAATTCACTCAGCCATGGCACTTAAAGGCACCCTTTTGTAACTGCAGCCATCTGTTACCCCTACCCACTCTGGGGCTGATGTCGGAAAAGGTCACCTCCTCTTTCAAATTATGGCTACGACGGAGGCCAAATAAAGGTGTCTCTTCGCAGAAGTGTTTCATCACTGGATCGGTCTGCAATATATGCCAGTGTTTCAAGATAGATTGACGAGCCTTACTTGAGGAAATCGAATATGTGCTGGCATACACCATTCTGTTACTCTTTGGTCTCTGTTGGGGTTTCAGTAGTTCTTCCCGGGATAGTTGCAAACAACGGGTTATCGCCTCTTCCACTTCCCTTGCATCATAACCCCTATCAACAAATTTGTCACCCATAGATTGTAGGGCCTCAGGTAATGCAGCTCTATCAGAGACAATTCTTGCAACCCGAATCAGTTGCGAGTACGGTAGTCCTTTCTTTAACGCTACCGGATGAAAGCTTGACGCAAGCAGGAGAGAGTTTTTGTCAGTGGGCTTCCTATACATGCCAGTCGTCAATGTCCCATGTTGTATGCGCACCAAAACATCCAAATAACTAATCTCAACATCACTACTGGCACTGGTGAATTTGATAGATCCCGGTAATTTGTTAAGTTTATCAACAAACTCATCTAATAGTTTCTGTCCACCAGTCCACAGCATGAATAAGTCGTCAATAAAACGTACATAAAACTTTATATGCCGTGAAAATATGGGATCGCCCATGATATGTAATAACTCATACTGGTACATAAAAATATTGGCGTAGGATGGGGCCATATTAGACCCCATCGCCGTACCCTTGAGCTGCAAAAAAAATGAATTATTAAATAAGAAGTAGTTCTTATGAAGAACCACTTCAATCAGTAACATTAGAAATTCCAATGGTGGACCTTCATACTGTGGACTGTGGCCAACAACATTTCTGACAGCAGCAATGCCTTCCTCATGACCAATATTCGTGTATAAACTGATGACATCTAGTGTCACCAGTATACATCCTGGTACCAGTGGACCGGTGGCTCTTAATTTACACAAAAAGTCTGTAGTGTCCTTGATGTAATAAGGTGTGCTCTGGACCACCGGTTGCAAATGGTGGTCAATGTACTGGGATATAGGTTGACCCAAAGATCCCCTCGAGGATATTATGGGCCTACCTGGAGGTTTAACTAGCGTTTTGTGCACTTTAGGTAGCACGTAAATTAACGGGATTATAGGAAATTCTTGTGTCAAAAAGTCAACCGTCATTTCATCAATCCAGTTATTAGACCTACCCAAGAGAATGATGGAATCAATCTCTCTCTTAAAACGCTCAGTCGGATCACCGGGCAGAAGTTTATAGCATGTAACGTCAGAGAGTTGGCGTGCTATCTCATCAATATAATCCTGTCTATCCATTAAGACAATCGTCCCGCCCTTATCGGCGGGGCGTATGACTATTCCTGGATTGTCACGTAGGCTCTTAACAGCCTCCGTTTCCTGTCTAGACATATTAGAGAACCGTAGCCTAGTATTTTGTATGGAGGATAAAGTTTCACTCCGTACAAGCCTCATAAACGTTTCTATAGAGGCATTTGTTGCAGGTGGCTCAAAGGTACTCTTACCCCTAAACAGTGTGAGCTTTCCCTCTTGTTCCCCTTTCTTGAAAAAATGGTTTTTAAGCCTTAACTGTCTTTGAAATTTGTACAATTCATTTCACAATTAAATTTATTTTGACGATATGTCTGTACATGAGTTAAACCCTTGGATAAGACAGATATCTCTAAATCAGTGGGGGAATAGGTCGATAAGTTCAACACTGCTACCTCCTGCCTCCCCTCTGACCTTTTCCTGTGGCTTTTGTGCCTCTGCCCTCCCCGTCTGCAAGGTTTTTTGGATTTCTGCTGCCCCTCACATAACTCCTGGTATTTGCTCTTTCGCCTAAAAAAAGACGTCGAGCTCTTACCCTGGGCAGAAGTATCTGAGTCACTATGCGACGTCTGAGATTCTAAATCAGTAAAGTGCATATCATTCCTCCTCCTATATCCCTGTCCCGTTCTCCAAGGTCTACGATTCAATGGAGAAAAAATCCAGGGATACACCCTAAGCTCCTTGTAATCATCCTTAACCTTTTTATACTTAGTCTTCTTAAAGGCTAACAATTCATTTTTGAACGAGACCAAACTCTCGTCAAGTTGTGCCAACCAGTCCACTGTGCTGTCAGCTTTTAAAATGGCAAGACCCTGGGCTTCACACAAAGTTATTTCCCGTTTTACATTGTCTATGTCAGAATTTACTTGTTGTACAATTAGCACCATTAAATCAAAGCTGCACTGATTTAGTATCTGGCACCACTGCCTGCAAAATTCCTTACTATTGCGCCCAATAGTCGGTTGATTCCTAATCCTCAACCCTCTCGGGATGAGGTTCTCCTTGTGATACTGGGAGAGCGTTAAACCATGCAATTCTAATTCAATCAACCGCTTGCGTAATTTAAGCAAATCACTATTTACTTCGGCTGGTGAATCTACATCAAAAGCAAGCTGATCAGTTGTGCTAAATAAAATACGACTGACATCTTTCTCAAGAAATCTCTTGGTTCCTGTGAGATCACCAATATCATTCTCCATCATATACCGAGTGAAAAACTAATCAAGTGCACTCCAAAAGAAACCAACACTAAACAAAAAATATATAAAATAAAAATATCATAAAAAGTAAAAAAATCCAATAGTGGTGCAGCTCCAATGTTCAATGAATAGTTATCACAGAAAAGGAATCCGGGAAGCCGCACTGACACTCTCAGAGGTAAGATCCAGGTGTCCGGTCAATAAAGATAATATAACATCTCATATCCACGTAGCAACATAGACAGGACCAGCACACTGTAATTTTGTCAAAATGCCGTATTTACTCCATATAAGTGAATAAAGATACAAGGCTCGTCATATACTCATCGTCTGGCAAGCACAGGAAAACACAGTAGACCTCCCAAACAGCCGTTTTCGGACTTAATCCATCATCAGGGGAACAGTCATCAAAGTGCCATAGTGCGTTGTGCAAAGAATGCCTGTATAAAGTGCCGAAACCATGTTCACTTGTGTGCTCTATTTAAGCACACCTAATGACGCTTACCTGCCACACCTGAAGTCACCGTCATCACTCCCCGCCGCTCAGAACTATCACCCCGCCTGGCCGGGACCCACCACAGCCGGAGCGCACGCAAATGTCCCACATGGCCGGAAGTCCGGGTGCGCGACACGCGCGCGTCACCCAACCGGAAGTCCGGACCCGCGGAACACATCATGCGCTCCACCGACGGCGCAGCCACCAGCCCCACAAGGCAACCACATTCCGAGCAACCAGGGTGCATGCCCGGGACCCGGTGCCACAGATTGCGTCAATAACAGTATATAAATAACATATCAAACACCATAACCGTGTTCACCACCTAACTAACTAAGTGAACACCCCTCAATACTATCCTGCATCAGGTCCATAGGTTAATAAGATGTCACCATTCCATATCGGGAGAAAAAGGGGGGGGGGAAACCACAAGATACCACGATGCAGGACAGTATTAACAGAGCTAACATCATGTACTATCTAAAACACGGAGAATGATAATGAAACAACCTATTAATGAAGCCCAGAATCAACACATTTGTTCATTATACATAACCATATATCGCTAATGGGATCTTCAATCTATCACCAGCGCCAGTCCTACAAAAAAGAGGCAAATAAGCATTCCTCATTTAGTCCATTAGGGACCATCGCATCCAGCATGTAAATCCACCGGCATTCCTGTTGTAATAGCAGTCTATGCCTATCTCCTCCCCTTCTCAAAGGTGGTACATGGTCTATAGGCATACATTTAAATTTACTTAATTTGTGTCCCATGGCCACAAAGTGTCTAGCCACCGGTGGCGTGCTTCCATCCATTTTCTTATACGCCTTTTTTATAGAGGATCTATGCATGGCTATCCTCTCCTTCAACATCCGTATCGTTTTCCCTATATAGATTTTCCCACAGGGACAAAGGATCATATATGTCACAAATCTTACCTCTGAGAGTGTCAGTGCGGCATCCCGGATTCCTTTTCTGTGATAACTATATATATATATAACTATATATATAGTGTTGACCTTTTTATACTACAGTTCCCTCTGAAGATTATTTTTAGTTGAAGAATCCTATTTGATATCCATATTGATTGTACTGTATATGTGTAATACACTAATTTGGTATGTACATGTAACTCTACCTGCTCTCCTCTCTCGACTATTTAATTGTGAATCTTTTTTAGTAATATGAACTTATATGTTAGTTTCCAGATCACTTCAAGCTGGCACTTTTAATGATACATCTTTGTTTATCATGTGTTTTTCAAATTTACTGATATGTATTTATTATGTATATATGTTTATCTGCTGTTATCAAAATTTAGCAATACTGTGGTACTGAGTTGCTCTGTTTATCATTTAAATAATGTACCCCTGAGGAAGTCCGTTGGGACGAAACGCATTGGGTTCAATGTTCTTTTGATTTCAGTGCTACCATCTGAGCAATATTCCGACCGAGAAAATTGCTATATCTAACTGGGAGGATTTGCCTTGTATTTTTACGAAAATCTGTATATGTTTGTCCTTTCCTACTTTTTTAATGGAACTGTGAATAAATTTTAATTGATTTACATCTTATTATTTCTATAATGGTTACCATGTTGTAAATGTCAAGACTGTATTGTCTAGACAAATGAGACTAGTGCCCTCAGAACAGCATTTTGTATTCCTTTCCTGAGCCTCTACTAGCGGGAGGCTTTTCTAGAGGTGCTGCTCTATATACACCTTAGCGTAATTGGGTATTTGTGTTCTGTGTATGTGTATATATATATATATTAAGTCGGTAGAAGCACATTCTGCAACTACTACTCCGCAGCCTACACGTTCCTATCTGGAACTTTCTTTCTGCTCCATTGTGCGCCACAATTGTTTTGCGGCTGAGCGGGAGGAGATACTGCGCAGTCTACATGAATCAACGACCATGGCTGACTGCACGCCACTGACTGGTGACAGAAGTCAGAACCAGCGGAGTAGACTGTAGCATGACTGGTTTCCTTCTCACCTGAGGGCATGACTACGATATTTCTGGAGGGTCTGTGTTTTTGCTTTTTCCACGATAGGTGGTTTCACAGGGGAGGTAATGCAGCTGTTAAGAGCCATGATGGTTCTAAGCCACTTCTATACGGCTGTTTAAAGCTATGATGATTCTAAGCCACCTCCCCAAAACATTTGATTTCGGGTTTCTCCATGAGGGTCCACAATAGATCCACAGTATTTACATTGGGTAGTAGATGGTGTCAGAAGATCAGGCACCAAACGGTTAAACTTTTGGGCTCCCAGCATGCTTTGGTCCAGTCTCCTCATAACCCTGCCTTCTGGCTCAGGGAACCCAGTTTTTTGTTTGATGCAGCAGGTGCTGGACCACTGTAGAAACGGTGTGGCTGTTTTCAGTCACAAGCTTTTGTTTTGTAAAACATTTGTTATTTTATAGTTTTTTTTCTCTTTTTAGTGACTTTAATATGCATCTTAAATGCATTAACAAAGTCGATCCACTTTATCCTCGAACGTGGAACTAGACAGGGATGCCCTCTTTCCCTCCTCCTTTTCAATCTAGCTTTAGAACCCTTCATACGTTATATTATAAATTTATCCACTTTTCAGGGTATACATATAGGCACTCAAGAATTGAAAATAATAGCGTTTGTGGATGACATTCTCCTTTTCACCTCTAATCCTAAGCAATCTGTTCCAGCACTACTAGACGCTATAACGCGCTTCTCTTCCTTTGCCGGCTTTTCCATTAACTATGATAAGTCAGAGGCCCTCGCAATATTTCACCAGGCTACTCTAGATTGGGTCACTCCTATTCCATTCCATTGGACTCCTACTAACATCTCTTATCTTGGTGTTTTATTGCCTTCTAATCCTGACTTCCTTTATTCCTACAAAGTCCACCCTGTCCTTACTAAGGGGGTCATTCCGAGTTGTTCGCTCGTTGCCGATTTTTACTATACTGCGATTAGTCGCATGGTATGCAGAGCGCATATGCTTAGTTATTTTACACAAAACTTAGCTGTTTTGCTGTAGTGTCTGCGGCGCTTTTCAGTCGCACTGGTGTTCGGTAAATGATTGACAGGAAAGGGGCGTTTCTGGACGGCAACTCAGCGTTTTCCTGGCGTTTGCTAAAAAACGCAGGCGTGCCAGGATAAAAGGCGGGAGTGTCTGGAGAAACGGGGGAGTTTCTGGCCGAACGCAGGGCGTGTTTGTGACGTCAAACCAGGAACGAAACGGGCTGAGCTGATCGCAGTGTAGGAGTAAGTCTCGAGCTACTCAGAAACTGCTAAGAATTATTTATTCGCAATTCTGCTAATCTTTCGTTCGCAATTCTGCTATGCTAAGATACACTCCCAGAGGGCGGCGGCCTAGCGTTTGCAATGCTGCTAAAAGCAGCTAACGAGTGAACATCTTGGAATGAGGGCCTAAAATCCAATCCGAACTCTGTCTCTGGCAAAATTTACCAATTAACTTCCTGGGGCGCTGCAATCTTATTAAAATGGCCAGCTTTCCTTGGTTGCTCTATGTCCTCCAGATGGTTCCTATTCTGCTCACAAAATCTGACCTTTCGCTTCTTAAATCGCACATTTCTAAATTCGTATGGACCAATAAGCGGCCCAGAATTAGTTTTCTCAAATTATCACAGACAGTACAGAATGGAGGGATAAATTTGTCGGACATAGAGCAATATAACAGGGCATGTCTTCTCTGTTTTGGTATGGACTGGATTAGGGACACAAATGTCTTTACTGACTCAACATTGGACTCCCAACTTTGCGCCCCCCCTATCCCTCAGTTATGTCCTACACGCCAACAACACTGCTCTGAAATTGCCTCACCTTGACAATATAATCCTGATATCCACTATTATGGCGCGGAGACTGTCTAGGAAGTCATTAAATCTCCACTACTCCCACTCACTGTTCCTCCCTTTTACTGGTAACCTGAACTTCCAAAATGGTCGGGCCTCTTTTCCCTTCACTGTCTGGCGCTCTGCTGGGATTACACACATTCATAATCTCCTTAACCCTATGAATCAACACGCTTTTACGCTCTGGCACATATTCCATTTCCACGATTTATGCCCGCATACGTACAGAACTTATACCCGCTTCTGACCTTACTCAGCTACACAAATGGTCCTCTCAAATACCTTCCATGTCCCCTGAAGCAGTGCTGAATAGCTTTACTACTTCTTTGAAGCTTATCCCAGCGAGTATTTATCAGGAAATGTCATACAAAATGTTATATAGGGCTTACATTTCTCCAAAAAGAAGTCACTTAATGGGCCTTTCCAACTCAGCGAAATGTACTAAATGTTCCACACCAGTAGCTGACATTATGCACTGCTTTTGGCACTGTCTCCACATACAAACATTTTGGAATACATGATTGCAGTCATACAGTTCTTCTGAGTTAGGTATACACTACCAATGTACCGCCTCCTGGGCCCTCTTTGGTCATCTTCTTGATCAACCAAACATTCCTTCTCAAGATAAAAAATGAGTGGTGCTTCTCTCGGCTGTAGGAAGAAAATCCATTCTGCAGCAATGGATACATGCCACTCCTCCCACTCTGCCCATGGCGACTTCTAGGTTACTTTTCCTATTTACCATGGACTGGCTGGAAACATCTCTCAATAAAGAAGTCCTTACTCCCGCACTACTTCATTGTTGGGGAAAATTTATACATACGCTGCCCCCTCCTACAAAACTAGCCATTCAACGAAGCTTCCATTACACCACATGGTACTGTCACCAACTATTGGACAACAGACCCCCCCCCATATCCCTTTCATAACTCTCTACTGCCATTTGTCCCCTCCTTCTTTACTTCTTACTTTTTACTCCTTCTTCTTCTTCTTTTGATGTCCTTTCTGCCCTTCTTAACTCTTCTTGAAATTCCATCTATATTATTTTCTTCTGCTTTGTTGATCTCTCCATGGAAGGGCTGGCGGTCCCCTGGCCTTTGCAGGTATGGTTTTTCTGTGTTTGTTTATAGTTTATGTTATGCGTTCCCCTTATGGGTAAACGCCTCTACATATCTGAAATTCTATTATCGAATCAGACCTACTGTCGATCTCTTTTGATCCACTATTAAGCCCTCTGATGGTCTCATTCTTCAACTTTATATTATTTGTTAGAAAATGGAAAATTCAAGGTATTATTTTTTCCTTTCTTTAAGATTAAATATTCCTTGTACCTTGCATGTTTGAATGCATATTGCTATTCTTCTCCATATGACTATGTCTCACTTCTTTGTATATCATGCATCAATGTTTGTTCTGAACCTCAAAAAAATAGATATTGGGGGGAAAAAAAAGTTGCTCCAAAAACTTCCCACCATTGTCGCAACAACAGTTACCCTCGTGTAAACACTGGTGTTATGGCAGATGCCAGCTGGATGTACTAGCAGAGCCCAGGAGAAGGTAAGGCGTCTATTCCACTTGCGGTTTGAGACGCATGTAATGCAGTCTTACTATCTCGGGTTGGAGACTACCGGACAGTCGCTTATGCGGTCGTCCACCTTGGGTGCACCAGCGCTAGACATCAGGGATCACAGGCTCTGGAGATAAATTTGTAGGCCGCAGAACCCTGAGGTGGATGTCAGAAAATGAATGACAGTGTACAAATATTGCTGCATTCGCTGTGTGTCTGTATACACTAGTCTTCCGGTATCCCTCTCCCTGTAGTGAGGTTATACAGTAATGATTCCTACCTATCTTAGAGTATGTGTACTTGAATATATGCTCATTTGCAAATGTATATTAATGCATTTTTATGTGATGTTTGCTAGTGCTGTTGTCTGACTTTAAACTATCTTTTTTGTCAGCCTCTTTCTATTTTTTTTCATACCCTCAATGCTGGTGCAAATAGGGTAGGTTCTGATTGTACTTCACTTTGAATATACATAAATGCAGGCTGCCACATCACTGCGTATTATTACACTAGTGGGTAAATAATACTGTTGCCATGTCCTCGCGAGGCAAGGGGAATGATCCTGCACCAATATTATTATTATGTTTGTCCTGTATAGGGTTAACCCCTAAGGTCTTGGTGTTAGACTAGTTGTCTGCAAACTGTTTTAGGTTCACTCAAAGCCTCAAACAGGTTGATCAACCGGCCTCAGGCCAGGAACCTACACAAGAAGCCCCTTGGGCTTCCTTTGCTCAGGTTTTGTCGAATATAGCGGATTGCGTGGCTGTTCCAGCTATATCTCCGGTTAAGGGGTACCCACAAAATCCTGCTGCATTTATGCAACAAGCCCCATGGATGAATGTGCTGTCACACTCAGTCCAAGATTTGGCCCAGTCCTTGGCTGCCTTTCAGCAGTTGTTACAGGCAGACAGGCGCAGGGATTTGAAAACGGGTAGACATGAGGTATCACCCTCACAATCTATGCATGTTTCAGAATCCAAGGATACTGCAGATGCAGCTGAATCTTCTCTCTCTGAGTTTTTCTCTGAGAGAATAGGAGCACCGCACCTCAGTGGATATACTTGAGTTAATTTGTGCAGTGAAATCCATATTGTCAATGGATGAAGTAGCAGAACCTATACTAAAGTCTAAGGCTCCAGTCTTTAAAAGTCCAAAAACAGTAAAAACTGAATTTCCAAACTCAGATCCGTTGACGGAAATTATACAAGAGGCATAGGTAACATCCAGTAAGAAGTTTAAGTTACCAATCAGTCTCTTACTATCCTCTTTCTCCTGTGGACTGTTTAACAAGGTGTGGTATTGAAGGTCGACAGTAACTAGGTCGACAATGTCTAGGTCGACCACTATTGGTTGACAGTAACTAGGTTGACAGGGTGTCTAGGTCGACAGGGTCTTTAGGTCAACATGTTCTAGGTCGACAGGTCAAAATGTCGACATGAGTTTTTTATGTTATTTTGGTGTTGTTTTCTTTGTAGAGTGACCGGGAACCCCAATTAGTGCACCGCGTCGCTTCGCTCGCCATGCTTCGGGCATGGTGCCTTCGCTCCGCTACCGCTTCGCTCGGCACAGATTACCTTTCTAATCGTAGTCCACATGGATTGTTAAGTATGAAAAGGTTCAAAAAAATTGTGAAAAACTCATGTCGACCTTTTGACCTGTCGACCTAGATACCCTGTCGACCAATAGTGGTCGACCTAGACATTGTCAACCTAGTTACTCTCAACTTAGAGACCGGAACCCATTTAAAAAGGGAAGTTCCTCCCAAAGTAGATGCTCAAATAGCTCGACTGGTGCGCAAATCTACATTTACCTCTGCTTTCAACATCATTAAATTATGCAGCGGACAGAAACATTTATGGCTATCTTAAGACACTGTTTTCCCTAACGCGGGCAAGTACAAGACCAGCTATTGCCACAGCATGAGTGGCTAAAGCCTTGACAGGCTGGGCAGAAGCTTTGGAAAATGATTTCTCAGTTCTAGGAACAAGGGAACAATTATTCCACATAGCAACTATAAAGCAAGCAGCTGCCTACAGTGCCTTGCTAAAGTATTCACCCCTCTTGGCTTTTTACCTATTTTGTTACATTACAATCTGTAATTTAATTTTTTTTTTCTCTGAATTTTATGTGATGGATATGCACAAAATCATCTAAGTTGGTGAAGTGAAATGAGAAAAATTATAAACACACCTTTTCTCTGGCAGGGTCCACAGGATAACATTGGGATATGATGGAGCGACAGCGGATTGGCACCAAACGATAACAAGCTTTCTGGTCTCCCAGGATGCAACGGGCTCGTCCATATATTCCCGCCCACTGGCTCAGTCAAATCAGTTTTTTGTTTGGTGCGGCAGGAGCCGGACCATGGTCACAGGGCTCCTGTGTTTGGCAGCCCTAAGCTTTATTATTTTATTTTTATAGTCTTACTACATTGTTTTGAGTGATCTTTCCTAACAGCGTCTTACACGCATATGGGAAAGAGTCGCTCCAACAACTCTCTGCCGGGTCGCAACAACGCTTACGCACGGTACAAGTGCTGTCTCGACGGGCGTCTGTGTCGGATATACTAGCAGGTCCAGCAGACGTTACCAGGCTGTGGCCAGAGCACGGGTAGAAGGTAAAGCATCGGTTCCGCTTAGAAGGGGAATACAGACACAGCCGCACTGTTTTGGGAAGAGACTACCAAACAGTAGCTGGCGGACCGCCACCATGGGTGCTCCAGCGCTAGGCCTTAGGGATCATAAGGCACCAGGATTAGTTTGAGGCTGCGATCCCTAGGGTTGATGTCAGCAGTGGGGAGTCAGACGTTCTCCTGGTCACCCCTCACCCCAGTTCATGACCAGTTTCCGAGCGTCTCCCGCCATGAACTGATTGCCTCACTTCCATCTCAGACGCTACCACGAGGGGTCTCGGTCACAGCATAGGCCACTGCGTCTGTATACAATAAGGTTTACCGCTAAGAGACCGGGTCGCAGACATGAACGTCTGCATGCACTAGCGTTCACTGAGCGTCTGTGTCCACTAAAAGTCACCGGAGCGGCAGTGTACACTAGTAGCATCTGAATCCACTCAGCGTTTGCTAACGTATTGATAGATCCTGGAAGTGGGGTGAGTCTCCCTGTATCCCAGTCTACGGAGTACAGGTTATACAGCACTAAATTTCTATCTACTTTTTGTCAGTATGAATAGTTATGTTTAGTTCCTATTGCATAGGAGTTTGTGTACATTACTGTGGTTTTCTTTGCAATGCGTCTGAATACGTTAAATAACTGTATAGAACAGAATTCAGTAAATATACTCCTACATACTTGAAATGTGTTCGTAGTTTATAATATGCTCATATGACTGATATATGACTAATATATAACATGTGACTGACTGCTAGTGTGATTGATGACTTAATATATGTTTGTCAGTGGTTTCTTCTGAGCCTCAATGCTGGTGCTTGGGTTGGGGTCAGATTGATATCACTTCTATACAAGTAAAGTGATTACAGTCACAGATTGTGTAGTATATTGTGAAAAGCTGATTGTTTATCATGTCTAAGAGCGGCAAAGGTGACGAGGTTACATTAACAGTAACACCAACACTCATAACATGTTTATCCTGCAAGGTGGGGTTATCAACTCAGCATCTGGCACATGATGGGTTATGTGCAAATTGTTTTGCGTTTCAGCAGATTGCAAGGCAGATCCCTGTTCAATGACAAATAGATCCACCTTGGGCTATGTTTGCACAAACCTTATCCAGTATAGCTGACAGGTTGGTCCCTACAGCTTCAACTTTAGGAACAGGGTACACTATTAGCCCATACATGCAGCTCCCATCATATGGTATAGCCCCAACAGCTTCTACAAATCAACAAGCTGATAAACCAAGGGTAAATATATCATCAAATTCACAGGCTACACAGGATGATACATCAGATGAGGATAGCTCCATATACTCTACTTCACCATATGAAGAACAAGTGGAAGGTTTCAGCTCAGAGGATATAGCTGAGTTAATTGGAGCAATGAAGGCTATTCTGTCTCTAGAGGATTCAGCTGAGCCAATAATAAAAACTAAGGCACCTGTGTTTAAACGTCCCAAAACAGTTAGGGTTGAGTTTCCAGGGTCAGAGGAACTGACGGAAATTATGGACGAAGCTTGGGCTACACCCAATAGGAAATACAGACTTCCAAAAAAATGGGATTCTTATTACCCTTTTCCAACTGGGGACTGTTTAAAAAGAGAAGTGCCTCCTAAAGTAGATACGCACGTCATTCGATTAGCGCGAAAATCTTTACCTTTTTTGCCTTTACCATCTACGTCATTAAATGATGTCACAGACAGAAGAGTGGATGGTTTTTTGAAAATCATTTTTTTCTGTCAGGGGCAGTCATAAGGCCAGCTATGGCCTCAGCCTGGATGGCAAAAGCGGTAGTTGAATGGGCTGACGAACTGGAAAACAGGCTCTCAGCACCTACTAGGGAGCAGGAGTCCCACATAGCCCATATGAAACAGGCTGCGTTATTCTTAGAAGAAGCAGCGATGGATATGGGTACGATTGCTTCTAAAGCATCAGCCTTAACGGTAGCTGCTCGCAGAGCAATTTGGCTACGTACATGGAAAGCTAATTCAGAATCCAAGAAGGTTCTGGAAGCTTTGATGGTGTCAACATTCGACATGGTGGAATATGCACAATTCCACTCAAGACCTCTGCAGCATCTGATTCTAGCCAGATGGAATGGAGTACATCAGACAATAAAGAAACAGATGATGATACTTCCAGTAAAGGTGAAAAGGTCATTAGCCTGGTGGCTACAGACATCCCATCTAGACAAGGGGAGACCCTTTTGGATATCAGATTGGGAGAGCCTGACAACGGATACCAGTCTACAGGGCTGGGGAGCAGTGACCAGAAAATTATGGTTCCAGGGACAATGGACCACAGAAGAAAGTTGCCTGCCAATAAACCTGTTAGAACTTCGGGCCATATACATGGCACTGATTCAGGCAAAGGACATTCTGCAAGGAAAACCAGTCCAGATCCACACGGACAATGCAACGGCAGTAGTGTACCTCAACCATCAGGGAGGAACTCGCAGCCAAAAAGCAATGAAGGAGGTAAGTCACATACTAAAGTGGGCAGAACTCCATCTTCCAGCATTGTCCGCAGTGTACGTTCCAGGAGTCCAAAACTGGGAAGCGGACTTTCTCAGTCGACACACCATTCGTGCAACCAAATGGGCTCTACACCCGGAAGTATTTCAGACTCTAGTAGACAAGTGGGGGTTGCCAGAGGTAGATCTCATGGCGTCCCGTCTGAACAACAAAGTTCCGGCATACGGGTCAAGAACAAAGGACCCCGGAGCGATCCTTGTGACGCACTGTCAGTGAAATGGGACTTTCATCTGGCATATCTGTTTCCTCCGATCACCCTGTATCCCAGGGTGGTGAGGAAAATGAAGCAAGCAAGGGGTGCCGTGATTCTAATAGCTCCGGCTTGGCCCAGAAGGCATTGGTACATAGATCTGCAGGGAATGTCGATGGATGCTCCAATTCTGCTCCCTCAACGTCCAGATCTACTAATGCAGGGTCCTTGTTATCACAGGCATCTGGATCGGCTGTCTTTGACGGCGTGGCTGTTGAAACCTCTATCCTGAAGTCAAGAGGTTTCTCACAACAGGTAATTCAAACTATGCTCAGAGCAAGGAAACCCTCCTCAGCTCGCATTTATCACCGAATATGGCAAGTCTATATTCATTGGTGCAGTGAAAGAAGTATGGATCCAAGATCTTTCAGAGTATCCAGAATATTAGATTTCCTTCAGGCAGGAATGGATAAGGGTTTGAAGGTGGCTTCCTTTAGAGTGCAAGTTTCAGCATTGACTGTATGGTTTCAAAAGAAAATTGCCACTTTACAGGATGTGCATACTTTTTTCCAGGGAATGCTGCGCATTCAACCACACTTTGTTCCTCCTGCAGTACCTTGGGATTTAAGCCTGGTCCTCAAAGCCCTTCAAGGGGTTCCATTTGAACCACTTAATTAAATGGTTGACAGCTAAAGTACTCTTTCTACTGACTATGACATCAGCTAGAAGAGTATCAGATTTAGGAGCGCTGTCATGTAAGTCTCCTTTTCTGATTTTTTATCCAGATAAAGCAGTTCTCAGAACTATGGCCCTCATTCCGAGTTGATCGGTCGCAAGGCGAATTTAGCAGAGTTACACACGCTAAGCCGCCGCCTACTGGGAGTGAATCTTAGCTTCTTAAAATTGCGACCGATGTATTCGCAATATTGCGATTACTAACTACTTAGCAGTTTCAGAGTAGCTCCTGACTTACTCTGCCTGTGCGATCAGTTCAGTGCTTGTCGTTCCTGGTTGACGTCACAAACACACCCAGCGTTCGCCCAGGCACTCCCACCGTTTCCCCGGCCACTCCTGCGTTTTTCCCGGAAACGGTAGCGTTTTCAGCCACACGCCCCTGAAACGCCGTGTTTCCGCCCAGTAACACCCATTTCCTGTCAATCACATTACGATCGCCGGAGCGAAGAAAAAGCCGTGAGTAAAATTACTTTCTTCATAGTAAAGTTACTTGGCGCAGTCGCAGTGCGAACATTGCGCATGCGTACTAAGCGGATTTTCACTGCGATGCGATGAAAAATACCGAGCGAACAACTCGGAATGAGGGCCTATGTCTTGTTATTTTCCGAAGGTGGTCTCGAAGTTTCACCTTAACAAAGAAATTGTAGTCCCTGCTTTTCAGGTATAGGGACTTTCTGCGGGAGAAGCATCGCTGGACGTATTCCATGCATTAAGAATCTACGTAGATCATACCAGTGCCATCAGAAAGACAGATTCTCTCTTCATTCTCTACAGATTTCACAAGAGGGGATGGCCTGCTACTAAACAGACGCTAGCAAGATGGCTTAGAATGACAATTTCAGAAGCATATTTCTCGAGCTGATCTACCTGTTCCGGCTAATGTCTCTGCTCACTCTAAACGTAAGGTAGGTCCTTCATAGGCAGCACAACATGGTGCTTCAGCAGAACAGATACGTAAGGCAGCCACATGGTCTTCCATTAACACATTCATTAGACATTATGCCTTGGATACCTTTGCCTCTCATGACGCTGAATTCGGGCGAAAGGTTCTCCAGTCTAATCAGGAGTGTCCCCACCACTAAAAATTGCTTTGGGAAGTCCCAATGTTATCCTGTGGATAACCTGTGGACCCTGCCGGAGAAATATA
The DNA here is from genome assembly GCF_028390025.1 of Pseudophryne corroboree. Classification (NCBI taxonomy): domain Eukaryota; kingdom Metazoa; phylum Chordata; class Amphibia; order Anura; family Myobatrachidae; genus Pseudophryne; species Pseudophryne corroboree. The sequence continues at coordinate 43,698,300 of NC_086450.1, read as the reverse complement.
CATTATGGTAAGAACTTACCGTTGATAACGGTATTTCTCCTATGTCCACAGGGATCCCACCCTGACGCACCTGATTTGAGAATCTTTATACTCACTAACCTCTTCCCTCTTGCATGGAAGGGTGTGCATGTGTGTTCTTCTCGCCTGAATAGGGTTCTACTTAATGCTCCTGCCTAAATGCTTTGGAATACAACTGATTTGACTGAGCCAGTGGGCGGGAATATATGGACGAGCCCGTTGCATCCTGGGAGGCTAGAAAGCTTGTGATCGTTTGGTGCCAATCCGCTGTCACTCTATCATATCCCAATGTTATCCTGTGGAAACCTGTGGACATAGGAGAAATACCATTATCAACGGTAAGTTCTTACCATAATGTATATTTCTGAAAGGCCCCAAAGTCTGCAACATCACTAAGCAAGAGGCATCACACCATGAAGACCAAGGAGCTCTCCAAACAAGTCCGGGACAAAGTTGTTGAGAAGTACAAGTCAGGGTTGGGTTATAAAAAAAAAAAATATTCAAATCTTTGATGATCCCCCGGAGCACCATCAAATCCATCATCTCCAAATGGAAAGAACATGGTACCATAACAAACCTGCCAAGATAGGGCCGGCCACCAAAACTCACAGACTGGGCAAGGAGGGCATTAATCAGAGAGGCAGCACAGAGACCAAAAGTACCCCTGAAGGAACTGCAGAGTTCCACAGCAGAGACTGTTGTATCTGCGCATGTGACCACAATTAGCCGTACACTCTACACAGAACTGGGCTTTATGGAAGAGTGGCCAGGAAAAAGCCATTACTTAGTGTTAAAAATAAGAAGGCACGTTTTCAGTTTGCCAAAAGGCATGTGGACAACTCCCAAATGTATGGAGGAAGGTACTCTGGTCAGATGAGACTAAAATTGAACTTTTCGGCCACCAAGGAAAACGCTATGTCTGGCGCAAACCCAACACATCCCATCACCCCAAGAACACCATCCCCACAGTGAAACATGGTGGTGGCAGCATCATGCTGTGGGGATGTTTTTCAGCAGCAGGGACTGGGAAACTGTTTCGAGTCGAGGGAAAGATGGATGGTGCTAAGGGGGTCATTCCAACCCGTTCGCACGTAACAGTTCTTCGCTGCAGTACGAACGGGTTGGAACTGCGCATGCGCGGCATACGCATTGCGCAAGCGCGTCATTGCCCGGCAACGCTGGTCGCTGGGCAACGACGACACTTTTAGGGTAAGAATTCTAACTTTTCCTCCCCCTAACCCTCCTTTTTCGCAGCCTAACCCCTCCCATCGCATCCTAACCCTAACTCTCCCTTCCTGCAGCCTAACGCTAACCTCCTCCCCTCGCAGTTTAACCCTAACCCTCCAATCCCACAGCCTAAACCCCCCACAGCTTAACCCTAACCCTCGTTTCTCACATCCTAACCCCTCCCAACCGCAGCCTAACCCTAACCTCTCCCTCCCCGCAGCCTAACACTAACCTCTCAAACCCCCCCACCGCAGTCTATCCCTAACCCCTCCCGCAGCCTAAGCCTAACTCCTTCCACCCGCATCCTAACCCTAACCTCCCCCACCTGCAGCTTAACCCTAACCCTCCAATCCCACAGCCTAAACCCACCCACAGCTTAACCCTAACCCTCGTTTCTCACAGCCTAACCCCTCCCAACAGCAGCCTAACCCTAACCTCTCCCTCCCCGCAGCCTAACACTAACCTCTCAAACCCCCCCACCGCAGTCTATCCCTAACCCCTCCCGCAGCCTTAGCCTAACTCCTCCCACCCGCAGCCTAACCCTAACCTCCCCCACCTGCAGCTTAACCCTAACCCTCCCATCCCGCAGCCTAACCCTAACACCCACTGCAGTTTTACCCTAACCCTCTCATTCCTCACCCTAACCCTCCCCCCCACAGCATAACCCTAACCCCCACTGCAGCCTAACCCTTCCCTCCCTCAGCCTACCCCTAACCTCTCCCCCGCAACCTAACCCTCCCTACTCACAGTCTAACCCTTATCCTTCCCCATCAGCCTAACCCTAAACTCCCCCTTCCAGCAGCCTAATCCTATCCCTCCCCATCTTGCAGCTTAACCCTAAGCTCCCCCCGATACTTCCGTTTGAGATGTCTGTTGTCGGGATTCCGGCCCCATCTTCTGACCGCTGGCATCCTGTACATTGTGATGCCAACGACATCTCTTTAATGGTGGAGCGATGTATGCTGTAGTGTTTTGTGTCCCGTGCGCTATATGCGTAGCAGTGATCCTACACAGCCTGGTAACGGATTAAGCAGGAGCCTAATGACTGCACAGTGCCCATTTGTACTGGCTCCTTCATTTCTGAGAGTAAGGGTGTACATTGTATTCCATAGAATGCGCTCAAGGAGCTTCAGCCAAAGCACTGCAAAAAATGTATTAAATCAGACGTTAGAAGCATCTTAATTAGCAACAGTAAGTGTCCTCCATTGCTGAATTTCAATTGGAAGCATTGAGCATGGAAATTAATGTATGACTGTCTGAGCTTCACTGCTAATTTCAAATGTGTTTCATAATTACTTAAATGAAAGCATGACAAACGCATTCATTAAGAGGAATAAGATGGGACAGTTTGTCACAGCTCTTTATATAAACAGCTATACTGTACGTGCCAAGCTTTGGTACGCATCCTCCCCCTTCCCACCTCCCACTTATTCTCCATTGCAATGTTTCTAACTTTACTCCCTCATAGCTGCTGTGCTGCTTATTAGTCACTCTCGGCTCTGTCCTCCGATCCCTACCCTTGAGCGTACCTGGCTTCTGGTCTCTCACCTGCACCCAGGCTCTGACTGCCCATTTCAGTTACTTTGAGATCAACCAGTGAGTCCTAGGCCGAAGTGGGCCTTCTCGGCATGCCTGAGGCAAAATTAAAAGGTAGTTTTAATCTATTGTAAGGATGGAAACACAGACATCATTATACATATGCAGCAATGGTGGGCAACAGGAGACCCTCCAAGGTGGGCCCATGCATAAAGCACAATAGAATATGCTGGAGCTATATATATGTTAACAATAATGTGACCCTCATAACTAGAGTAACTACCTCTTCTATGGATGTGGGTGTCAATGAATGATTGCAATGCAGTAACACAGGTAAAGTAGATAGCCGTCTGACCAGTTGGCCAAAGCTTATTACTGTCTGGGCTGTGAGAACTCTCTGCAGGTATTATGCATGCTGCCCGCTATTAATTCACTGTAGGACGGTGGTTCGCAGTCATTTTCCGCCTGGGTGCCCCTGGCATCCCATACCTATTATTTGTACCCACATGATTTACCATCAATACATCTGTAATGAATATACAGTACTTGCTGCTAGATAAAATGTTTAGACGTCACTATAGGTAAAAGCAATAAATGTGCTGTTAACAAGATTTTAAATATATTACAATCGAATAAAAAGTGTCCATTAAAACCACAGCCCACATATGCTTTTTTAGTATATTTTAAAGCTATGCTGTATTCTAACAATTACAGTGACACTTTTAACATTTTTTTTGTTACATTGATGAGAACATCTATTATATATAACCAGCCTAAAGTCCGTCTAGCAGCTGCACACTATTGGTGAGTGGAAGCCCCGCCCCCCTGAGCTGTTACTGCTGTTAGATAGACTTAGGGACCGCCCACCTGCTTCCTCCCCACCTCCCGCCATGGTAGCATCTAGTTTACCTTCGTGGAGAGGAACTTTCCCATAACCCCCTGGGCCCATGTCACAATCTATTTGTAATAGTAAAGTGTGGCGAGCGAAGCGGAGCGAGACACCGTGCCCGAAGCGTGGCGAGGGTCCAATGCTGCATAGAAAAAAAAAATGACCCCAAACGAACGGAGAACAGAGAAATCATTTAGGTGCTGTAAGGGCGGAAGTTCTCTTCTGCCCTCTCGTTTTGTCGCTTCCAGGTCCTGAGCACGAAGGTAACATAGACACAACCCTCCCGCCACCCATAAGCCGCTATGTAAGCATAGCAGGCCCATCCCACCTCTCTCTCCTAACCTTTGCCCGCCTCTGTAAAGAAATTGGTCCCACCCCACTCTCCCCTGCATTACCTCCATCCAGATAAGGACATTTCATTTTCAAACGTGTTCGGGCAGGGCCTCCTCGGTTCCGGAAATGTGGGCCACACGCCCATGTAATGGGTGCTGCATACTCCATCATATCTGAAGGACAGGTGAGCTGGGACATTTTATTATCCCAGGTGGGGGAGGTGTGGGGGGGGGGGGTGTAGCCACTGAGCCCTCTAAACAGAACTCTCACCTTGATGCTCCTCCAGGAACACGTAAGACTGTACACGTGTGCTCTGTAAGGGATACGGTCATTAGGTCGACAACACTTAGGTCGACCAATATTGGTCGACATGCATTAGGTCAACATGGTCACTAGGTCGACATGGAAAAAGGTAGACATGCATTTTTAAAAAAAAATTCTTTCATTTTTTGAACTTTTTCATACTTTACGATCCACGTGGATTACGATTGGGAATAGTAACCTGTGCCGAGTGCAGCGGTAGCGGAGTGAGGCACCTTGCCCGAAGCACGAGCCACGTGAGGGGATGTGGAGCACTAATTGGGGTTCCCGGTCACTTTACGAAGTAAACGACACCAAAAAAAAGTAAAAAAAAAAAATCATGTCAATCTTTTTCCATGTCGACCTTGTTCATGTAGACCTAGTGACCATATCGACCTAATACATGTCGACCAATAGTGGTCAACCTAATGACTGTCGACCTAAATGTGGTTGACCTAATGACCCATACCCGCTCTGTAAAGGTATTACTATGCTTACTTAGATGAATAGGTAGAGAATTGAATAACCCAGTGGTTCTCAAACTCGGTCCTCAGGACCCCACACGGTTCACGTTTTCCAGGTCACCCAGCTGCTGCACTGTGTATCACCAACTGTCACATTTTAAAAATCTACAGATGTCCTGCAAAACATGAACCGTGTGGGGCCCTGAGGACCGAGTTTGAGAACCTGTGGAATAACCCAATAGATCCATGAGCGTAGACACGCATGAATCAGGCAAAAGCCCAAATCTTAACTAACGTGGCAGGAGGAAGGTGCAGAGTTCCCACGCGGGCAGTAACAGCAAATAGAGATCATAAAATACAAGAACGATATTAACCAAGATAATTCCCAACTGAAAATGCCCATACAAGTTGATGGCCAATTAGGGCCCCGGTAGACATAATTGGCAGCAAATTGCAGTATACACAGGCACAAAAAGATCAGTGATCCTGATCAACATCTGGTGGGGAACCATTAGATGTCAGTGGGGACGTATGTCGTCATGTATGAAACAATCATCGCTGATGGTGCCCTGTCTATATACATGTGCAACGGAGCGACCAGCTTATCGCTGAGTGGGCCCTGTGCCCAGCTGGCAACACAAGCTCAATGCTCCTTCTACTCACCGCCGTTTGTCAGAATCGGCTATTTCCAACCAGCATGACCCAAATCGCCAATAGGGATGAATGCTAAACCAGGCTTGTGTAACATTGATTCCTATTACTGCTGCTGATCGCCAGCTGTGACAAACCGCGGCATGGTAAATCTACCCCCAAGTATTTGCGGACAGCTCCACCGGTGCCAGGACAGAAATACCTACACTGGACCAATGCACACCGTTCCCACCAAACAGGCACAATTTACAGCATCCAAAGGGTGAAGCCGGCTGTAAAATATGTGTGTCAGCAGTGCGGCCCAGTGTGGCACCTAATCATTATACGGCCCATCTACTGTGATGGCTGAAAGCACCTTTTCTTCTAGAACAAAACACAAGGCTTGGAGCTGCACAAACAGTGATACAGCGCTGAATGCAGGTTGGGCATACTGTACTCGCCCCTGCGTTCTGTGCAGAGAATGTAGTGTGTATAATTGCCTATACTGTATACTGAGTTGTACGCATGCCTGCGGCTGGCACCCTCCCTATTCATAGTCATGTAGTGGCAAACGCAGGAATTTAATGGGGGGAGGGTTCTCTACATGTACTGCATGTATGATGTATGTATGTGTATATAAAAGTGATAGGTCCAAGGCTTACCTTAAATAAGGAGACCGAAGTCTCAGCGTGTGGCCTCTCCTTCCACTGCGTGTCCGGGTGGCGCCGGCAGAGCCGGCCCTAACCAATATGATGCCCTAGGCAAGATTTTGTCTGGTGCCCCCTAGCACCACCATTAGTTCCGCCTTTGACTTTGCACCCCTTTCCCAGCACCATCACCCCTCACCCATAACAGTCCTCATTTTGGTGTCCCTACCCACTACCAGCCCAAAAAGGGGTGTGTTCTTGCTGGGAAGGGGCATGGCCACACAATAGTACCCCCAATTTAAATTACGCCACACAGTAGTGCAACTTTATTCACAATTTATCATGCAATAGTGTCCCTAATTCATGTTACATCACACAGTAGTATTACTTTACCTTATAAACATTACTCCTCACATTGATGCCCCTTATTCACATTACACTGAATTGCTCCTTATTCACAATACACCACACGTTGCTGATCTTTCTATATGTTACGCCACACAGTAAAGCACCTTATACACATAATGCCACACATTAGTAATGCATGTATACATATAATACCACACAGTAATGCCCCTTACACATATAACACACAATATTTATGTCCTTATAAACATGATGCACCTTGCATATTATGCCAACCTTTATTCTGTGTGCAACTGTGACTGTATCTGCATATGAAATGTTACAGTGATTTCCAGGAATACACTGTAACGTAGCATTTCGTATACAGATACAGCACAGTCACACACACAATATAGGCATGCCGCATATCATTTTAATCAGCAGAAGCTGTTTGTGCCCCTAGGCATACCCAATGCCCTAGGCATTTGCCTAGTTTGCCTACGCCTAGGACCGGCTCTGGGCGTCGGCATCGTGAAGTCATCGGCGCTCGTCTATCGGTGCAGGGTGTGCTGGGAGCTGGGTAGGGCGAAGAGGCGGATACTAGGCAACAGCAATGTAGAGTAAGGATAGCTTCAGTACAAGGTTGGTGTGTGTGGAACAGTGGAAAATCCAACTGGGATATGACGCTAATTCTGGCAGCACCCTGGAAGGAAGATGGGAGGAGAGAAAAAGTGCATATGCATTAACAGTCAAAAAAAGTGACATAGTGCTTGGTAAAATATATGGGATAAATTAAATGTGGAGAGCAATATGCATGTTTTTTTTTAAAATGAACCACCGGTCACGATACCTCCGCCTACAGCCCGTTGCCTCAAAATCCTGACAGTCGGCATACCTACTAGCAGGGACTATTCCCATTCATAGGTGTCCACGACACCCATAGAGTGGGAATATAACCTGTGGTGAGCGCGAAGGGGCTCCGTTGCACTCCCCCCGCCGGCATTCCAATCGCCGGGTTCCCCCTTCCCCCGCCGCCCGGCCACACTGCATGGAGCCACTGCTCACCGTTGATGTCTTTTACCCCGGCTCAACTACCCTGCGGCGCCTGTTCCTCATCCTACTCAGTTGGAGTCTATCTGTCCAAAGCCCCAGGTCAGGAGAACTGCTGAGAGGAGAAAGTCACCAGGACATAACGCAGCGCTGTTGGACAGGTGCTCCAAGAGATCGTCTGACATACAGGTACCCGCATTTTCATATGTACTAACCCCCAGGCTGCTGGGCTTTCGCCGCTGAGGGTATTGCCATCTTTTGATGGCGATACCCTATAGAAGCCTATGGGCTTCTTAAAGCCGCCGCAGCACCGCGTTGCTCACGACAACCTCCCCCCTGTCATACCTGTGTGCAGTAAGCCACAGTGTTGCTGGTGCGGCCCCCCTCCTCCTTCTCCCCTGTAGCACAGCCATTTGTCCTTCCAGCTGCAGGGGGAGGAGGAGGAGCCCTGGGGACTCCCTGCACACGTCACCTCCCGGTTCAGAGAGGTGACGGAGACCCCCGCCGACCCCTGCAGACCTCACCGCCAACATCACGGGAGGCCTTGTATACCGCATTGCGATGTTAATCGTATATGTTAGTACATATACAATTAGCATCGCTGCAAGGGGCGACGATGTATTTTAATACATCCCGCCCATGGGGCCCCATTTATCATGGTTCGCATATTCAATGCGATCTGGGTGGGATCTTACCGCCCAGGATCACACTGCAATATGCAATCAAATCATGCTGATGTATCATGCAGCACAGGTAAGGACTGCAAGCCCTTCCTTGCTATGTGCTGTGACGGCCACCAGGGGGTCTGGGCATGCTCAGTCAGCTCTGACCACACATACACAGAGGCCACTTCTGGGGAGGGTTCCGGGGATTGATCTACAGTTGTGATCTGTAGCCCCATAGGCTACAGTGGGCTACACCCATTTTCAGAGGAGGTGCCTGCCAAAGTCCCTCCTTCTTACATTCAGCCCTTACCTAATATTTACGGCTAACCACTGAAAACACTCGTTTTTGGGGGGTTAGCAGTAAATATGGAATGATAAATGGACCCATGGTGATAGTTACCTGAAGCTGCTTTGATATGACAAAGTCCTATAGGTGCCGCTGTCCTCTTTGCTGTATTATTTGTTCGTTACTGAAGGCATTTAGGCAAATTGGCGACTGAAAGGGACGGAGTGCATGCCATTGGGACTTGTATATATGTATCTGGACCTGGTGGCACTCAATGTGGAAACACAGGACACGGATGGCAGCGTAACTACCAATGGCTGTCCATTTTCATGCTTTTTTCACATACGAAAGGGCAATATTCCTCCTCTTTGGAGACTTTTTAGACAATTTTTGTAGCAGAATCCTGCTTCCCATGTCCTAATTAGTCTCCCTACCATAATTAGTGACATTCTGTTTGTAAGATCAGGCTACATATGCCTATGAAAAGGGATCGTTTAATTACTCTGTAAATGTATATGGGTGTATCCCTTCATATAAGCAAAAAGGGGTGGCAGATTGAGGTTTTTGAAGGTAGGTGCTTGCCACACCCAATGGCATAGACCACACCCTCTCTATAGACCTCACCCCTGCAACACTGGTCCCCGCACATCACTAGTCACACCCCTGCTGCACTGGTCACACCCCCTGTAGCTGCGCACAATAGGCCCTTAATACATTTCAGGACTTACTATGATTAAAGTAGTGATGTGCACCGGAAATTTTTCGGGTTTTGTGTTTTGGTTTTGGGTTCGGTTCCGCGGCTGTGTTTTGGGTTCAAACGCGTTTTGGCAAAACCTCACCGATTTTTTTTTGTCGGATTCGGTTGTGTTTTGAATTCGGGTGTTTTTTTCAAAAAACCCTAAAAAACAGCTTAAATCATAGAATTTGGGGGTCATTTTGATCCCATAGTATTATTAACCTCAATAACCATAATTTACACTCATTTCCAGTCTATTCTGTACACCTCACACCTCACAATATTATTTTTAGTCCTAAAATTTGCACCGAGGTCGCTGGATGGCTAAACTAAGCGACCCTAGTGGCCGACACAAACACCTGGCCCATCTAGGAGTGGCACTGCAGTGTCACGCAGGATGGCCCTTCAAAAAAATACTCCCCAAACAGCACATGACGCAAAGAAAAAAAGAAGCGCAATGAGGTAGCTGTGTGACTAAGCTAAGCAACCCAAGTGGCCGACACAAACACCTGGCCCATCTAGGAGTGGCACTGCAGTGTCACGCAGGATGGCCCTTCAAAAAAATACTCCCCAAACAGCACATGACGCAAAGAAAAAAAGAGGCGCAATGAGGTAGCTGTGTGATTAAGCTAAGCGACCCAAGTGGCCGACACAAACACCTGGCCCATCTAGGAGTGGCACTGCAGTGTCAGGCAGGATGGCCCTTCAAAAAAATACTCCCCAAACAGCACATGACCCAAAGAAAAAAAGAGGCGCAATGAGGTAGCTGTGTGACTAAGCTAAGCGACCCAAGTGGCCGACACAAACACCTGGCCCATCTAGGAGTGGCACTGCAGTGTCACGCAGGATGGCCCTTCAAAAAAAATACTCCCCAAACAGCACATGACGCAAAGAAAAAAAGAGGCGCAATGAGGTAGCTGTGTGACTAAGCTAAGCGACCCTAGTGGCCGACACAAACACCTGGCCCATCTAGGAGTGGCACTGCAGTGTCACGCAGGATGGCCCTTCAAAAAAATACTCCCCAAACAGCACATGACGCAAAGAAAAAAAGAGGCGCAATGAGGTAGCTGTGTGACTAAGCTCAGCGACCCAAGTGGCCGACACAAACACCTGGCCCATCTAGGAGTGGCACTGCAGTGTCACGCAGGATGGCCCTTCAAAAAAAAACTCCCCAAACAGCACATGACGCAAAGAAAAAAAGAGGCGCAATGAGGTAGCTGTGTGACTAAGCTAAGCGACCCTAGTGGCCGACACAAACACCTGGCCCATCTAGGAGTGGCACTGCAGTGTCACGCAGGATGGCCCTTCAAAAAAATACTCCCCAAACAGCACATGACGCAAAGAAAAATGAAAGAAAAAAGAGGTGCAAGATGGAATTGTCCTTGGGCCCTCCCACCCACCCTTATGTTGTATAAACAGGACATGCACACTTTAACGAACCCATCATTTCAGCGACAGGGTCTGCCACACGACTGTGACTGAAATGACTGGTTGGTTTGGGCCCCCACCAAAAAAGAAGCAATCAATCTCTCCTTGCACAAACTGGCTCTACAGAGGCAAGATGTCCACCTCATCATCATCGTCCGATTCATCACCCCTTTCACTGTGTACATCCCCCTCCTCACAGACTATTAATTCGTCCCCACTGGAATCCACCATCTCAGGTCCCCGTGTACTTTCTGGAGGCAATTGCTGCTGGTGAATGTCTCCATGGAGGAATTGATTATAATTCATTTTAATGAACATCATCTTCTCCACATTTTCTGGAAGTAACCTCGTACGCCGATTGCTGACAAGGTGAGCGGCGGCACTAAACACTCTTTCGGAGTACACACTGGAGGGAGGGCAACTTAGGTAGAATAAAGCCAGTTTGTGCAAGGGCCTCCAAATTGCCTCTTTTTCCTGCCAGTATACGTACGGACTGTCTGACGTGCCTACTTGGATGCGGTCACTCATATAATCCTCCACCATTCTTTCAATGGTGAGAGAATCATATGCAGTGACAGTAGACGACATGTCAGTAATCGTTGGCAGGTCCTTCAGTCCCGACCAGATGTCAGCATCAGCAGTCGCTCCAGACTGCCCTGCATCACCGCCAGCGGGTGGGCTCGGAATTCGTAGCCTTTTCCTTGCACCCCCAGTTGCGGGAGAATGTGAAGGAGGAGATGTTGACGGGTCGCGTTCCGCTTGACTTGACAATTTTCTCACCAGCAGGTGTTTGAACCTCTGCAGACTTGTGTCTGCCGGAAAGAGAGATCCAACGTAGGTTTTAAATCTAGGATCGAGCACGGTGGCCAAAATGTAGTGCTCTGATTTCAACAGATTGACCACACGTGAATCCTGGTTAAGCGAATGAAGGGCTCCATCCACAAGTCCCACATGCCTAGCGGAATCGCTCTGTTTTAGCTCCTCCTTCAATGCCTCCAGCTTCTTCTGCAAAAGCCTGATGAGGGGAATGACCTGACTCAGGCTGGCAGTGTCTGAACTGACTTCACGTGTGGCAAGTTCAAAAGGTTGCAGAACCTTGCACAACGTTGAAATCATTCTCCACTGCGCTTGAGACAGGTGCATTCCACCTCCTTTGCCTATATCGTGGTCAGATGTATAGGCTTGAATGGCCTTTTGCTGCTCCTCCATCCTCTGAAGCATATAGAGGGTTGAATTCCACCTCGTTATCACCTCTTGCTTCAGATGATGGCAGGGCAGGTTCAGGCGTTTTTGGTGGTGCTCCAGCCTTCTGTACGCGGTGCCTGTACGCCGAAAGTGGCCCGCAATTCTTCTGGCCACCGACAGCATCTCTTGCACGCCCCTGTCGTTTTTTCAATAATTCTGCACCACCAAATTCAAGGTATGTGCAAAACATGGGACGTGCTGGAATTTGCCCAGATGTAATGCACGTACAATATTGCTGGCGTTGTCCGATGCCACAAATCCCCAGGAGAGTCCAATTGGGGTAAGCCATTCTGCGATGATCTTCCTCAGTTGCCGTAAGAAGTTTTCAGCTGTGTGCGTATTCTGGAAAGCGGTGATACAAAGCGTAGCCTGCCTAGGAACGAGTTGGCGTTTGCGAGATGCTGCTACTGGTGCCGCCGCTGCTGTTCTTGCAGCGGGAGGCAATACATCTACCCAGTGGGCTGTCACAGTCATGTAGTCCTGAGTCTGCCCTGCTCCACTTGTCCACATGTCCGTGGTTAAGTGGACATTGGGTACAACTGCATTTTTTAGGACACGGGTGACTCTTTTTCTGACGTCCGTGTACATTCTCGGTATCGCCTGCCTAGAGAAGTGGAACCTAGATGGTATTTGGTAACGGGGGCACACTACCTCAAGCAATTGTCTAGTTCCCCGTGAACTAACGGCGGATACCGGACGCACGTCTAACACCAACATAGTTGTCAAGGCCTCAGTTATCTGCTTTGCAGCAGGATGACTGCTGTGATATTTCATCTTCCTCGCAAAGGACTGTTGGACAGTCAATTGCTTACTGGAAGTAGTACAAGTGGTCTTCCGACTTCCCCTCTGGGATGACGATCGACTCCCAGCAGCAACAACAGCAGCGCCAGCAGCAGTAGGCGTTACACTCAAGGATGCATCAGAGGAATCCCAGGCAGGAGAGGACTCGTCAGACTTGCCAGTGACATCGCCTGCAGGACTATTGGCTTTCCTGGGTAAGGAGGAAATTGACACTGAGGGAGTTGGTAGTGTGGTTTGCGCGAGCTTGGTTACAAGAGGAAGGGATTTACTGGTCAGTGGACTGCTTCCGCTGTCGCCCAAAGTTTTTGAACTTGTCACTGACTTATTATGAATGCGCTGCAGGTGACCTATAAGGGAGGATGTTCCGAGGTGGTTAACGTCCTTACCCCTACTTATTACAGCTTGACAAAGGCAACACACGGCTTGACACCTGTTGTCCGCATTTGTATTGAAATAATTCCACACCGAAGAGGTGATTTTTTTTGTATTTTGACCAGGCATGTCAATGGCCATATTCGTCCCACGGACAACAGGTGTCTCCCCGGGTGCCTGACTTAAACAAACTACCTCACCATCAGAATCCTCCTTGTCAATTTCCTCCCCAGCGCCAGCAACACCCATATCCTCATCCTGGTGTACTTCAACAGTGACATCTTCAATTTGACTATCAGGAACTGGACTGCGGGTGCTCCTTCCAGCACTTGCAGGGGGCGTGCAAATGGTGGAAGCCGCAAGCTCTTCCCGTCCAGTGTTGGGAAGGTCAGGCATCGCAACCGACACAATTGGACTCTCCTTTGGGATTTGTGATTTCGAAGAACGCACAGTTCTTTGCTGTGCTTTTGCCAGCTTAAGTCTTTTTTTTTTTCTAGCGAGAGGATGAGTGCTTCCATCCTCATGTGAAGCTGAACCACTAGCCATGAACATAGGCCAGGGCCTCAGCCGTTCCTTGCCACTCCGTGTCGTAAATGGCATATTGGCAAGTTTACGCTTCTCCTCAGACGCTTTTAATTTTGATTTTTGGGTCATTTTACTGATCTTTTGTGTTTTGGATTTTACATGCTCTGTACTATGACATTGGGCATCGGCCTTGGCAGACGACGTTGATGGCATTTCATCGTCTCGGCCATGACTAGTGGCAGCAGCTTCAGCACGAGGTGGAAGTGGATCTTGATCTTTCCCTATTTTTTTAACCTCCACATTTTTGTTCTCCATATTTTAATGCGCACAACTAAAAGCCACCACAGGTATACAATGTAGATGGATGGATAGTATAGTATTATATTACTTATGGACGACGAGTGCACTGACGACACAGAGGTAGGTACAGCCGTGGCCTACCGTACTGCTTATATATATAATATACTGTATAACGGACCTGGTGGACACTGTCAGCAGACTGCTAAACTAGTATGAAGAAAAAAAAAGCCACCACAGGTATACAATGTAGATGGATGGATAGTATAGTATTATATTACTTATGGACGACGAGTGCACTGACGACACAGAGGTAGGTACAGCCGTGGCCTACCGTACTGCTTATATATATAATATACTGTATAACGGACCTTGTGGACACTGTCAGCAGACTGCTAAACTAGTATGAAGAAAAAAAAAGCCACCACAGGTATACAATGTAGATGGATGGATAGTATAGTATTATATTACTTATGGACGACGAGTGCACTGACGACACAGAGGTAGGTACAGCCGTGGCCTACCGTACTGCTTATATATATAATATACTGTATAACGGACCTGGTGGACACTGTCAGCAGACTGCTAAACTAGTATGAAGAAAAAAAAAGCCACCACAGGTATACAATGTAGATGGATGGATAGTATAGTATTATATTACTTATGGACGACGAGTGCACTGACGACACAGAGGTAGGTACAGCCGTGGCCTACCGTACTGCTTATATATATATAATATACTGTATAATATAATAACGGACCTGGTGGACACTGTCAGCAGACTGCTAAACTAGTATGAAGAAAAAAAAAGCCACCACAGGTATACAATGTAGATGGATGGATAGTATAGTATTATATTACTTATGGACGACGAGTGCACTGACGACACAGAGGTAGGTACAGCCGTGGCCTACCGTACTGCTTATATATATAATATACTGTATAACGGACCTGGTGGACACTGTCAGCAGACTGCTAAACTAGTATGAAGAAAAAAAAAGCCACCACAGGTATACAATGTAGATGGATGGATAGTATAGTATTATATTACTTATGGACGACGAGTGCACTGACGACACAGAGGTAGGTACAGCCGTGGCCTACCGTACTGCTTATATATATATAATATACTGTATAATATAATAACGGACCTGGTGGACACTGTCAGCAGACTGCTAAACTAGTATGAAGAAAAAAAAAGCCACCACAGGTATACAATGTAGATGGATGGATAGTATAGTATTATATTACTTATGGACGACGAGTGCACTGACGACACAGAGGTACGTACAGCCGTGGCCTACCGTACTGCTAGATATATATAAAATAAATATAATATACTGTATAATAAATAATAACGGACCTGGTGGACACTGTCAGCAGACTGCTAAACTAGTATGAAGGAAAAAAAAAGCCACCACAGACAGGAGTGTTTTTCAGGCAGACAAACGTATACTGGACTGGTGGTCACTGTCAGCAAAACTGTGCACTGTACTCCTGCTATAACTGCTCCCCAGTTCCCACAATTAGGCAGTGTGAGCAGTGCACTCAGCACAGATATATCATGCAGCAGTGCAGCACACTGAGTGAGCACAGATATGGTGGAGCGTTTTTTTCAGGCAGAGAAACAAACAAAGGATTAAACTCACTGGTGGTATAATCAAAACCCTGCACTGTACTCCCTAACAGCTGCTCCCCGTCCCCAATCCTCCCCACAATTATAAGTAAGTCACTCAGTCTTTATACTCAGTCTTTTTCTACTATAACGGAGAGGACGCCAGCCACGTCCTCTCCCTATCAATCTCAATACACGTGTGAAAATGGCGGCAACGCGCGGCTCCTTATATAGAATCCGAATCTCTCGAGAATCCGACAGCGGGATGATGACGTTCGGGCGCGCTCGGGTTAACCGAGCAAGGAGGGAGGATCCGAGTCGCTCGGACCCGTGAAAAAAAAGGTGAAGTTCGGGCGGGTTCGGATCCCGAGGATCCGAACCCGCTCATCACTAGATTAAAGTTGAATAAACGGTCATCGCCAGAATATATTGTTACATTAGTAAGTCCCAAGAGTGCACCAGTATTTCTGCTTATACTATCCCACTAAGGGCACCTGGGCAGTTGTGCAGTATTTCGGACAGAGTGCCAGCCAGAGATATAGGTAGACACACACACACACACACACACACACACACACGTATATAGATACATACCCTCCAACATTTTACACATAAAAACATGTACAAATTCGGAAAAGGGCGTGGCCACGGGTAACAGGGTGGCCACGCCCCCTTTCCTATACTTTCAGTGGAAATTTGGAGAGTCAAAGATCGGTACAAAGCCCTTTTTGGCAGATACAGACCATAAAAAAAAGGTACAGTTGGAGGCTATGTAGATATTACACACACATACTGGGCAGTAGAAAGTCTGGCTGGGCCCAGGTACTTTTCAGGAGCCATTGCCTATTCACAGGAGGCGTGGTCATGCATGGTATTTTAAGCGCCACCATGGCCACACTCCAGCCCAGCAGTCATCAGCGTGTGCTGGGCTTAGGAGAAGAGCTGTAGCTGCTGTTGCTAGTTAAAGAGAAGGAAGCCCGGGGCCCCCTCTAGGCCCTCACTGGGCACCTCCTTTAGACCTGGGCCCGGGTAATTTGTACCCCCCCCTCTCTCGGCACCACTGCTTACACTCACAATGTGGAATTGAATTATCAAATTTATAAAGAGGACACAGATGGAGAAGTTGCCCCTTGCAACCAATCCTGGCTATCATTTTATAGAATGTGCAAGATGAACGACAGCGAGAAGCTTGCCCTCTTTGGAGGTTTGATTTCCTCCATAATCTACTGGGGAAGGGCGAGGATTAGGGTCAGGGGCATTACTCACTGATGAAACCTTCCCACTACAGCCGGTATTCGTCATAACGTCACCGCCACACCTGGATGACGCCGCTGGAGCTGTCAGACCTGGAGAACCGGGTAAGTCACGGCTGAACCACCAAGAATATTTGATTTGTGTCAACAAGTCATCACTGCCGACATGATGGATACTTACATTACAGCTATGTCGACATTCTTATGTCAGCATTAGAGGGAGCAGGTCTTTGAAATATTGTTTTTTGTGTCCTCTCTGTGTCAGTAATCCTTCCCCAGCAGATAATCCTGGTGACTCGGTGACAGTAAAAGGAATCATTACCTGCATAAAGCATACTGTAAATGCACAAATAAGAAAGATAAGAAGACAATAATAATTCTTCAGTGTCTCTCTAAATTCTTCCAGAAGGTCAGGTTTACTTTAAGATGCAGAGAAAACTGTAGTTGAACAACTTAAAACAGATATTTTGGTTTAAAAACAATGACAGATTTCAGTGTTAATTAATTCCAGACCGGGGAGCTAATTTTCCTGCTTGATGCGGCGCAACTAATATGGATTGCGCTGTAGACACCGGAGGGCTCCAGGCCAGGGCAGAGAGTGGAGGTCACAGGCAGCTGGATAATTATGTACACAGTGTATCTCACCTGGGCTCCTGGCATCAGCCTACACAATGAGCGCCAGAGGTGATGTTCCACGTTGTTAGACCAAAACAATTTGCAGCATGAGTGCTTGGAACGGTGCGTGGTTCCAGGTATCGCCGCTACGTCTCACAGCAGACGTCAAGTTTTACAGTAATGGCAGTTTTTGTTTAAACTTCTGAAGTCTGTAAACATGTGGCTTCCAGTAGTTGTGGAACTACACGTCCCAGCATGCCCTGCTACAGATTTACTATTAGGGCACATGAATAGTCCTGCTGGAAAGTACGTAACATGTTGGCAATTTACAGTATCTGCTAAATTATTTATTTTTAAGACATTTCTGCAACGGCAGACAGTAGGCGTATCAAATCATATATTTATAACACAAGTACACATGTCGTTTATGTGGTATACAGGGTACAAATGGATCTTCTCATATCTATCTGATATCAAGCTGTTCCATCATTTGCATTTATAACAACCTGAATTAATCCTGTGGATCCAACAAGGCGTGGAAGGTGAAGTCCCACTGGTGCTGGTCCACGGTGACGCCTCTCCGTTACACAGTTGTTGCTGGTTTGCTAGTGTCGAGTCTCTAGATCATGGGTCTTCAACCTGCGGCCCTCCAGCTGCTGCAGAACTACACATACCAGCATGCCCTGCCTCAGTTTTAAGATGCCTAATACCCCTTTTCCACTGGGTGTTGTATTGAAAGTCGACAGTAACTAGGTCGACAATGTCTAGGTCGACCACTATTGGTCGACAGTAACTAGGTCGACAGGGTGTCTAGGTCGACAGGGTCTTTAGGTCGACATGTTCAGCAGGGCATGCTGGAATGTGTAGCTCCAGCTGGAGGGCCACAGGTTGAAGACCCATGCTCTAGATCAGGGATGAGGAACCTTTGTCCCTCCAACTGTTGTTGAACCACACATCCCAGCATGCCCTGCAAGAGTTTTAGCATGGCCAAATTGCAAAACTGTTGCAAGGCATGCTGGTATGTGTAGTTCAGCAACAGCTGGAGGGCCAAATGTTCCCCATTCCTGCTCTAGATGATTCTAGATCAGTGGTCCCAAAAAAGTTTTGCAACTCGATGCCCTGGAGTACCAGAATTGTTTTCACGGCACCCCTAGGCCAAAGTGTCTTACTGAGAAATTCATAAAAAAAAATAAAGTAAATTGTGTTTATATGTCACCCTTAGGGTCAGTTTTGTGGTGAGGGGCAGGATTTGCTTGTGCGTCTGTAAGAGGGCAACGTCAGGGCGTATAGGGCCTGCTGCCGTGCAGATGTACCACTTACCGGACGCCGCACGCTCTCACTCGCAGGTGCCGGAACACTCGAGAGTCCTGGAAACACTTCTGGACGACCCGGGCCCCAAAAACCTAAGAGGAAGAAGACCGTTGAATATCGTCTCCCCAAACCGTGGATCGCAACACCCTATGTGGCTGAGGAAAATGCGCCTTCGGGCTAGGTGGGGGTCATCACCGGCGTCCGCCTCAGAGCCCGAATTTCACCTATCGGCACTTTCGCACCAGGTGGAAATTCCGCCTTGCACAGCCGTGCAAGGCTCACCGTTGCCCTGAAGGAAGGGAGATAGAAAGAACACAACCAAACACTCAGACCGTGGTTACTCACCGTCTCACACTCCGGTACTCTGATCTTCTCCAGTACAGGTCCCTGTAAGGAGGCAAAAGAAAGAAAACCGCCGTGCAGGGCCTAGCTAGACCTAGTGTCACACCTTATCCTAACTACAACGGCAGAGCCCTCAAACTAACTCTGTGGGTGTGGTGCAACCAAACTATGCACAAACTTCATAACAGTAACTTGCCCTGCACGGTAACAACACACATCGGAATACCACATAACACGGTGCTGTCCTTGCGAATACCTACCCGCCGGATGCAGGGGGTGAGCGCCGCACGGCCTACTCACCTCCTGTGCCTTCCTCGGTATGGGTCACCGGCCTACCTACCTTACCACCTAAGAGTGGTCTGGGCCTGGTACCCAGTGCCACCTTATTCACCTCAGGGACTTATCCCCTGGGCCTAGCGCCCCCTATCTGCGCCCAGGCCGAGGGCCTGACTTCACCACGAGCCTATTGCCCGCCTAACGTATCAGTTGGGTGACCTGGGCCTAGTACCCAGAGTCACCTTGATGTACCTCTGGTGGCAACACACACTTGGGCCTAATGCCCCCTAACGTTTCCCCAGGCCTATTGCCTGATTATACCCCCACGGGCCTAATGCCAGCCTACGGTGTCATCGGGGGGAATTCGGGCCTAACGCCCAAATCCCTGGGGGGTAGTGGTCGGGTCTAGGCCGGCGGGCCACGGGCCGAGTGGCACCCCGACTGCGCGTGGCCTTGGCCCAGACTCGCCGACACACTTGCGCCACGGGCCGAGAGGGCCCGACTAAATACCCACAGGCCGGGAGGGCCTGAATGTGCCCACGGGCCTAGTGCCCGAACACCTGGTGGTCTAGGGAGGAGGAGTTACAGGAAGGTAGTACAGGCCCACGGCCTCTTACCAGGACCGGTGGGAGAGGCTGTGGAGGGGAGCTTTGTTAGCTCTTTTGCTTCCCGCTCCACACAGCACTCTCCGCCAATCTCCCGTCTCTGCTGGGCCGCCGCCGCCTCCGTCCCGTCTTCTGTCGCTGTCTTCTGCCTATTCCGGCGCCGCTTTCGTCGTCCGCGCTGGCCTCCTGGCGTCGTCTTCGGGAGCTCCTCTCCGCTCCGGCTCACTAATGACCGCCGCCTAGCGCCTGATATAAGGCGCCGGGAGGAGGCGGGGCCATGACGCGGCGGACTCCCATTGGTCCGCCGCGGCGACTCCTCATTGGGCGCCGGGCCGCGAGCAGCGATTGGCTCGCGTCCGGCGCCCTTTTCAAATCCGGGGCCGCCGATTGGAGGAACTTGGATCCTTTCGGATCCTCGTTCCTCCGGACTCCGCCGCGCGGCCGCCCGCCGTCTGACATTTCCCCCCCATTTGTCCTTTGTAGTCCCGACAAAGGTAGACTGAGACCAAATATACTCCGGGTCCGTATACCGGGGACCAGGCACACCGCGGTTGGAGCGCTGAGATCGCCGAGGCAAAGGACATAACCCAGGCCGGGGGACCCCAGCATCCAGGGAACTATTGTCACGAGACGGAACCACTGGGGTCCACCAATCTTCCTCCAGGTCAGTCCCTCCGGGCAAGGATGCCAATACAGTATCATCCCCAGGCAACGCAGCCGTGTTCCCACCGGGGGCACCTTCAACTTCCACGTCCTCTGGGAACCTACAAGGGCGCAGCATATCCCGGTGAAGGGTTCTCAACCGACCAGACCCATCTGTTGCTTCCACCTGATACACCGGGCCCTTACTCCGTGAGGCGCCTCCGAACAATATAAGGTCACACCTCCCACTTCTCCGCTAACTTGCCGCCCGGCCGCGTCATGCGGACCAGCACCCGCTGTCCCACGTCGAAAGGCTCTGCTCCTCGAGTCCTATGGGGCGTATGAGCGTGGTCGGCTATTCTCTTCCGAGTCACTTCGTGAGCCACTTTTAACCGCTGCTGGTGTTCGGCGACCCAATCGGTTGGCAGCAACCCTCCTTCCTCCCGAAACTCGGTCAAGTGCAAATCCTGTGCTTCCCGCCCTGGACGACCAAACGTCAAAAAGAAGGGGGAGTATCCAGTGGTGCTGTGGACCCGGTTGTTATAGGCCCATACCAGCTCGGCTACATGCTCGGGCCACCTCCGTCTTTTGGTGTCCTCCAAGACCCGCAACATCTGGAGCAAAGTCCGATTGAACCGTTCGCAGGCACCATTTCCCTGAGGATGATACGGCGTGGTGCGGGACTTCTGCATCCCGTAAAGTCGACAAAGCTGTTCCATCAACTTCCCCTGGAAGCAAGCCCCTTGATCGGAATGAATCCTCTCAGGGCACCCAAACTGCCGGACAAAATGCTCAACAATGGCTTTGGTTGCAGACTCCGCCGTCTGATCCCGGGTGGGGACCACCACCGTGAACTTAGTGAAATGATCAGTCATGACCAGGGCGTACTGATGGCCACTAACGGACTCCCCAATCAGAACGTAATCGATCATCAACAACTCCAGGGGACGACTTGTCTGAATGGTATGTACTGGCGCATGTTGTTCGTTCGGTTTGACCACGCCGCACCTCCGACATTCCCTGCACACCTTCTCCACCAATGTCCATAGCTGAGGGGCGAAAAACTGGCGCTGTATCCACTGAAAGGTCTTGTCTACCCCTAAATGGGCTCCGCCATCGTGCGCCTCCGTCACCAGTGCCTGGAGGGATACTTCCGGCACCACGACCTGTTCCACCCTCCTGAGTTCGTGTCGGAGATACACTTGTCGACGCAGCGTTCCGCCGCGGACGAGTAATCGGTCCCAACTCCGCAGGACCTTCCGGCAGTAGGGGGTCAGCCGACTCCTCTCCCACTGGCTAGGCCAATGTTCCTTCTGCTTCCATCGCCGAATGACGTTCAGCCCTGGGTCACTCTGCTGTAGAGAAGCCCACTCTAGTTCAGTATTCTGGAGCAGGGCAGCGCATTCAAGTACTCGTGACCCTTCCAGTGTACCTGGACACTCAATCCTGGTCAAGTCGGGGACCTCCGTATCCTCGTCCTCACTGTACCTCGAAGTCGGGGACATTGGCACAGGGTGTCGTGACAGCGCATCTGCATTCCCGTTACTCTTCCCTGGGCGATAGTGTATTTTATAGTGGAACTTTGCCAACCGGGCTACCCAACGCTGCTCCAGGGCGCCCAGTTTCGCAGTCTCCAGATAGGCCAGGGGGTTGTTATCCGTGTATATTTCCACATGGGTAGCGGTCAGGTACTCGGCGAACTTCTCAGTCACGGCCCAGACTACAGCCAACAACTCCAACTTGAAGGAACTGTAGTTGTCCGGGTTCCGCTCAGTTTCCCTCAAACTCCGACTCCCATAGGCGATTACTCGTTCTCGGCCATCCTGTATTTGGGAGAGAACTGCTCCCAATCCCTGTAGGCTGCCATCGGTATAGAGCAGGATTGGCTTGTCAAAATCCGCATAGCCCAGAACCGGAGCCTCCGTGAGCATCTCCTTCAGGCGGCGAAATGCCTTCTCCTGTGCCTCACCCCAAGCCACTACCTGTGTTTTCTTAGTCGTGGGTAGCCCTCGCAGCAGGGCATGCAGGGGTTCCGCGATTTTTGCGAAGTCCTTGATAAACCGCCGATAGTATCCAACCAACCCCAGGAACGCGCGCAGTTCGGTAGTAGTGGTGGGTGTCCCCCAGTCCTGGACTGCCGAAATCTTGCCCGGCGTCGGGCAGACCCCTTCTCGGGACACCACATGTCCCAGGTATTCCAAACTTGGTTGCAAAAGATGACACTTGCGGGGCTTGAGCTTGAGCCCATATTTCTCCAGGCGCTGCAACACCACATCCAGGCGCGCCAAATGTTCCTCCAGAGTGGGGGCGAATACTATGATATCGTCCAGGTATATCAGCAAGGCTTAGAAGTTCAAATCTCCCAGACACCTCTCCATCATCCGTTGGAATGTAGCCGGGGCATTGGTGAGCCCGAAGGGCATGCGCAGGAATTCAAACAGCCCCATAGGAGTTGTGAAGGCGGTCTTCTCCTGATCCGATGGGCTAACCGCCACCTGCCAATACCCACTGGCCAAGTCCAGCGTGGAGAAATACCGGGCATTCCCCAGGGCCGCCAAAGATTCCTCTATCCTAGGCAACGGGTAAGCATCTCTCACGGTGCTGCTATTCAACCGCCGATAATCCACGCAGAACCATCCTTCTTCCGCACCAACACGATGGGCGCAGCCCATGGACTTTTGCTCTCCCGAATGACCTGATTATCCAACATCTGCCGCAACATTTTCTTGACCTCCTGGTAGAGTTTGGGGGGAATGGGGCGATATCTCTCACGGATAGGAGGGCTCTCTCCAGTGCGTATCTCATGTTTCACATCTTCCGTATATCCGAAATCTTCTTCATAGCGGGAGAACGCCTTCCGTCGTTCCCACAACATCTGCTCCAACCTCAGCACCATACTGGGGCTACATTCGTCCAAGCAAACATCCATCTGCTCCCTGATAGTCCGACCGCACCAATCTGTACTGGGTTCTTCTTCCTTATCCAGGCTCACTGCCATGGACCAGGACCCGGGTTCGTCCGCATGCAGCAAGACCTGCCGCCCCCCGGACACTCCGTCCCTGGTGACCGCCGTTATGTTGGCAATTGTTGCTCCCGCCGGGATTTTCTTCCTTTCGTCCAGAAGATTGCACAGCCGTACCAACACCCGGCCGTCCCTCACTATTGCCAGGGTTCGGGCCAGGATGACCCCCGAATCCATTCCGAAGTATCCATTGGGCTCCACCATGACCTCTAACCCCTCCAGATGTTGGTGAGTCCGCACCTCGAGGGGGAGGACCATCTCCTGGCGGGGAGGTAACTCAATCTGTTGCCGACCACCGGTCCGAATCGCTCCCAGGGACTCCTCTCGATGTTCAGCTTCACAGATTCTCCCTACCTGCTGAAAGGCTTGTTGTACCGGCCGCTGAATACCCATCTCCTTCCAGTATTGCGGACCCTTCTCCCGAAACAAAAGCTGGTTGAGATCCTGGAGGACGTTCATGCCCACAATCACGGGCCCGTGACTCAAGCCCAAGCTCCCCACAATCAGTATTCCCTTCCTTCCCAACGCCTGTCCGCAGATCGAAATCTCCATCCACACAACTCCGACAACCGGAATAGGAAGGTTGTTGGCCGCCGTGAGGGTGACCCAGCTTTCCAACACGGAATCCTTCAAATGGGAATAATGTTCCAGGAAACAAACCTCAGACATGGTGGTGACCTGCGAGCCAGTATCCAGCAGGCATTTCTGCTCCTTTCCCCCAAGGCACCCAATCACCACGGGACACTCCCCCACTATGTCGGCGGAATCCACTATAGTGGTTTCTCCCCCGACCACCTCCCCCGCGGGTGGTCCCGCTACCGCGAGGGACTCTAGTTTAACGGAGGATCTTGCCTGGGCTCGTTACATTCCCGGGCAATGTGTCCAAACCGATTGCAGCGGTAACAACGGGGACCCCTACCTTCCCTGGGGCGGGCACCTCCTGCATTGGACCATGATTCCTTGGGCCGCCGATGCGGTGCCCTATCCTCGGACCCCTCCGAACCTCTCTGCCTGTGCACCTCATCCCGCAACTGGGAGATTTCTGCCTTCATTTCCAGAGTGACCTTGGCGAATGCCGCCTTCAGATCCTGGACACAGGCTTCCATGGGACTGGGTTCTTGGCTGGTCCCCGCGGACACCGGTGCCGACCATTGTGGGGCCATGGCGTAAGGACCGAAATTAGCATTACGGTCTCTAGCGACTGCCTCCACTTGGACCTGACGGAAGGTCATTGTCTTATCACTGGCGATTTTATCCAACAGGATTTGTCGGATGGGAATACTCCGGAGGCCCAGTGCGAACTGATCCCTCAACATCAGGCTGGGGTTGACCAAGGACCCCAGACCTTCCGGATCACGCCGCGTAATTTCGCTCAGCATGTCCTGTAGCGCGTTAGCAAATTGGGGTATGGATTCGTCCTCCCTCTGAAACCGATTGAACAGTTGCTGACGCAAGGTTCCTGCCGACGCAGTGTTCCCATAGGTACCCTCGAGGATCGAGAGTACCTCCTCTAACGTCTTACGTTCCTCTTCCGGAACAAGGATCAGCGATCGCCAGGCATCTCCATCCAGCGTATTCAACGCCAAGTGTAGCTGCATTTCTGGAGGCACCCCATACAGCTGGATGATTCCCTCCAGTCTCTTCTTCCAGTCTGCCAACGGCATGTTCTGACCATCATACCGAGGGGTATGCGTCAAGGCTGGTCCAAAATTGAATTTCCTCTCTACTCCCGGAGGGGCGTCGTTTCCCGCTCCCGGAGGAGCGACGTTCTCTGCGTTCGACATCCTGCCGACTACGCCAAATGTAAGAGGGCAACGTCAGGGCGTATAGGGCCTGCTGCCGTGCAGATGTACCACTTACCGGACGCCGCACGCTCTCACTCGCAGGTGCCGGAACACTCGAGAGTCCTGGAAACACTTCTGGACGACCCGGGCCCCAAAAACCTAAGAGGAAGAAGACCGTTGAATATCGTCTCCCCAAACCGTGGATCGCAACACCCTATGTGGCTGAGGAAAATGCGCCTTCGGGCTAGGTGGGGGTCATCACCGGCGTCCGCCTCAGAGCCCGAATTTCACCTATCGGCACTTTCGCACCAGGTGGAAATTCCGCCTTGCACAGCCGTGCAAGGCTCACCGTTGCCCTGAAGGAAGGGAGATAGAAAGAACACAACCACACACTCAGACCGTGGTTACTCACCGTCTCACACTCCGGTACTCTGATCTTCTCCAGTACAGGTCCCTGTAAGGAGGCAAAAGAAAGAAACCGCCGTGCAGGGCCTAACTAGACCTAGTGTCACACCTTATCCTAACTACAACGGCAGAGCCCTCAAACTAACTCTGTGGGTGTGGTGCAACCAAACTATGCACAAACTTCATAACAGTAACTTGCCCTGCACGGTAACAACACACATCGGAATACCACATAACACGGTGCTGTCCTTGTGAATACCTACCCGCCGGATGCAGGGGGTGAGCGCCGCACGGCCTACTCACCTCCTGTGCCTTCCCCGGTATGGGTCACCGGCCTACCTACCTTACCACCTAAGAGTGGTCTGGGCCTGGTACCCAGTGCCACCTTATTCACCTCAGGGACTTATCCCCTGGGCCTAGCGCCCCCTATCTGCGCCCAGGCCGAGGGCCTGACTTCACCACGAGCCTAGTGCCCGCCTAACGTATCAGTTGGGTGACCTGGGCCTAGTACCCAGAGTCACCTTGATGTACCTCTGGTGGCAACACACACTTGGGCCTAATGCCACCTAACGTTTCCCCAGGCCTATTGCCTGATTATACCCCCACGGGCCTAATGCCCGCCTACGGTGTCATCGGGGGGAATTCGGGCCTAACGCCCAAATCCCTGGGGGGTAGTGGTCGGGTCTAGGCCGGCGGGCCACGGGCCGAGTGGCACCCCGACTGCGCGTGGCCTTGGCCCAGACTCGCCGACACACTTGCGCCACGGGCCGAGAGGGCCCGACTAAATACCCACAGGCCGGGAGGGCCTGAATGTGCCCACGGGCCTAGTGCCCGAACACCTGGTGGTCTAGGGATGAGGAGTTACAGGAAGGTAGTACAGGCCCACGGCCTCTTACCAGGACCGGTGGGAGAGGCTGTGGAGGGGAGCTTCGTTAGCTCTTTTGCTTCCCGCTCCACACAGCACTCTCCGCCGATCTCCCGTCTCTGCTGGGCCCGCCGCCGCCTCCGTCCCGTCTTCTGTCGCTGTCTTCTGCCTCTTCCGGCGCCGCTTTCGTCGTCCGCGCTGGCCTCCTGGCATCGTCTTCGGGAGCTCCTATCCGCTCCGTCTCCGGCTCACTAATGACCTCCGCCGCCGCCTAGCGCCTGATATAAGGCGCCGGGAGGAGGCGGGGCCATGACGCGGCGGACTCCCATTGGTCCGCCGCGGCGACTCCTCATTGGGCGCCGGGCCGCGAGCAGCGATTGGCTCGCGTCCGGCGCCCTTTTCAAATCCGGGGCCGCCGATTGGAGGAACTTGGATCCTTTCGGATCCTCGTTCCTCCGGACTCCGCCGCGCGGCCGCCCGCCGTCTGACACGTCCACATAGTTTATGATTGGAACTAGAAGCACTGGTTTTTGTCTATTACAATGACCATTAAGAAATTTAATTGATCCTGGACCACCAACCCCGTGTACCCTGGCAAGTGCCCTGATGCATTCCAGGGTGCCACGGCACCCAGAAAAATCGTGAGTCTCCTGACACTTGCGAGAGAGTAGGTAAGTATGCCCTAGCTTCCATTGCCCAAAAGAAAAGAAAACATTGTGACGATAGTCGCTTCTTATTGTGGTTTAAATACATTTGGGGAGACTTACCACCAAATCTTGGAGAGAGATAAAGTGAATAAGCGGCTCATACCTTGTAACTGTCATTTTTCTACCAAAGCCTGTAACATGAAAGTTAGAAGCTGATTGATTGAGCAACTTCTACACTTTATCTCTCTCCAAGATTTGCTAAATCTCCCCCATAGTATTTTTATAAACTACATTTTTACCAATGAACCACACTGTATTGAGGTCGTGCTGCATTGGCTAGTAGCTGACAGCCCACCCAAGCTGCTATTCCCTCCGCAGATCCCTCTCCTGCAGCTGGACAGTGCGATCAGCGACAAGGTGTAAACCCTATAAGTAATAATAATAAGGCCCCTTAGCCAGCAGCAAACAGGCCCTGGTGGTGTTGATACCGCAACCCATGTGAATGAGAAGTTGTCGTGGGAGGAGCATTGACAACATTATTCTGGGGGGAAAATCTGCAGTAGTAAAATAGAGCAAAACGATGGCGGGCTGATGATCACTTGGGAGTAAATTTACTAAGCATCGGTCCGCGATTATCCGTCGGATAAGCGCATTGGAGATTTACGAACAGCAAGTCCGATGGAAATTCACAGAAAATCCAGACTTTAGATGGTAATAGACAATCGGACCGATTATCGATGATCTTACACGGACAGGTATAGGAGACGCAAACCTGTTCTGTTGCAGGGAATGATTTGGGGTTCCCACTACTTTCCAATAGTCAGCACTAGGCTGAACCAGCCGGAGGGGATAACACTATAGCAGATGGCTGCACAGTGGCCCTCATTCCGAGTTGTTCGCTCGCTAGCTGCTTTTAGCAGCTTTGCACACGCTAAGCCGCCGCCTACTGGGAGTGAATCTTAGCTTAGCAAAATTGCGAACGAAAGATTAGCAGAATAGCGAATAGACACTTCTTAGCAGTTTCTGAGTAGCTCCAGACTTACTCGGCATCTGCGATCAGTTCAGTCACTTGTCGTTCCTGGTTTGACGTCACAAACACACCCAGCGTTCGCCCAGACACTCCTCCGTTTCTCCAGCCACTCCCGCGTTTTTCCCAGAAACGGTAGCGTTTTTTCACATCCTCCCATAAAACGGCCAGTTTCCGCCCAGAAACACCCACTTCCTGTCAATCACATTACGATCACCAGAACGAAGAAAAAACCTCGTAATGCCGTGAGTAAAATTCCTAACTGCATAGCAAATTTACTTAGCGCAGTCGCACTGCGGACATTGCGCATGCGCATTAGCGACTAATCGCTCCGTTGCGAGAAAAAAATAACGAGCGAACAACTCGGAATGACCCCCTGTGGGCGATCAGGTCTGAACTGCGTCGGCGCCACAGTGCGCCGGTGCATGCCAGAGATGCTATTGGCTTCTTAGCCCAGGGATTGCCTTTGCCTGATTGACTGGGCGGGAGCGGGCGGGCCGGCAGCCTTTGGCCGCCGTTTTGTGGGCGCGGTCCGAGCAACGCAGGCATGCCCAGACCGTGCGGGGGGAGGGCAGCGGCAGCTGCGCAACGTCACACGCAGCCGCTGCAACCCGGGATGCGACAATTAGCTCCCTGCCAGCGCGCAGGAGCTGTGCAGGTAGGAAGCTACTTATCAACTATAAAAGCATCGCCGCCGTGCGATGCTTTTCTACTTGTGAGGGGGGGGAATAGGGCCTGACATGCGGGGCGGACTAGCACTGTGCTGGGCGTCCCCCCGCATGTCAGAGTAAATGATCGTAAATGTGCTAAATTTAACACATCTACGGTCAACTCTGTATTAGCCCCAAAGATTTTAAACATGTGGTAGTGCAAAGTGCTGCTGCCTCCTCAGTAATAAATCCAGCATTATGTTAGCGAGCCTTGGTGTCAGCTGTCCGGCACGCTCCAAGGAGAGAACTTTACTTGCTAGGAAAGCACGCACGTGTCTCAGTGTCCCCAGGCCATTTCTCCTCTCTGTGGTTAGTGACAGGGTTGGGTCAGGCCGACAGGAGATCTGTCACATAGATTCCACTCAAAGTTTCCTCTGTCACTTCGCATCAAGAATCTCTACAGCACGGAGGCAAAAAGAGAGAAAGTGCTGAGCAGTAATACACAAATGCTGCACAGCAAGAAAAAGAATTGTGCAAAAAGTACAAAGGAAGACAAAAGAGATAACAAGCAATAAAATCAAAGTCATCTCTTTACTGATCGCCAGTGATTTTCCAAAATGTTTAGTGTTCTGTCTGGTTACAGAATTAATGTATAAAGGCCCTCATTCTGAATTGATCGCTCGCTAGCTATTTTTTGCAGAGCAGCGGTCAGATAGTCGCCGCCACTAGGGGAGTGTATTTTCGCTTTGCAAGTGTGCGATCGCATGTGCAGCCGAGCGGGACGAAAAAGTTTTTTGCAGTTTCTGAGTAGCTCAGCCGCTGCGATCACTTCATCCTGTCCGGTCTCGGAATTGACGTCAGGCACCCGCCCTGCAAACGCCTGGACACGTCTGCGTTTTCCCTACCGCTCCCAGAAAACGGTCAGTTGACACCCATAAACGCCCTCTTCCTGTCAATCTCCTTGCGATCGGTTGTACAAATGGATTCGTCGCTAGAAGCATTGCACAGCAACAATGCTGTTTGTACCCGTACGACGTGCGTGCGCGTTGCGGTACATACGCATGCGTAGTAGTAACCTGATCGTGGTGCTGCGAAAAAAAAAGGCAGCGAGCGATCAACTCGGAATGAGGGTCAAAATCTCTACCGGAAGTGGTAGTCCACGTTTCTGGGACTATTTAGTGTGAGCAGGGTCTCCAAAAAGGTGGTTACAGAATTATGTATGTGAGTAAAGGGAAGAAGGAGAAAGAGAAGGAGAAAGAGAAAGAGAAGGAGAAGGAGGAGGAGAAGTGTAATACCCTGCTATATGAGGTATTACGTGTGGCACGCTACAGAGTATCTACATTTGATTATACAGGCAGATAATTTCCCAGCAGCCTTGGCAGCAGCTCTGGAGGTCAGGGGCAGGTCACATGACCATTGGCAGTTGGAGGGAGGACTGTTGGTCAGGACACGGTCTGAGGTAGCTGTGAGAGAGGAGGGCATCTCTGGCAGTGGAAAATTCCTGTCAGAAAATGGAGGTGCCACTGAGAGCAGCTGACAGGCAGTGGCTGTGAGAGCCACTCAGTAAAAGTCTATAAACTTCTACTTCTAATTTGCGACTGCTGCAGCGCTGGAAGCAGAGTGGGTGTCTACAGTGAGTACAGTAGAAAGCCTGCTCCCTGTGTCACCTAGCAATCCCTATTTCTCCAGCAGAGTATTACCTTTCAGTTTGCACTTACATAGAACAGCGTAACAGCAAAGCAGGGATTAGCAGGATATCCAGCTGAGGGTGAGAACTGTCATAATACATTGCACCCTGAGTATGCCTTCTAAATAGAGACTAGTGACTTCTTACGTACTGTACATTGAGAACTAGTGAGAGCAAGGAGAGACTGCTTATACTGTACTTTAAGCCAGATAAGGAAATACAAGGACTTTGCCAGGGATAATTACAAGGGAAACCTACTAGCACATCGGTAGTTTCCTATTACACATACTACTGCAATGGAGAGTTGGAGAAATTGTCCTAAAATGAAAGAAACAACATGATAGCTTTTTACCTCTGATATTAAACCAGGCATTTATCTACATGGAGCTATGTAATACATTTACTGCTAACCTATCCAAAAATGTAAATATATATCACAAGGATTCCTTGCTTGAAGTTGTAACAAGAGCTAAAGTGCAGCTGCATTCCTCAGAAAAATTAGACAAAAGTATAGTTGCGATATAGTTTGGAGCTCTTATTCCCAGATATCTGTTGCAATATTTTGTTGTGATATTTAAAGCGCTATTCAAAATATATTTAGGTAAGGGTAAAAGAGGAATTACCAAATGTCCAGAGTTCCTGTTAAATAAAGACATTTTAATTTATATTGTTTCAATTAACGTGTTTGGGGAGAACCTCTTGCCTCTCTGCTGGAAAGAAGACTAGATTGTCACATTTGGCGTCAACGAACAGGATCGAACATGGAAGTGCAAGAAGGCAACCCCACCGCAGATGACAACAGGATCAGTATCCTTAATGACAAGATTGCAGAACTTACCCAAACTCTCACTGAGATAAGAAGAGAGTTAAGAGACCTGAGACATAAATGGTCTGTAACCAGATACAAGAAGTGGTGTCCAGACCGTGGATTGCGAAACCAACCCCGATGGGATGTTCCCCGAAAGACTGGAAAATGGGTGACTAAGCAATTCAACGCTCGGGGGAGGCCTATTTGTCGGCGATGCAGACAAAGTGGGCATATCAAAAGAAATTGTCAACAACCCTCAGGAAGAGTGGAGAGAGTAGGACCACCCTGTGAAGGACAGTCCAGAGATGCAGGTCAAAATACAGTAGTACAGAACCAGGTTATTGTGTCTGGCACACCATCTGATGAGGATATTCAGCAAGTCAGCGCAGGAATAATTCCAGGCCAAGTTGTGTGGTTTAGTGTACCACGTGGTTATGGATTTATAAAGCGAACCGACACGAAAAAAAGAGTATACGTGCATTATACTGCCATTCAGAAGGCCAGCCTGGAACAGTGTTTCCGAAGTCTGGGAAGTGGAGAAATGGTTGAGTTTGAATTGGCAAATGGAAAGAAGGGCATCAAAGCCATTAATGTAACTGGTCCTGGTGGTGTCCAAGTGCAAGGCAACAAACATGCCACATGTCACAAACAGTACTGGTGCTGTTCGTATTGTAGAGATCCTCCACACAACTGTCAGCAGGATTACCAACACAACAGAAGTGGAGAAGAACAAGGAGAAGCAAAAAGTGCTGAGGAAAGACAACAAGAACCTGTCATCCCAGAGCAAACTCAATCACTGGAACGAACAGATGAACAAGTTGTGGAAGAACAGAGTGAAAAAATGCAGCAGAGCGTACCGGATGCAGTCAGGCTGCAACTTCCTACACAGCCACTACATGAGATCAAACCAAGAGTGGAAGATACCGATTCCAGCATGGCCTACCCCAATCAAGTAGATTTAACCGACACTGACCAGGAAAAACATACAGAGGGAGTGACTTGCATGTCCATGGCAGAGGGATTGGCAACCCTTAGACCCAATTGCCCAGATTCTGTTATGCAAAATTCTGAATCTAATGTTCCAGCAGAATCACCTAGTGTAGCTAAAAAGAGTGAGAGGTATCTTCCACAGTGGTATTACTCAGGCGAGTACACCACAATAACCTCTGAGGAGGTTAATTTGATGTTCCAGCAGGCTTTGAGGAGGTCAGGGAAGAGGAACAAAGGTGCTTCACGTATTCAGAATAGATATTAGCCTGTGGTATAGAGAGTCATTTGTTATGTAATGTATGTACTTACCATTTATTCAAATGTTTAACTGTAACACAAAATTTTTAATTTAGACTATGCTATATTGAACTTGGAATATTGCCTGTTGCGTGAGGACACGCAAAATTCTAGTGGAGGGATATGTAATACCCTGCTATATGAGGTATTACGTGTGGCACGCTACAGAGTATCTACATTTGATTATACAGGCAGATAATTTCCCAGCAGCCTTGGCAGCAGCTCTGGAGGTCAGGGGCAGGTCACATGACCATTGGCAGTTGGAGGGAGGACTGTTGGTCAGGACACGGTCTGAGGTAGCTGTGAGAGAGGAGGGCATCTCTGGCAGTGGAAAAT
Organism: Pseudophryne corroboree; assembly: GCF_028390025.1. Lineage (NCBI taxonomy): Eukaryota > Metazoa > Chordata > Amphibia > Anura > Myobatrachidae > Pseudophryne > Pseudophryne corroboree. Next base: position 43,665,329 of record NC_086450.1, on the reverse strand, counting down.
TCCTGTCAGAAAATGGAGGTGCCACTGAGAGCAGCTGACAGGCAGTGGCTGTGAGAGCCACTCAGTAAAAGTCTATAAACTTCTACTTCTAATTTGCGACTGCTGCAGCGCTGGAAGCAGAGTGGGTGTCTACAGTGAGTACAGTAGAAAGCCTGCTCCCTGTGTCACCTAGCAATCCCTATTTCTCCAGCAGAGTATTACCTTTCAGTTTGCACTTACATAGAACAGCGTAACAGCAAAGCAGGGATTAGCAGGATATCCAGCTGAGGGTGAGAACTGTCATAATACATTGCACCCTGAGTATGCCTTCTAAATAGAGACTAGTGACTTCTTACGTACTGTACATTGAGAACTAGTGAGAGCAAGGAGAGACTGCTTATACTGTACTTTAAGCCAGATAAGGAAATACAAGGACTTTGCCAGGGATAATTACAAGGGAAACCTACTAGCACATCGGTAGTTTCCTATTACACATACTACTGCAATGGAGAGTTGGAGAAATTGTCCTAAAATGAAAGAAACAACATGATAGCTTTTTACCTCTGATATTAAACCAGGCATTTATCTACATGGAGCTATGTAATACATTTACTGCTAACCTATCCAAAAATGTAAATATATATCACAAGGATTCCTTGCTTGAAGTTGTAACAAGAGCTAAAGTGCAGCTGCATTCCTCAGAAAAATTAGACAAAAGTATAGTTGCGATATAGTTTGGAGCTCTTATTCCCAGATATCTGTTGCAATATTTTGTTGTGATATTTAAAGCGCTATTCAAAATATATTTAGGTAAGGGTAAAAGAGGAATTACCAAATGTCCAGAGTTCCTGTTAAATAAAGACATTTTAATTTATATTGTTTCAATTAACGTGTTTGGGGAGAACCTCTTGCCTCTCTGCTGGAAAGAAGACTAGATTGTCACAGAAGGAGAAGGAGAAGGAGAAGGAGAAGAATAATGTCTCTATGGTTGTAAGTTTCAGATAAGTATAACATTTAAGATAGATTACGGTCTGGGCCAATGACACTTCTATGGTTAAAACTTGGTATAGTTTATTTTTCATTTGCATTATTGCAACATAGGGTCTCTTGTCTTGAGAGACCCAAGCAAAACCTACCATAGATACTATAGTTACATAGTTATTGAGGTTGAAAACCAAAAAGATAAATTTCCATTATGTTAAATATTTCATAAGTTCTAACTGTGTTGATACCAAGGAAGACATAATGGAATATGCCATCGCTGATTACCCCTCTCACATCGCCAAAATAACCCGGGTTATTCCCGGGTTATTGCTGTGTCGACCAGGGTCGAGTCAATAACCTGGGTCGACCGACCCGTATTTCAACCTGGGTTAAAACAAGGGTTATTCCCAGGTCGGACCCGGGTTATTGTGCATGTAAAAGCTACAGATCCAGGGTAATCAATCAGGGTGTGATTGGCTGTTTCCATGTCAGCTGACTGAGGCCTGCACACAGAACCCCCTCCTTTTCTTTACTGTATAGTAACCTCATCATTGTGAGCCAAGCAAGTCCTTTTAAAATGACATCACACTTTTAACATGGGTGACCCAGGTTGAGTAAAAAGGTACCAACCCTGCAATAACTTGGGAATAACCCTGGTCAATAGTGCGATGTGAAAGGCTCTGACCCAGGTTAGAGCGGGGTCGGACCCAGGTTCAAAAGGGATGTGTGGCATCCCAGTCCTGAGGGATACCCCTTTTTTGGAAACATAGGAAAGGGTTACAAGCTGTGGCTCGGTTGTGTCACTTGATGAACTGTGACAGTCTGGGATTCTGCAATTGCAGCCTGGGTGCTAGGCAACCAAGACTGTGCAAAACGGAAGCAATCTGGAGGATATTGAGACCCAGGAGAATCTGACTGTGCCTGAGAGGAGAGCGGAAAAGAAGAGAGAAGATTTATAGGCTGCAGAGAGGGATGTGACAGTCAGATGCCAGAAGAGTGTGTGCTGAGGAAGCCTGCATCTGACGGAGTTTACAGAGTGCCTGTGAGATTCAAGCAGTGATCAGCATGGCTTGAAGTGAACATTCCACAGGCTGTGATTTACTGCAGCTCAGAAGGAGAGAGCAATAGTTCATGTGCACCGAAGAGAAGCAGAGCGGAGTGATCGCTCCCCTCAGTAACCGGGTGACAGTGATCTGATGAGCGGATACACTGACAGCGCAGCGCTACACGGCGAGACAGCGGAGTTCGTGTGGGGTGGCCCCCTGAGTAAGTAGATCATCACTACAGTCATAGGACACGTGAGTCTGGCTAAGTTAGCCACTGAGTTCTGGAGTAGCCTAACGACTGGGACAGTCTCATACACTATACTAAACAGCTGCGTCCGGGTGTAAAGACTCATAATTAGTCTCTGAAGAAGAGTGAAGTAATATAAAGGCCCCCTCTGCCCCTCCGTAGACTACAAGGCTGGCAGACTATATAAGAGAGAGACTCTGGTCACGAATGACTGAACACTGCCTTACAAGGTAAATCACTGCTATCTCAGTGAAACTGACATTGGCCCTCATTCCGAGTTGTTCGCTCGCAAGCTGCTTTTAGCAGCATTGCACACGCTAAGCCGCCACTTACTGGGAGTGAATCTTAGCTTAGCAAAATTGCGAACGAAAGATTCGCAATATTGCGAAAAGATTTATCTGTGCAGTTTCTGAGTAGCTCTACACTTACTCTTCCAGTGCGATCAGTTTAGTGCTGAGTCCATTTGTCCAGCAGGTCCCACTGGAAAGTTCTTGCGTGGAATCTGCCGAATGGGATTGCTTTGTAGGAAGCCACCATTTTACCCAGAACCCTTGTGCATTGATGCACTGAGACTTGGCTCGGTTTTAGGGGGTTCCTGACTAGCTCGGATAACTCCCTGGCTTTCTCCTCCTGGAGAAACACCTTTTTCTGGACTGTGTCCAGGATCATCCCTAGGAACAGAAGACAAGTCGTCGGAACCAGCTGCGATTTTGGAATATTGAGAATCCAACCGTGCTGCAGCAACACTACCTGAGATAGTGCTACACCGACCTCCAACTGTTCCCTGGATCTTACCCTTATCAGGGAATTGTCCAAGTAAGGGATAACTAAAATTCCCTTCCTTTGAAGGAATATCATCATTTCGGCCATTACCTTGGTAAAGACCCGGGGTGCCGTGGACCATCCATACGGCAGCGTCTGAACTGATAGTGACAGTTCTGTACCATAAACCTGAGGTACCCTTGGTGAGAAGGGTAAATTTTGACATGAAGGTAAGTATCCTTGATGTCCCGAGACATCATGTAGTCCCCTTCTTCCAGGTTCGCAATCACTGCTCTGAGTGACTCAATCTTGAATTTGAACCTCTGTATGTAAGTGTTCAAATTTTTTAGATTTAGAATCGGTCTCACCGAGCCGTCCGGCTTCGGTACCACAACAGTGTGGAATAATACCCCGTTCCCTGTTGCAGTAGGGGTATCTTGATTATCACCTGCTGGGAATACAGCTTGTGAATGGCTTCCAAAACTGTCTCCCTGTCAGAAGGAGACATCGGTAAAGCCGACTTTAGGAAACGGCGAGGGGGAGACGTCTCGAATTCTAATTTGTACCCCTGAGATATCACCTGAAGGATCCAGGGGTCTACTTGCGAGTGAGCCCACTGCGCGCTGAAATTCATTGAGACGGGCCCCCCACCGTTCCGGATTCTGCTTGTAAAGCCCCAGCGTATACTGAGGGCTTGGCAGAGGCGGGAGAGGGTTTCTGTTCCTGGGAACTGGCTGATTTCTGCAGCCTTTTTCCTCTCCCTCTGTCACGGGGCAGAAATGAGGAACCTTTTGCCCGCTTATCCACGAAAAGACTGCGCCTGATAATACGGCGTCTTCTCATGTTGAGAGGCGACCTGGGGTACAAACGTGGATTTCCCAGCTGTTGCCGTGGCCACCAGGTCTGAAAGACCGACCCCAAATAACTCCTCCCCTTAATAAGGCAATACTTCCAAATGCCGTTTGGAATACGCATCACCTGACCACTGACGTGTCCATAACCCTCTACTGGTAGAAATGGACAACGCACTTAGACTTGATGCCAGTCGGCAAATATTCCGCTGTGCATCACGCATATATAGAAATGCATCTTTCAAATGCTCTATAGGCAAAAATATACTGTCCCTATCTAGGGTATCAATATTTTCAGTCAGGGAATCCGACCACGCCAACCCAGCACTGCACATCCAGGCTGGGGCGATTGCTGGTCGCAGTATAACACCAGTATGTGTGTAAATACATTTTAGGATACCCTCCTGCTTTTTATCAGCAGGATCCTTAAGGGCGGCCATCTCAGGAGAGGATAGAGCCCTTACAAGCGTGTGAGCGCTTTATCCACCCTAGGGGGTGTTTCCCAACGCACCCTAACCTCTGGCGGGAAAGGATATAATGCCAATAACATTTTAGAAATTATCAGTTGTTATCGGGGGAAACCCACGCATCATCACACACCTCATTTAATTTCTCAGATTCAGGAAAACTACAGGTAGTTTTTCCTCACCGAACATAATACCCCTTTTTGGTGGTACTCGTATTATCAGAAATGTGTAAAACATTTTTCATTGCCTCAATCATGTAACGTGTGGCCCTACTGGAAGTCACATTTGTCTCTTCACCGTCGACACTGGAGTCAGTATCCGTGTCGGCGTCTATATCTGCCATCTGAGGTAACGGGCGCTTTAGAGCCCCTGACGGCCTATGAGACGTCTGGACAGGCACAAGCTGAGTATCCGGCTGTCTCATGTCAACCACTGTCTTTTATACAGAGCTGACACTGTAACGTAATTTCTTCCAACAGTTCATCCACTCAGGTGTCGACCCCCTAGGGGGTGACATCACTATTACAGGCAATCTGCGCCGTCTCCACATCATTTTTCTCCTCATACATGTCGACACAAAAGTACCGACATACAGCACACACACAGGGAATGCTCTGATAGAGGACAGGACCCCACTAGCCCTTTGGGGAGACAGAGGGAGAGTTTGCCAGCACACACCAGAGCGCTATATATATACAGGGATAACCTTATATAAGTGTTTTTCCCCTTATAGCTGCTGTATAGTTAATACTGCGCCTAATTTGTGCCCCCCTCTCTTTTTTAACCCTTTCTGTAGTGTAGTGACTGCAGGGGAGAGCCAGGGAGCTTCCCTCCAACGGAGCTGTGAGGGAAAATGGCGCCAGTGTGCTGAGGAGATAGGCTCCGCCCCCTTATCGGCGGCCTTATCTCCCGTTTTTTTATGTATTTTGGCAGGGGTTAAATGCATCCATATAGCCCAGGAGCTATATGTGATGCATTTTTTTGCCATCCAAGGTGTTTATTATTGCGTCTCAGGGCGCCCCCCCCCAGCGCCCTGCACCCTCAGTGACCGGAGTGTGAAGTGTGCTGAGAGCAATGGCGCACAGCTGCAGTGCTGTGCGCTACCTTGTTGAAGACAGGACGTCTTCTGCCGCCGATTTTCCGGACCTCTTCTGCCTTCTGGCTCTGTAAGGGGGCCGGCGGCGCGGCTCTGGGACCCATCCAAGCTGGGCCTGTGATCGTCCCTCTGGAGCTAATGTCCAGTAGCCTAAGAAGCCCAATCCACTCTGCACGCAGGTGAGTTCGCTTCTTCTCCCCTTAGTCCCTCGATGCAGTGAGCCTGTTGCCAGCAGGTCTCACTGAAAATAAAAAACCTAAACTAAAACTTTCGCTAAGAAGCTCAGGAGAGCCCCTAGTGTGCACCCTTCTCGTTCGGGCACAGAGATCTAACTGAGGCTTGGAGGAGGGTCATAGGGGGAGGGGCCAGTGCACACCAGATAGTCCTAAAGCTTTCTTTAGATGTGCCCAGTCTCCTGCGGAGCCGCTATTCCCCATGGTCCTTACGGAGTCCCCAGCATCCACTTAGGACGTTAGAGAAACACCCACTTCCTGTCAATCACACTACGATCACCAGAACGAAGAAAAAACCTCGTAATACCGTGAGTAAAATACCAAACTTCTTAGAAAATTTACTTGGCGCAGTCGCAGTGCGAACATTGCGCATGCGCAATTAGCGGAAAATCGCTGCGATGTGAAGAAAATTACAGAGCGAACAACTCGGAATGAGGGCCATTGATTAGACATTGAGCATTGAGAAGTGATCATTCACACTGCAGCACCACCTGGGAATACATAGTAATTAACAAGACTATGGGGGTAATTCCAAGTTGATCGCAGCAGGAATTTAGTTAGCAATTGGGCAAAACCATGTGCACTGCAGGGGAGGCAGATTTAACATGTGCAGAGAGAGTTAGATTTGGGTGTGGTGTGTTCAATCTGCAATCTAAATTGCAGTGTAAAAATAAAGCAGCCAGTATTTACCCTGCACAGAAATAAAATAACCCACCCAAATCTAACTCTCTCTGCACATGTTAAATCTGCCTCCCCTGCAGTGCATATGGTTTTGCCCAATTGCTAACTAAATTCCTGCTGCGATCAACTTGGAATTACCCCCAATATCCCTCATACAGAGAGGAAATTCAGCAGACTTCTAGTTTGAGATCTCCACTTTAAACAGTGATCTGTTAGGGCTTCTCCTAGTTACAGCAATTGGTGACATTTCTACTATACTTGCCAGTCCCTACGTATCATATGGAAATCAAGCTTCATCAAAGGATTGAAATCCTAAAATCCTGTGCACAGGTATAAAATCAAGACTTGGACACTATTCACAGAGGCGTCACTCACCTCTGTGACACCCGGGGCGGCAGCGAGGATAAAAGGGGCGGGGCTTCACGGGAATGGGCGGGGCTTACATAGAGGGGCGGGGCTTCGTGGGAGGAACCCGTTTTTAAACCATTGCAGGCGCGCAAAGGGGGCAGGGCTTTGCGGAGGGGCGGGGCTTCGCGTCCCGACACCCGTTTTTTTTTTCACTGGGGTGTGTGGGAGGTGAGGGCTGACTCTCGGGAGGTGCTGTCCCTGCAGTGCCGGCTCCTACAAAGTGACAGGAGCCGAGTGCTGCACATAATATAACAGTGCAGCACTCGGCTTCTGTCACTCTGCAGGAGCCGGCATTTTGGTGTCACCCCTCGGCGTGTGACACCCGGGAGCGGGCCGCACCCCCCGCACCCCCCTTGTGACGCCACTGACTATTCATGTTATGTGTGTTTGGGTACCCGATGCTAATGCTTCTACAGTAATTAAGCATAGTTGTAATAATTGATTGGTGTCTTGTTTGAAGTCTATTTTTGAAAGGTGTTAAAATCAACTAACAGGCTTAATAAAGAGTCACAGAGTTGGGCCCTGCCTAAAGGTCCAATAGTTTGAGTCACTCAAGTAATAACCCTAGAGTGGTTGTACCTATTACTGATTTATGCAGATAATGGTTAGTAAGTTATATACAAGTTGTCACTACATTGAAAGAAAGACAGTATCAGGCAACAGGTAATCATATGCAAAGTTTGTGCTTATAGTTGTCATAATTGTGATCCCATGTATTATACTGAGTTACTACTGTGATAGTGTACAGACGGTATTACCTACACTGGTTCTTGAATAAATACACCTGCATTATTAATGAACGTTGTTTTTTTCATATTCAAAAGTGTGTTACTCATACCTTCAGACCTCTCCGCGAAGAGAATAGGAGTATCATCGTGAACCTGAGTTCGGGGAAGAACATCACCATAAGGGGCTACCCTGAGGGTACCACAGATGTAAAAGGGGTGGGACCAGCTCATCTAGTGTCTCTGTCCTTTCCCTCTCTCATCTAGTATCCCTGTCCTTTCCCTCTCTCATCTAGTGTCCCTGTCCTTTCTCTCTCATCTAGTGTTCCTGTCCTTTCTCTCGCTCATCTAGTATCCGTGTCCTTTCCCTCTCTCATCTAGTGTCACTTTCCTTTCCCTCTCTCATCTAGTGTCACTGTCCTTTCCCTCTCTCATCTAGTGTCCCTGTCTTTTCTCTCTCATCTAGTGTCCCTGTCCTTTCCCTCTCTCCTCTAGTGTCCCTGTCTTTTCTCTCTCATCTAGTGTTCCTGTCCTTTCCCTCTCTCATCTAGTGTTCTTGTCCTTACCCTCTTTTATCTAGTGTTCCTGTCCTTTCCCTCTCTCATCTAGTGTTCCTGTCCTTACCCTCTTTTATCTAGTGTCCCTGTCCTTTCCCCCTCTCATCTAGTGTCCCTGTCCTTTCCCTCTCTTATCTAGTGTCCCTGTCCTTTCCCTCTCTCATCTAGTGTCCCTGTCCTTTCCCTATCTCATCTAGTGTCCCTGTCCTTTCCCTCTTTCATCTAGTATCCCTGTCCTCTCCCTCCCTCATCTAGTGTCCCTGTCCTTTCCCTCTCTCATCTAGTGTTCCTGTCCTTTCCCTCTGTCATCTAGTGTCCCTGTCCTTTCCCTCTCTCATCTAGTGTCACTGTCCTTTCCCTCTATCATCTAGTGTCCCTGTCTTTTCTCTCTCATCTAGTGTCCCTGTCCTTTCCCTCTCTCCTCTAGTGTCCCTGTCTTTTCTCTCTCATCTAGTGTTCCTGTCCTTTCCCTCTCTCATCTAGTGTTCCTGTCCTTACCCTCTTTTATCTAGTGTTCCTGTCCTTTCCCTCTCTCATCTAGTGTTCCTGTCCTTACCCTCTTTTATCTAGTGTCCCTGTCCTTTCCCCCTCTCATCTAGTGTCCCTGTCCTTTCCCTCTCTTATCTAGTGTCCCTGTCCTTTCCCTCTCTCATCTAGTGTCCCTGTCCTTTCCCTATCTCATCTAGTGTCCCTGTCCTTTCCCTCTTTCATCTAGTATCCCTGTCCTCTCCCTCCCTCATCTAGTGTCCCTGTCCTTTCCCTCTGTCATCTAGTGTCCCTGTCCTTTCCCTCTCTCATCTAGTGTCCCTGCCCTTTCCCTCTTTCATCTAGTATCCCTTTCCTTTCCCTCTCTCATCTAGTGTCCCTGTCCTTTCCCTCTTTCATCTAGTGTCCCTTTCCTTTCCCTCTCTTATCTAGTGTCACTGTCCTTTCCATCTCCCATCTAGTGTCACTGTCCTTTCCCTCTCTCATCTAGTGTCACTTTTACTTTCCCTCTCTCAACTAGTGTCACTGGGGCTAATTCAGACCTGATCGCTGCTGTGCGTTTTTGCACAGTGGGCGATCAGGTCTGAACTGCGCATGTGTATGCACCGCAATGTGCAGGCGCGACGGTCCGCAGCACCGGGGAGAGCTGGGAAGCACCGGCGATCCCAAGAAGATTGACAGGAAGAGGGCATTTGTGGGTGGCAACTGACTGTTTTCAGGGAGTGTCCGGAAAAACACAGGAGGGACCTGGCATTTTGTGGGAGGAATCGTGATGTCAGCTCTGGCCCCGATCATCGCAGCGGCTGAGTAAGTACTGGGCTGTGCACAAACTTCAGTTTGTGCAGCTCTCCTTCACATGCGATCGCACATCTGCACAGCAAATTCCCCGTCCCCCTGTAGGTGGCGACTACCTGATCGCAGGGATGCAAAAAACGCACCCTAGCGATCAGATCTGACTTAGGTCAACTGTCCTTTCCCTCTCTCATCTATTGTCACTTTCACTTCCCTCTCTCATCTAGTGTCACTTTCCTTTCCCTCTCTCATCTAGTGTCCCTGTCCTTACCCTCTCTCGTTTAGTATCCCGGTCCATTTCCTCTGTCATTTAGTATCCCTGTCCATTTCCTTTCTCAAAGTATTCCTCTCCTTTCCCTCTCTCATCTAGTGTCCCTGTCCTTTCTCTCTCTCTCTCTCTCTCTCTCATCTAGTGTCCCTGTCCTTTCCCTCTCTCGTTTAGTATCCCTGTCCTTTTCCTCTCTCATTTAGTAACCCTGTCCATTTCCTTTCTCAAAGTATTCCTCTCCTTTCCCTCTCTCATCTAGTGTCCCTGTCCTTTCCCTCTCTCATCTAGTGTCCCTGTCCTTACCCTCTCTTATCTAGTGCCCCTGTCCTCTCCCTCTCTCATAGTGTTCCTGTCCTTTCCCTCTCTCATCTAGTGTTCCTGTCCTTTCCCTCTCATCTAGTGTCACTATCCTTTCCCTCTCTCATCTAGTGTCACTATCCTTTCCCTCTCTCATCTAGTGTCACTATCCTTTCCCTCTCTCATCTAGTGTCACTGTCCTTTCCCTCTCTCATCTAGTGTCACTGTCCTTTCCCTCTCTCATCTAGTGTCACTATCCTTTCCCTCTCTCATCTAGTGTCCCTGTCCTTTCTCTCTCATCTAGTGTCACTATCCTTTCCCTCTCTCGTCTAGTGTCACTATCCTTTCCCTCTCTCATCTAGTGTCACTATCCTTTCCCTCTCTCATCTAGTGTCACTATCCTTTCCCTCTCTCATCTAGTGTCACTATCCTTTCCCTCTCTCATCTAGTGTCCCTGTCCTTTCCCTCCCTCATCTAGTGTCCCTGTCCTCTTCCTCCCTCATCTAGTGTTCCTGTCCTTTCCCTCTCATCTATTGTCACTATCCTTTCCCTCTCATCTAGTGTCACTATCCTTTCCCTCTCTCATCTAGTGTACCTGTCCTTTCCCTCTCATCTATTGTCACTATCCTTTCCCTCTCATCTAGTGTCACTATCCTTTCCCTCTCTCATCTAGTGTACCTGTCCTTTCCCTCTCTCATCTAGTGTGCCTGTCCTTTCCCTCTCTCATCTAGTGTCCCTGTCCTTTCCCTACGTCATCTAGTGTCCCTGTCCTCTTCTTCCCTCATCTAGTGTCCCTGTCCTTTCTCTCTCATCTAGTGACCCTGTCCTTTCCCTCTCATCTAGTGTCACTATCCTTTCCCTCTCTTATCTAGTGTTCCTGTCCAGGAGCTGCGCTGGCAGGGAGCTACTCTTCAAGTACAAAAGCATCGTCGCTGTGCAATGCTTTTGTACTTGTGCGACGGGCAGGGACTGACATGAAGGGTGGGATAGCCCTGTGCTGGGCGTCCCCCAGTATGTCTGTGTGACTGATCGTAGATGTGCTAAATTTAGCACATCTACGGTCAACTATGAATCACCCCCAATGTCAAGCCAACTTTTTTTAAAGTAGGAGGGGATGGGACCATGTGAGGAGAGGAGCGTGGACGGGTGAGAAGAGGAGCGGGGACGGAGAGTGGACGGGTGAGAAGAGGAGCGTGGATGAGTGAGAAGAGGAGCGTGGATGGGTGAGAAGAGGAACGTGGACAAGTGAGAAAAGGAGCATGGACTGGTGAGAAGAGGAGCGTGGACGGAGCGTGGGATGGGTGAGAAGAGGAGCGTGGACTGGTGAGAAGAGGAGCATGGACGGGTGAGAAGAGGAGGGTGGACGGGTGAGAAGAGGAGCGTGGACTGGTGAGAAGGGGAGCGTGGATTGAGCGTGGACGGGTGAGAAGAGGAGCGAGGACGGAGCGTGGGATGGGTGAGAAGAGGAGCGTGGACTGGTGAGAAGAGGAGCATGGACGGGTGAGAAGAGGAGGGTGGACGGGTGAGAAGAGGAGCGTGGACTGGTGAGAAGGGGAGCGTGGATGGAGCGTGGACGGGTGAGAAGAGGAGCGAGGACGAGTGAGAAGAGGAGCGTGGGCTGGTGAGAAGAGGAGCGTGGACGGGTGAGAAGAGGAGCGTGGACTGGTGAGTAGAGGAGCGTGGACTGGTGAGAAGAGGAGCGGGTCTGATGGGAAACAGCAGGAGCAGCACGGACGGGAGAGCATGGGGTATGAGCGGCTGTGACAGTTGTCGGGAGCGGCAAAATCCGACATTCTGATTTGGCCGCTCATTGAATACTGACCTGTCGGATTCTTTCCATCGGAAAGGATCCGACAAGTATTGAATATACCAGTTTATTTCTCTTGCTGTTTATACACTTAATAAAAAAGACTTGCTGTACTATTTACCACTGTCTGCTTCAATCCTTTCTAAGCAGATTTCCGTTTTACATATTTTGCCAAACTCCCTTTATTTCCACAGTGTATTCTGAATTCATTTGAACAATCTGCGTTTCCTCTCTCTCTTACTTTCTTATTTAGCCACATGGGCTGCCTATTACTCATAGAAATGCTGTCACTATATGGCACTACTGTGCTTGTATCAGTATGGTTGTTTTTTTTTTTTAACTTTCCAATGTGATCTTCGTGCTTTTATGTAACAGTACATTTCCCCAGTCTACAAACTTCAATCCTTCCCTGAGCTGATTGAACTGTGCCCTTGTGAAAAGTGTAGTTTTTGGAGCTCGTTTACAAAAAGTTTGAAAGTTTTATTGAAACGAGTCAAATATTATGGTGTTGTGATCAGTAGTTCCTAAATGCCCTCTCACCTGTACATTCAATGCAATGTCTGTTCTAGCAGATAATACCAGGTCTTGCAAAGCTTCTTTAGTTGTTCCTTAAACTACTTATCAAAGATAGCTGTCTTTTAAAATAGATACAAATTGGCTTTGCAAACCCTATTATTTTTGTGATAAAAGTAGGTGGGTTAGAATAAATATCGGACAGTATTTTACTAGTTTATAACTTTATATCTTTCCTTGTACATCTACCAATAAAGTCTATGGTGTAACCAACTTTGTGCCCAAAGCTGACAGGTAAAAGACGTTCAATAAAATAAATGTAATTAAAATAAAGTTTAAAAAAATTATCTTCAAAATGTTTTCCTTTTTAACTTTTAATAATTAAAAAATTTAACATTTTTGTGTATTAATTTGAAACTTCAAATTCATCATTGACTTCTTGAAACTTCCAAATACTGGCCCTCATTCCGAGTTGTTCGCTCGGTAAAAATCTTCGCATCGCAGCGATTTTCCGCTTAATGCGCATGCGCAATGTCCGCACTGCGACTGCGCCAAGTAAATTTGCTATGTAGTTTGGAATTTTACTCACGGCTTTTTCATCGTTCTGGCGATCGTAATGTGATTGACAGGAAATGGGTGTTACTGGGCGGAAACAGGCCGTTTTATGGGCGTGTGGGAAAAAACGCTACCGTTTCCGGAAAAAACGCAGGAGTGGCCGGAGAAACGGGGGAGTGTCTGGGCGAACGCTGGGTGTGTTTGTGACGTCAAACCAGGAACGACAAGCACTGAACTGATCGCAGATGCCGAATAAGTCTGGAGCTACTCAGAAACTGCTACGAGGTGTGTAATCGCAATATTGCGAATACATCGTTCGCAATTTTAAGATGCTAAGATTCACTCCCAGTAGGCGGCGGCTTAGCATGAGCAAATCTGCTAAAATCCGCTTGCGAGCGAACAACTCGGAATGAGGGCCACTGTACAGTGTGCCAATGCAGCCAATTAAGCTTGGATGAGCTGATTAAACAGCCTTTTTTATTAGTCTGTCTAAAGTTTAATGATATAGTGCACATTTTTGAACTTTACAACTGTTTTTGGGAAATAGTTTGAGAACAATTTTCTTTTCAAATTCCAGAAGCCAAGGGGTTCAGGGATTTGATGTCCCTCCAGTGCCACAGAACAAGATGTTCCGGAACCTATGATACCCTCGTGTGGGCAACGACAATTGTGTAGGCAATCTGCCCCGGATCATAGACTGGGTAATTACCCACTGTCCCTACCTACTCTGGTTTGGGCAATATAACTGCTGTTTGCTGGCTGAAAGTGCCAGTTAGCCCAGTAGGACTATAATGGACTCCTCTGAGTCTGTTTCAGGGTTGTGAGGCAGCCAGCTTGGACCTTCTGCTGTCTTTGGCTGGTAATTAGCAGGAAACCATGTGAGCACCTGGCAGCCAGGTAAGACAGCCAGTGACCTATCATGGACTCCCTTTGGACGGTAGAGTGACTAATTCTTGGAATTTATAAACCAAGGCTGCCCATGAACAGGAAAATGCAGGAACCTCTGGTCCATTTGCATCAGGTAGCAGTCCGCATCCCAGTGCTGTAATAGCTAATTGTTGGGTAACTGCATTAGAGAACAGTGCATCCATCCTTTGAAACGTGAAGTTGGTGCAGTAAAATGTTGGAGCACTTTGGAGTCCGGTGGGACTGCCAGTAACCCATCTGCTCCCTCCTCCATCTGCATGCTACATGATTTGGCCAATATTTCAAATTACTGTGCAACCTGAGAGGCATTGGTAGCCTGAACAGGAGCCACCATGACAGGGAATGTGAGCCTTGGTGTCTAAGTTCCAGCGTTGTGAACCTACTCCATTTGTGGGACTTCTGGGTAGGACCAGGTAATGTATCAATAAATTAGATACCAAGGAATATTATAACCAGGCGCTACTGGGGTGGTTTATCCAAATGCAGCTGTTACAAAAGGGATAGTCAGTCCCTCAGACACACGTACAGATATATACACAATTGGCTGGACCAGGTTATGATATAGATATATATATATCCAAGCCCACTGATGAAGTCGAATGACGAAACGCGTATGGGCGTGGTCTGACGTTTGGATCTCGAATTGAGAATGCAGTTTTGCACAGTGGGGTAAATCTTATGCTGGTTATACGAGCGGTGGTTTGACCGCCTTTTATGGTACGAGTTTTTACTTGTCACTGATTTGGATTTTTAAATTAAAATTACTTTACTCTTTTAATGCACTATTGGCGCTCCCTGTTTCTTCAATTTCTTGGCAGATATATATATATATATTGGGAATTTCCCGGTGTGAAACTGCTGAGCCCGTTGTTTAGCGATTTTCCTTATTTTGCTTTTTCAATCCGCTAGATTTACAAAAAGCAAAAGCACTGTGAATACTCCCAGAAAACGGCCAGTTACCACCCACAAACATCCTTTTCCTGTCAATCAACTTGGGTACGCCTACTTTTAAAAAAATGTGCTGGATTCTCTTGCAGTTTGGCCTCGCGCCTGTGCACTATGATCCGTACGCATGCACGGTCAATCTATAATCTGCCGCCTTGCGAATTCGCACAACAGTCATCAGGTCTGAATTAGGCCCATACAGTGTAAGCCTAGGTACACACTATACAATTATCTGTCAGATAATCTGCCAGATTTAGCTGGTTGGAATAAAAATTTGGTAATGGATGAGAGCAAATGGCAATCGACCATTTGCTCCCAAACACTGCAAAACGGAGAAATACAGTTGTTCATACAAGTTGGTTAAATTTGCGTTTAACCAATTTGCCTGAACGACAGGGTTTGTTAGTTTTCCAGTGTTTAGGAGCAAATGGTAGATTGTCATTTGCTCTCATCCATTACCAGATTTTCATTCCAACCAGCTAGATTGGGCAGATTATCTGCCAGATAATTGTATAGTGTGTACCTAAGCTAAGAAACTGTGAATGGCCAAATATTCTCGGTAAAGCACTGCTATGTATACGTGTGCGCTATATAATTAACAAATAGTAAATAACAAATTGACAGATGGAAATGTAACCTTTCCGTGTGTGTGTCAAGGATTAATGTGAAAAATTATATTTTAGTGGCGCTATATGCTAGTGTGTGTGTGTGTGTGTGTGTGTGTGTGTGTGTGTGTGTGTGTGTGTATATATATATATATATATATATATATATATATATATAAAGCAGAATGGAGGTGCGGCACTCATGGCATCAAATAACGGATATACTGCGGTCACGTAGTGTAAGTAACGTTTCAGTGCCCCAGCACTGTCGTCAGACTTTAATAAGGAATTAAAGAAAGAAACATACCTTTATAGGAAGTAAAGTGCACAAGTGAGACCACGCCGGAGTCCGGGAACGGGACCGAACACCCGCCCAGCGGCTTCCAATGATGACGTCAACATACAGAGTATAAGCAACAGAACGTCATTGGACAATAATCACCATGCTGATACTCAAAACAGGAAACTGTCAAGGAAATATAGCAGCATATAATACATAGTAACAGAGCATTCATAATAAACAAAAACAATAATACAATGTATCACAAAGCTAGCTAATAAAAATAGGCATAAGAAATAGCATCATTGAGTCCCCTAGGCGCAAGAACACCTAAACGCATGATCCAACGCGTCTCACACTGTAAAAGTTTGCGTGATCGATCACCCCCCCCCCCCCTGATAGAAAGAGGGATGTGATCGATCATGCGGTAACGTAAGCTATTTAAGGGATGACAAGCCTTCACAAAGTGACGAGCGACGGGCTGATCAGAACTACCGTATTTTAAAGCATTCCTGATAACAGTACGATGTGCAGACATGCGTTCCTTGAACTTGTGTTCAGTTTCGCCCACGTAGCTCATGCCACATGGACAAATCAGTTGGTAAACAACAAAAGTTGAATTACAGGTAAGTAAATGATTGATGGGGGATCATCTTTCCAGTATGGGGATGTGCAAACTTATTCCCTGTCAGTAAGAATTGGCAGGTAACGCAAGTACAGCGTATACAGCCAGTCTGTTTTACAGCAGAAGGGTTCCTTGCTGTATCAGATTTTACCAAAAAATCACGCAAATTACGGCCTCTCGAATAACAAGACATCAGTCTGGATTCACCCAATGGAAGATTGGGATCAGATTCAACTAAAGGCCAATGTTCTTTAGTAATTTTACTAATTAAAGGGGAAGTAACATTGTACTTATTTACCCAAGTGAATCCATTGGTGTTACCATCTATGGGCCTATCGTTGGATTTAAGTAATGAGTTGCGGTCCATCCGGAGGACTCTATCCTTAGTATGCAATAACTCATTTAGGGAATATCCTCTTTGGACAAATTTAGAAATGAATGTATCAATTTGTTCGGCAGCAGCCTCAACATGGTTATTAATTCTATGTAACCGAATCATTTGGGAATACGGCAATCCACGGATGAGGTTTTTGGGGTGACAGCTGCTGGCCTGCAAAAGCATGTTCCGATCTGTCGGTTTAGTAAATATGGAGGTATTAATTTCTCCTTCCTTTAAAGAGATCAAAACATCTAAAAAGGGAATTTGTTCTTTACTGAAATTATAAGTAAATTTAATAGGTGATATTCCTGCATTATGGGAATCGATGATCCTAACGAATTCATTAATATCACCTCGCCAGATGATCAACAGATCATCAATGAAGCGAGTGAAAAATTCAATTCTATTCGAAATCAATGGATCAATAAAAAAGACATTATTTTCCACTGCAAACATTACTGTGTTTGCGTACACTGGGGCAGTACTAGAGCCTATAGAGCAACCTTTGACCTGCAAGAAAAATTGATTATCATATAAGAAAAAATTCTTAGTTAGGAGTAACTCAAGTAATGCGAGGAAAAATTCAATATAAGCAACCGTAAAGAGACCACTTTTCATCATGAATTTTTTAACCGCTAATAAACCAAAACTGTGCGGAATAGCAGTGTATAAATTCATGACGTCAACACAAATAAGACAGCAATTATCCAAACAACTAGTACAGTTTTTTAACTTATTAAGTAAAGAGGTGGTGTCCAAAAGAAAAGTAGGTTCATTTTGAACCAAAGGTTGTAACACAGAGTCAAGATAAGTTGCAACAGGTTGGAATAAGGAGCCCCTAGCTCCAATGATGGGACGCCCAGGAGGGGAATCCAGTTTCTTGTGAATTTTAGGGAGTGTGTAAAACAAAGGGGTAGTAGGGAATGCAGGAATAAGAATATCTATTAATTCCTGGGAAATCAATGAAGCATCCACACCCTGTTGTAATATTTCTCACAAATCATTCTTAAACTTCAAAGTTGGATCTTGATGTAACTTTGCATAAACAGACACGTCTGAGAGCTGGCGTTCGGCTTCTAAACGGTAGTCACATAAGTCTTGGAGGACAATGGCCCCGCCTTTGTCCGCCGGGCGGATAATCAGATTAGGATTATTGAATAAATTATGAAGAGCTTCACGTTCCAAATTGGTAAGATTTGGATGTGGATTTTTAGAGGTTATGATAGCTGAAGAAACCTGTTTGTCCACTACCCGCATATAAGTCTTTATGGAAGGATTACTTGAAAGAGGTTCAAATGATGAGGGAGGACGAAACTTTAGAAGCTGTTTAGGTAAAGTGTTATTATGGCAAGAGTCATTATTACCAAAAAATTCTTTAAGCTTCAACTTTCGTTGGAGAGAGTTC
The DNA here is from genome assembly GCF_028390025.1 of Pseudophryne corroboree. Lineage (NCBI taxonomy): Eukaryota > Metazoa > Chordata > Amphibia > Anura > Myobatrachidae > Pseudophryne > Pseudophryne corroboree. The sequence goes on along the minus strand of NC_086450.1, from coordinate 43,647,409 downwards.
TTTTCAATGTTCCACTGAAGTTCGTTAAAGGGGACGGTAGGCACAAAGGAAAGTCCTTTACTGAGTAATGTATATTCACATTTACTAAGATCATAGGATGAGAGATTGAATATTAATTCCTTTTGTAAGGCGGTCTTCCTACCCGCCCCCGTTCTTTTGTTTTGGCCACCGTGCCTCGTGAACCTTCGCCTTTTCGATTTAGAGCTGCTCTCGTAGCTACGCCTAAAGGGCCACTTGCATGTCTACCATCACCGAAGTCACTATTAGAGCTACCAGAACCTTTAGAGGTATCGGAATCAAAGCGGGAGAAAGGTTTTCTATATTTCCTAAAAAAAGGACGATTATCATTTCTGGGATTATCACCAGAGAGCCATTTATACTAGAGATGAGCGGGTTCGGTTTCTCTGAATCCGAACCTGCCCGAACTTCATGTTTTTTTTCACGGGTCCGAGCGACTCGGATCTTCCCGCCTTGCTCGGTTAACCCGAGCGCGCCCGAACGTCATCATGACGCTGTCGGATTCTCGCGAGGCTCGGATTCTATCGCGAGACTCGGATTCTATATAAGGAGCCGCGCGTCGCCGCCATTTTCACACGTGCATTGAGATTGATAGGGAGAGGACGTGGCTGGCGTCCTCTCCATTTAGATTATAAGAGAGAGAGATTTACTGGAGCTTAGGACTAGGAGGAGTACTGTAGAAGTGTAGAGAGTGCAGAGAGTTTACTAGTGAGTGACCACCAGACAGTGCAGTTTATTTAATATATCCGTTCTCTGCCTGAAAAAAGCGATACACACAGTGACTCAGTCACATACCATATCTGTGTGCACTGCTCAGGCTCAGCCCAGTGTGCTGCATCATCTATATATATTATATATCTGTCTGACTGCTCAGCTCACACAGCTTATAATTGTGGGGGAGACTGGGGAGCACTGCAGTGCCAGTTATAGGTTATAGCAGGAGCCAGGAGTACATAATATTATATAGTGAGTGACCACCAGACAGTGCAGTTTATTTAATATATCCGTTCTCTGCCTGAAAAAAGCGATACACACAGTGACTCAGTCACATACCATATCTGTGTGCACTGCTCAGGCTCAGCCCAGTGTGCTGCATCATCTATATATATTATATATCTGTCTGACTGCTCAGCTCACACAGCTTATAATTGTGGGGGAGACTGGGGAGCACTGCAGTGCCAGTTATAGGTTATAGCAGGAGCCAGGAGTACATAATATTATATAGTGAGTGACCACCAGACAGTGCAGTTTATTTAATATATCCGTTCTCTGCCTGAAAAAAGCGATACACACAGTGACTCAGTCACATACCATATCAGTGTGCACTGCTCAGGCTCAGCCCAGTGTGCTGCATCATCTATATATATTATATATCTGTCTGACTGCTCAGCTCACACAGCTTATAATTGTGGGGGAGACTGGGGAGCACTGCAGTGCCAGTTATAGGTTATAGCAGGAGCCAGGAGTACATAATATTATATTAAAATTAAACAGTGCACACTTTTGCTGCAGGAGTGCCACTGCCAGTGTGACTGACCAGTGACCTGACCACACTGACCACCAGTATAGTTAGTAGTATACTTATATTGTGATTGCCTGAAAAAGTTAAACACTCGTCGTGTGACTTCACTTGTGTGTTGTTGTTTTTTTTATTCTATAAAAATAAAACTCATTCTGCTGACAGACAGTGTCCAGCAGGTCCGTCATTATATAATATATAATATATACCTGTCCGGCTGCAGTAGTGATATATATATATTTTTTATATCATTTATCATCCAGTCGCAGCAGACACAGTACGGTAGTTCACGGCTGTGGCTACCTCTGTGTCTGCACTCGGCAGGCAGTCCGTCCATAATTGTATACCACCTAACCGTGGTTTTTTTTTCTTCTTTATACATACATACTACTACGACATCTCTTTATCAACCAGTCTATATTAGCAGCAGACACAGTACAGTACGGTAGTTCACGGCTGTGGCTACCTCTGTGTCTGCACTCGGCAGGCAGTCCGTCCATAATTGTATACCACCTAACCGTGGTTTTTTTTTCTTTCTTCTTTATACATACATAGTTACATAGACATCTCTTTATCAACCAGTCTATATTAGCAGCAGACACAGTACAGTACGGTAGTTCACGGCTGTGGCTACCTCTGTGTCTGCACTCGGCAGGCAGTCCATAATTGTATACTAGTATCCATCTCCATTGTTTACCTGAGGTGCCTTTTAGTTGTGCCTATTAAAATATGGAGAACAAAAATGTTGAGGTTCCAAAATTAGGGAAAGATCAAGATCCACTTCCACCTCGTGCTGAAGCTGCTGCCACTAGTCATGGCCGAGACGATGAAATGCCAGCAACGTCGTCTGCCAAGGCCGATGCCCAATGTCATAGTACAGAGCATGTCAAATCCAAAACACCAAATATCAGTAAAAAAAGGACTCCAAAACCTAAAATAAAATTGTCGGAGGAGAGGCGTAAACTTGCCAATATGCCATTTACCACACGGAGTGGCAAGGAACGGCTGAGGCCCTGGCCTATGTTCATGGCTAGTGGTTCAGCTTCACATGAGGATGGAAGCACTCAGCCTCTCGCTAGAAAACTGAAAAGACTCAAGCTGGCAAAAGCACCGCAAAGAACTGTGCGTTCTTCGAAATCCCAAATCCACAAGGAGAGTCCAATTGTGTCGGTTGCGATGCCTGACCTTCCCAACACTGGACGTGAAGAGCATGCGCCTTCCACCATTTGCACGCCCCCTGCAAGTGCTGGAAGGAGCACCCGCAGTCCAGTTCCTGATAGTCAGATTGAAGATGAAGATGTTGAAGTACACCAGGATGAGGAGGATATGGGTGTTGCTGGCGCTGGGGAGGAAATTGACCAGGAGGATTCTGATGGTGAGGTGGTTTGTTTAAGTCAGGCACCCGGGGAGACACCTGTTGTCCGTGGGAGGAATATGGCCGTTGACATGCCTGGTGAAAATACCAAAAAAATCAGCTCTTCCGTGTGGAGGTATTTCAACAGAAAAGCGGACAACAGGTGTCAAGCCGTGTGTTGCCTTTGTCAAGCTGTAATAAGTAGGGGTAAGGACGTTAACCACCTCGGAACATCCTCCCTTATACGTCACCTGCAGCGCATTCATAATAAGTCAGTGACAAGTTCAAAAACTTTGGGCGACAGCGGAAGCAGTCCACTGACCAGTAAATCCCTTCCTCTTGTAACCAAGCTCACGCAAACCACCCCACCAACTCCCTCAGTGTCAATTTCCTCCTTCCCCAGGAATGCCAATAGTCCTGCAGGCCATGTCACTGGCAATTCTGACGAGTCCTCTCCTGCCTGGGATTCCTCCAATGCATCCTTGCGTGTAACGCCTACTGCTGCTGGCGCTGCTGTTGTTGCTGCTGGGAGTCGATGGTCATCCCAGAGGGGAAGTCGTAAGCCCACTTGTACTACTTCCAGTAAGCAATTGACTGTCCAACAGTCCTTTGCGAGGAAGATGAAATATCACAGCAGTCATCCTGCTGCAAAGCGGATAACTGAGGCCTTGACAACTATGTTGGTGTTAGACGTGCGTCCGGTATCCGCCGTTAGTTCACAGGGAACTAGACAATTTATTGAGGCAGTGTGCCCCCGTTACCAAATACCATCTAGGTTCCACTTCTGTAGGCAGGCGATACCGAGAATGTACACGGACGTCAGAAAAAGACTCACCAGTGTCCTAAAAAATGCAGTTGTACCCAATGTCCACTTAACCACGGACATGTGGACAAGTGGAGCAGGGCAGGGTCAGGACTATATGACTGTGACAGCCCACTGGGTAGATGTATGGACTCCCGCCGCAAGAACAGCAGCGGCGGCACCAGTAGCAGCATCTCGCAAACGCCAACTCTTTCCTAGGCAGGCTACGCTTTGTATCACCGCTTTCCAGAATACGCACACAGCTGAAAACCTCTTACGGCAACTGAGGAAGATCATCGCGGAATGGCTTACCCCAATTGGACTCTCCTGTGGATTTGTGGCATCGGACAACGCCAGCAATATTGTGTGTGCATTAAATATGGGCAAATTCCAGCACGTCCCATGTTTTGCACATACCTTGAATTTGGTGGTGCAGAATTTTTTAAAAAACGACAGGGGCGTGCAAGAGATGCTGTCGGTGGCCAGAAGAATTGCGGGACACTTTCGGCGTACAGGCACCACGTACAGAAGACTGGAGCACCACCAAAAACTACTGAACCTGCCCTGCCATCATCTGAAGCAAGAAGTGGTAACGAGGTGGAATTCAACCCTCTATATGCTTCAGAGGTTGGAGGAGCAGCAAAAGGCCATTCAAGCCTATACAATTGAGCACGATATAGTAGGTGGAATGCACCTGTCTCAAGCGCAGTGGAGAATGATTTCAACGTTGTGCAAGGTTCTGATGCCCTTTGAACTTGCCACACGTGAAGTCAGTTCAGACACTGCCAGCCTGAGTCAGGTCATTCCCCTCATCAGGCTTTTGCAGAAGAAGCTGGAGACATTGAAGGAGGAGCTAACACGGAGCGATTCCGCTAGGCATGTGGGACTTGTGGATGGAGCCCTTAATTCGCTTAACAAGGATTCACGGGTGGTCAATCTGTTGAAATCAGAGCACTACATTTTGGCCACCGTGCTCGATCCTAGATTTAAAGCCTACCTTGGATCTCTCTTTCCCTGCTGGTGACAAAATTGTCAAGTCAAGCGGAACGCGACCTGTCAACATCTCCTCCTTCACATTCTCCCGCAACTGGGGGTGCGAGGAAAAGGCTCAGAATTCCGAGCCCACCCGCTGGCGGTGATGCAGGGCAGTCTGGAGCGACTGCTGATGCTGACATCTGGTCCGGACTGAAGGACCTGACAACGATTACGGACATGTCGTCTACTGTCACTGCATATGATTCTCTCAACATTGATAGAATGGTGGAGGATTATATGAGTGACCGCATCCAAGTAGGCACGTCACACAGTCCGTACTTATACTGGCAGGAAAAAGAGGCAATTTGGAGGCCCTTGCACAAACTGGCTTTATTCTACCTAAGTTGCCCTCCCACAAGTGTGTACTCCGAAAGAGTGTTTAGTGCCGCCGCTCACCTTGTCAGCAATCGGCGTACGAGGTTACATCCAGAAAATGTGGAGAAGATGATGTTCATTAAAATGAATTATAATCAATTCCTCCGCGGAGACATTGACCAGCAGCAATTGCCTCCACAAAGTACACAGGGAGCTGAGATGGTGGATTCCAGTGGGGACGAATTGATAATCTGTGAGGAGGGGGATGTACACGGTGATATATCGGAGGGTGATGATGAGGTGGACATCTTGCCTCTGTAGAGCCAGTTTGTGCAAGGAGAGATTAATTGCTTCTTTTTTGGGGGGGGTCCAAACCAACCCGTCATATCAGTCACAGTCGTGTGGCAGACCCTGTCACTGAAATGATGGGTTGGTTAAAGTGTGCATGTCCTGTTTTGTTTATACAACATAAGGGTGGGTGGGAGGGCCCAAGGACAATTCCATCTTGCACCTCTTTTTTCTTTTCTTTTTCTTTGCATCATGTGCTGATTGGGGAGGGTTTTTTGGAAGGGACATCCTGCGTGACACTGCAGTGCCACTCCTAAATGGGCCCGGTGTTTGTGTCGGCCACTAGGGTCGCTAATCTTACTCACACAGCTACCTCATTGCGCCTCTTTTTTTCTTTGCGTCATGTGCTGTTTGGGGAGGGTTTTTTGGAAGGGACATCCTGCGTGACACTGCAGTGCCACTCCTAGATGGGCCCGGTGTTTGTGTCGGCCACTAGGGTCGCTAATCTTACTCACACAGCTACCTCATTGCGCCTCTTTTTTTCTTTGCGTCATGTGCTGTTTGGGGAGGGTTTTTTGGAAGGGCCATCCTGCGTGACACTGCAGTGCCACTCCTAGATGGGCCCGGTGTTTGTGTCGGCCACTAGGGTCGCTAATCTTACTCACACAGCTACCTCATTGCGCCTCTTTTTTTCTTTGCGTCATGTGCTGTTTGGGGAGGGTTTTTTGGAAGGGACATCCTGCGTGACACTGCAGTGCCACTCCTAGATGGGCCCGGTGTTTGTGTCGGCCACTAGGGTCGCTTATCTTACTCACACAGCGACCTCGGTGCAAATTTTAGGACTAAAAATAATATTGTGAGGTGTGAGGTATTCAGAATAGACTGAAAATGAGTGGAAATTATGGTTATTGAGGTTAATAATACTATGGGATCAAAATGACCCCCAAATTCTATGATTTAAGCTGTTTTTTAGGGTTTTTTGAAAAAAACACCCGAATCCAAAACACACCCGAATCCGACAAAAAAAATTCGGTGAGGTTTTGCCAAAACGCGTTCGAACCCAAAACACGGCCGCGGAACCGAACCCAAAACCAAAACCCGAAAAATTTCAGGCGCTCATCTCTAATTTATACACAGTGTGCTTCTCATAGTCCAATTCAACTTTAACAAACTTCTCTTTCTTGAAACGGATTAAATCACGTTTGTATTGAGATACTTGAGTCTGTAATTTATTAACCCAATCATTATCTTTATCCGAAATCAAGATAGGTAAGTGTGTGGTTTCAAAAGTACAGATCTTTTGTTTAACCTTCTCAAGTTCTTTAGAGGACTGTTCAATTACCAAAAGGAGCAGATCGAAGCTACACTTATTAAGAATAGCTATCCAGCGTTTGCAGAACGCCGGATCATAACGGCCGATGGTGGGACAGTTTCTAACGCGGAATCCGCGTGGGATTTTTTTAGACTTATAATAGTCACTAAGAGAAAGTCCATGCAAGTAGAAATCCATTTCTTTCTTTTTCAATTTCAACAAGTCTATAAAAATCACCTCAGAAGAGGTAGCCTCAGCTTCATCATTCAAACCCGTAGTATATAAACGAGCATCAGCATCAGATTCAGAGAAAGATAACGTGTCACCAATAGGAAAGTTCAAATAGGACAATTGATCCTGATTATCAGCAGCCATCTTTCAAATAAAAATCCCCACTATGGAGATTATTAGATGCAGCTAAAACTATTTTCCAAGCAGTCCTGTGCAGAGCAAGGTGAATGAAAAAAGTGCATCTGTGACATAAAGTGCAAAAAAGTGCAAGAAAAGTAAAAAAAATATACTGATAGTCTCACGTCCAGCAGCAACGGAAGTACACCTGGTTCCCAAAGGTTCCAATAGAGGGGTACTGGGTGCCCAAACAGGAGTATGCAGAGACCACTTGCATACGCCAATATTTAAGGAAGAGAAGGATGGCACTCCCTAAACAATAATAATCACAGCGGCCGGTGCCCTCACATAAAGGTAATACAGCGGAATGGAGGTGCGGCACTCATGGCATCAAATAACGGACATACTGCGGTCACGTAGTGTAAGTAACGTTTCAGTGCCCCAGCACTGTCGTCAGACTTTAATAAGGAATTAAAGAAAGAAACATACCTTTATAGGAAGTAAAGTGCACAAGTGAGACCACGCCAGAGTCCGGGAACGGGACCGAACACCCGCCCAGCGGCTTCCAATGATGACGTCAACATACAGAGTATATGCAACAGAACATCACTGGACAAAAATCACCATGCTGATACTCAAAACAGGAAACTGTCAAGGAAATATAGCAGCATATAATACATAGTAACAGTATTATATGCTGCTATATTTCCTTGACAGTTTCCTGTTTTGAGTATCAGCATGGTGATTTTTGTCCAGTGACGTTCTGTTGCATATACTCTGTATGTTGACGTCATCATTGGAAGCCGCTGGGCGGGTGTTCGGTCCCGTTCCCGGACTCGGGCGTGGTCTCACTTGTGCACTTTACTTCCTATAAAAGGTATGTTTCTTTATTTAATTCCTTATTAAAGTCTGACGACAGTGCTGGGGCACTGAAACGTTACTTACACTACGTGACCGCAGTATATCCGTTATGTGATGCCGTGAGCGCCGCACCTCCATTCCGCTGTATTACCTTTATGTGAGGGCACCGGCTGCTGTGATTATTATTGTTTAGGGAGTGCCATCCTTCTCTTCCTTATATATATATATATATATATATATATAGTACTCATAGAGAGTAATAAAAGTAGAAAATCGGCACAATATGCCGTAGCTGTTTGTCATGGTTTCAGAGTGAAAACCGCTTTTATCAAAAGGTCTTGTTATTACCCTATTTTGGACAAGCACCGCAGGATGCTGTACAACAATTGTCAGGAGTGCCGTTCACTATGTGCAGATAATTGGCGCCATCCAGTGGCAGCTGGTGTGCAAAACACTTGAATTCGCTCTTTAGAGGTGAGGAGCAGAGTTTTATTATTAGATCGATAGATAGATAGATAGATAGATAGATAGATAGATAGATAGATAGATAGATAGATAGATAGATGATAGATAAAAAAAGATCATACAACTTTATACATTTTTTACGTAAGTTGCATAAATGTAATAACTGAATCTGTTATAAGGATTTGCACTTGTGTGGCAAAATAGAATAATAAGCAACACAATAATAAGGAGACAGATAGAAGCTGCCTGACGTTTCTGAGCCATCCAGCCATTTCAGAACTGCCCAAAGCATCTCCACTCATCCTACACTTTGATTTTATGTTGGGTGAGTGATCCTTATGGAGACGACGGTCTATGAGAGCAGCTGTGTGCCACACCTACAGGTACAAGAGACAGCTGCAAGACACATATGTGCTGGCTCTTTAACGGGGCCGTGGGTTGGTCCTGAACTCAGATGGTCCTCGATGGGTTTTGTGCCAAAATCAGATCCAGGGAATAATCCATGAGATGTGTTATTGGCTGTGACCCAGCGGCGGTTCACAGTCTTCCTACCCAGGATTAGCAGAATCTCCCTCATCTAATCACAACAGGCCAGCAATCCCCCAAACAGCACTCTGTCTGATTCCTATCAAGTCGCGGCAGATGAAATGAATTAGTCCAGGACTTTTATAACTCATAAATCTTTAACGCAATGAGAGGCTTTTTTCTCAGGCTTGGTAACCCCTTTCTTTCCAGCAGCGCTGAGCATGACGGACAACGGGCAGGAAATATTGCGTAAAAATGTGAAGATGAGATAATACAGCTTCCAAAATGTCTCTATTGCTTGTGTTACATTTATTACTGCTTAACAAAAGGAGTGAAAATAAGAGGCCTGAGATTCCATGGTGAGATATGAATACGGGCACTCCCAGTCACTTGGAGTAACAAGATGGCAATGTGACGTGATAGAAAACGTGACCTTTGGTTAAAATTTTATTTTTTTATAATTTGGGATTTGGCAAAGGTCATGCACATAGGGGGTAATTCCAAGTTGATCGCAGCAGGATTTTTGTTAGCAATTGGGCAAAACCATGTGCACTGCAGGGGGGGCAGATATAACATGTGCAGAGAGAGTTAGATTAGGGTGGGGTGTGTTCAATCTGCAATCTAATTTGCAGTGTAAAAATAAAGCAGCCAGTATTTACCCTGCACAGAAACAAAATAACCCACCCAAATCTTACTCTCTCTACACATGTTATATCTGCCTCCCCTGCAGTGCACATGGTTTTGCCCAATTGCTATCAAAATTCCTGCTGCGATCAACTTGGAATTACCCCCATAGCCCTGTGGTGGGTGTGAGCAATACTGCATAGATATCCCTGTCCACAAAGGACATGATATGAACGCAGGCGTGTCGCAGTTTGCGACTGCAATCCCGTACACAGTAAAAATAGCTCTCATCTTACTTCCAATGGCCATTCTGCCTGACTATGACAAGGCCGATGATCAACCGATGTGTGTCCGATGGTAAGTAAGCAGAGTAGGTAAGTAGGTAAAATTAGCAGAGTCTTTATACGGGATCCGGTCTGAAGGTCAACAATGTTTAGGCTGACCACTATAGGTCGACAGGGTTGGAAGGTCGACAGGGTTTCTAGGTCGACATGTGCTAGGTCGACAAGTCAAAAGGTCGACATGCGTTTTAAAAAATTTTTATTTCTTTTAACTTTTTCATACTTAATGATCCACGTGGACTATGATTGTAACGGTAATCTGTGCCGAGAGAAGCGGTAGCGGAGCGAAGGCACCATGCCCGAAGCATGGCGTTTACGGTCACTCTAAGACGAAAACAACATCGAACCCCCCGCCAAAAAAAGCTCATGTCGACCTTTTGACCTGTCGACCTAGAAACCCTGTCGACCTTACAACCCTGTCGACCTAGTGACTGTCGACCTATAGTGGTCGACCTAAACAATGTCGACCTAGACACTGACGATCTAATGATCCACACCCCTTTATACAGTAGCAGGGAATACATACAGTATCCCGGCAGTCGCGCCCCCCATCCGAGCCCTCAGGGTTCACTCAGAAGTACATGTATTGTAAATAAGAAAAACACACAGGGAAAAATAGACATGGCATCTTGAAAAACCCAATGCAAAAGGAATTAATAAATTAATGAAAACGTGTTTTACTACTATAGGGTAATTAATTTTGCTGGCCCGTTATATTTTGTGTTTTCTAACAGACTAGAGTATTCTGCCCCATAGTTACATCAAGCTTGTGATCCTAGGGAGTAATTCAGATCTGATCGTAGATGTGCTAAATTTCTCATATGTCCTAGAGGATGCTGGGGACGACATCAAGACCATGGGGTATAGACGGGATTCGCAGGAGACATGGGCACTCTAAAGACTTTCATTGGGTGTGAACTGGCTCCTCCCTCTATGCCCCTCCTCCAGATCTCAGTTTTAGAAATGTGCCCAGGTCGACTGGATGCACTCTGAGGAGCTCTACTGAGTTTCTCTGAAAAGACTTATGTTAGGTTTTTTATTTTCAGGGAGATCTGCTGGCATCAGACTCCCTGCATCGTGGGACTGAGGGGGCAGAAGCAGCACCAACTTCCTAAAGAGTTTCATAGCTCTGTTTCTGGCTGACAGGACACCATTAGCTCCTGAAGGGAACTGAACGCTAGCCGTGTCTAGATGCTCACTACCACAACACGCCCTCACCCCCCTCACAGAGCCAGAAGTCAGAAGACAGGTGAGTATGAGAAGAATGATCTTCTATCAAGTAAGTGACGGCTGAGGTGCGGCGCGGCTGGCGGGAGCGCAGCGCGCCATTGCTGCCCACACACACAGGCACTACAGGGTGCAGGGCGCGCGCGGGGGGGGGGGCGCCCTGGGCAGCAAGAAAAATACCTCAAAACTGGCAAAAAAGGGTGCATAAGTTGCCGCTGACACAGCCCTGCCCCCGCCAGTATAAATATTACAGTGTTTGTATGAGTGTAAGGACGCGCCATTGCGGGGACGGAGCTTCTTTCACAGGCAGCCAGCACACTACTCAGAGCCATTTTCTCTCTCTCCTCAGGCTGCAGAGAACACGCTGGTCCTCTCCTCCACTTCTGACAAGTACAGGGTGCTTTTAAAGGGACACAAAGCGATTGTGGTGCATTTGATAGTGTATATTACTACAGGTTGAGTATCCCATATCCAAATATTCCGAAATACGGAATATTCCGAAATACGGAAATTTTTGAGTGAGACTGAGATTGTGAAACCTTTGTTTTTTGATGACTCAAGGGCCCTCATTCCGAGTTGTTCGCTCGGTATTTTTCATCGCATCGCAATGAAAATCCGCTTAGTACGCATGCGCAATGTTCGCACTGCGACTGCGCCAAGTAACTTTACTATGAAGAAAGTAATTTTACTCACGGCTTTTTCTTCGCTCCGGCGATCGTAATGTGATTGACAGGAAATGGGTGTTACTGGGCGGAAACACGGCGTTTCAGGGGCGTGTGGCTGAAAACGCTACCGTTTCCGGAAAAAACGCAGGAGTGGCCGGAGAAACGGTGGGAGTGCCTGGGCGAACGCTGGGTGTGTTTGTGACGTCAAACAGGAACGACAAGCACTGAACTGATCGCACAGGCAGAGTAAGTCTGGAGCTACTCTGAAACTGCTAAGTAGTTAGTAATCGCATTATTGCGAATACATCGGTCGCAATTTTAAGAAGCTAAGATTCACTCCCAGTAGGCGGCGGCTTAGCGTGTGTAACTCTGCTAAACTCGCCTTGCGACCGATCAACTCGGAATGAGGGCCAATGTACACAAACTTTGTTTAATACACAAAGTTATTAAAAATATTGTATTAAATGACCTTCAGGCTGTGTGTATAAGGTGTATATGAAACATAAATGAATTGTGTGAATGTAGACACACTTTGTTTAATGTACAAAGTTATAAAAAATATTGGGTAAAATGACCTTCAGGCTGTGTGTATAAGGTGTATATGTAACATAAATGCATTCTGTGCTTAGATTTAGGTCCCATCACCATGATATCTCATTATGGTATGCAATTATTCCAAAATACGGAAAAATCCCATATCCAAAATACCTCTGGTCCCAAGCATTTTGGATAAGGGATACTCAACCTGTATTTAAAAAGCGCTGTTTGACTGTGGACATACTGGCGCTGGGATTGTGAACTGGCTGCTCCTATCCTGTATCCCTCAAACAGATTTTACTATGGGTCTGTCCCCAAAATAAGTCCCAGTGTGTCTGTTGGTGTGCTGTACACGTGTGAGGCATGTCTGAGGCAGGGAGTTCCTCCACGGAGGAGCCATTTTAGGGACACAGAGTTGTAATGTGGTGGCGCTACCAGCACACCAAGAGCCTGCATGGGTGAAAGAGATACGTGACAGTATGCATCTGATTAACCGTAGATTGGATAAGTCTGAATCTAAGGCTGCATGCTGGAGAAAATCTGTGGAAGATGTGATTTTTCAGGATGCTGTTATTCCTTATGCGGGCGGCCCCTCTGGGTCACATAAGAGACCATTTGCAAATATTGTAAACACTGATACCGACATGGATTCTGACTCTTGTGTCGACGATAGTGAATCCAGAGAGATAGATCATAAATTGGCAAAAAATTTACAATATATGATTGTGGCTATAAGGGACGTGCTGGAGGTTACAGAAACCACTCCTGTACCTCAGGAGAAGGCGTATTTAAGTAAGGAAAAGAAGTCCAAAGTCACGTTCCCCCCTTCACACGAACTAAATGCTCTGTTTGAAGGGATGTGGGTGAATCCTGATAAAATATTTTGTATTCCCAAAAGTATTCACATAGCTTACCCTTTCCCGGCTGAGGACAGGAAAAAGTGGGAGTCACCCCCTGTGTTAGCCAGTGCCCTTTCCAGGTTGACAAAGAAGGTAATTCTCCCTGCTCCTGGCACGGCTTCTCTTAAAGAGCCGGCAGACCGCAAAATGGAAACGACATTGAAATCCATTTATGTTACCAATGGTACGCTGCTCAGGCCCACTATTGGCTGCGCATGGGTGAGTCGCGCGATTGAAAAATGGTCAGAAAGCGTGTCATCAGAAATTGATACGATTGATAAAGATTAGATACTCCTTAAGTTAGGGAATATCAAGGACGCTGCCGCCTACATGCTGGAAGCAATGAAGTATATTGGACTCTTGAGTTCACAGGCCGCTACCATGGCAGTATCGGCTACGCGGGCGTTGTGGATTCGCCAGTAGAACGCGGATGCAGACTCCAAAAGAAACATGGAGGCTCTCGCATATAAAGGTGAGGCCTTATTTGGCGATGGCCTGGATGCGTTAGTCTCGGCGGCTACCGCAGGTAAGTCGACATTTTTGCCCTCTGCACCTGCACCGGCAAAAAATACCTATCACCCGCAAATGCAGTCCTTTCGGCCCAATAAATACAAAAAGTTGAGAGGTTCCCCCTTCTTTGCAGGTAGGGGAAGGGGAAAGAAGCCCAAGCGGCTCCAGGTTCCCAAGAGCAGAAGTCTATCCCTACTTCTGCCAAATCCCCAGCATGACGCTGGAGCTCCCTTGCGGGAGGCCGCTCGGGTGGGGGCACGTCTCAGACTCTTCAGCCAGGATTGGATTCTGTCTGGCCTGGATCCCTGGGTGTTGCAAATAGTATCCCAGGGGTACAAGCTGGAGTTTCAAGACGTTCCCCCATGCCGATTTTTCAAATCGACCATGCCAGTTTCTCCGTCAGAAAGAGAAGCAGTAACAGCGGCAATCCAAAAATTATGTCAAGACCAGGTCATAGTCCTGGTACCATTGCCACAACAAGGGAGGGGTTTAAAAACCTCTTTGTGGTTCCGAAGCAGGACGGCTCAGTCAGACCGATCCTAAATCTAAAGGATCTGAATGGTTACCTAAAAAGGTTCAAGTTCGGGCAGCGATTGCCAGTCTGGAGGAGGGGGACGACTTGGTGTCGGTGGACATAAAGGATGCTTACTTGCATGTTCCCATTTATCCTCCTCGCCAGGTTTATCTGATATTCGCGGTTCAGGATTACCATTACCAATTCCAGACGTTACCGTTCGGTCTCTCCACGGCGCCGAGGGTATTCACCAAGGTGATGGCGGAGATGATGGTTCTCCTTCGTCAGAAAGGAGTCAATATAATTCCTTATCTAGAAGATCTCCTGATAAAGGCGAGATCCAGGGAGCAGTTGTTACAAAACATATCACTCTCTCTGTCAATACTCCAACAACACGGGTGGATCATAAATTACCCAAAGTCACAGTTGGAACCGACGACAAGGTTGTCTTTCCTCGGAATGATTCTGGACACAGAAGTTCAGAGAGTATTTCTTCCGCTGGAAAAGGCTCTGGAAATCCAGAAAATGGTAAAACAGATATTAAAACCATCAAGTGTGTCGATCCATCAGTGCATTCGGTTGTTGAGGAAGATGGTGGCGGCATACGAGGCCATACAGTTTGGCAGGTTCCATGCCAGAGTATTCCAGTGGGATCTGTTGGACAAGTGGTCGGGGTCACACCTACACATGCACAGAAAGATAATCCTGTCATCAAAAACCAGGATTTCGCTCCTGTGGTGGTTACACAGCTCTCACCTACTAGAGGGACGCAGGTTCGGGATTCAGGACTGGGTCCTGGTAACCACGGATGCAAGTCTCCGAGGCTGGGGAGCAGTCTCTCAGGGAGAAAACTTCCAGGGACGTTGGTCACAACAGCTAGCCTGCCTTCACATAAACGTTCTGGAGCGAAGAGCCATTTACAACAGCCTTCAACAAGCGGTACATATTCTTAAAGACTGTCCCATGCAGATCCAGGCAATCCAGCAGTCGCATACATAAACAGGCAGGGCGGAACGAAAAGCAGAGCGGCAATTGCAGAGGCGACAAAAATCCTCCGCTGGGCAGAAAAACATCTACAAGCTCTGTCGGCAATTTTCATTCCGGGAGTAGACAACTGGGAAGCAGACTTCCTCAGCAGACACGATCTCCATCCAGGAGAGTGGGGCCTCCACCAAGAAGTCTTCGCAAGTCAAGTCTTTGGGGAGTTCCTCAAATAGACATGATGGCGTCTCGTCTCAACAAGAAGCTTCAGAGATACTGTTCCAGGTCGAGAAACCCTCAAGCAGTAGCAGTGGATGCACTGGTGACCCAGTGGGTGTTTCCGTCAGTGTATGTCTTCCCTCCACTTCCGCTGATCCCAAAAGTACTCAGGATCATAAGAAAATCAAGGGTTCGAGCAATCTTCATTGCCCCAGACTGGCCAAGGAGGGCTTGGTACCCAGATCTTCAGCAGTTACTCATAGGAGATCCTCTGCCTCTTCCTCCTCGAGTGGACCTGCTGCAGCAGGTGCCGTGTGTGTACCAAGACTTACCGCGACTACATTTGATGGCATGGTTGTTGAGCGCCGTATCCTAGCCAGGAAGGGTATTCCCTCGGAGGTCATCCCCACCCTTATTCAGGCCAGAAAGGGAGTAACGTCGAAACATTACCACCGTATTTGGAGAAAATATGTATCTTGGTGTGAATCCAAGAAAGCTCCTATGGAAGAGTTTCATTTAGGACATTTTCTCCATTTTTTGCAGGATGGTGTGGAGGCGGGCCTCTGATTGGCATCAATCAAGGTCCAGATTTCGGCCTTGTCAGTGTTCTTCCAGAAACAATTGTCCTCTCTTCCAGAGGTTCAGACCTTTGTGAAAGGGGTTCTGCACATCCAGCCTCCATTCATGCCTCCAGTGGCACCATGGGACCTTAACGTGGTATTGCAGTTCCTTCAATCGGATTGGTTTGAGCCTCTACAAAAGATAGAGTTGAAATTTCTCACTTGGAAAGTGGTGATGCTCTTGGCTTTGGCATCCGCAAGGCGGGTGTCTGAATTGGGGGCCTTGTCTCACAAGAGCCCTTACCTGATCTTCCATGAAGATAGGGCAGAGTTGAGGACTCATCAACATTTTCTACCGAAGGTGGTTTCATCTTTCCACATGAACCAACCTATTGTAGTGCCAGTAGTTACTGACACATTCACCGATTCAAAATCTCTAGATGTGGTTAGAGCTTTGAAAATCTATGTTGCTAGAACGGCTCGTATACGGAAAACAGAGACTCTATTTGTCCTGTATGATCACAACAAGATTGGCTGTCCTGCTTCCAAGCAGACTATTGCACGTTGGATTAGAAATACGATTCAGCAAGCTCATACTACGGCTGGATTGCCGTTGCTGACGTCTGTAAAGGCCCACTCCACTAGGAAGGTAGGCTCATCCTGGGCGGCTGCCCGGGGAATCTCGGCATTACAACTTTGCCGAGCAGCTACTTGGTCAGGGTCAAACACATTTGCTAAGTTCTACAAGTTTGACACCTTGGCCAATGAGGACCTCAAGGTTGGTCAATCGGTGCTGCAGGGTCATCCGCACTCTCCCGCCCGTACTGGAGCTTTGGTATAGACCCCATGGTCTTGATGTCATCCCCAGCATCCTCTAGGACGTATGAGAAAATATAATTTTGATAACCTACCGGTAAATCCTTTTCTCCTAGTCCGTAGAGGATGCTGGGCGCCCGTCCCAGTACATACCTTACCTGCAGTTTAGTTATTAGAGTTACTCAAGTTGTGTTATCTTGGTTTCAGCATGTTGCTGCAATTGGTTCATGCCTGTTGGCGTGTGTTATGTTGAATGCCATGTGTGCGGCATGGTTGAGGGTGTGAGTTGGTAGATATCTCACCAATAGTTAAGTAATTCCTTTCCTCGAAATGTCAGTCTCCCTGGGCACAGTTCCTACAACTGAGGTCTGGAGGAGGGGCATAGAGGGAGGAGCCAGTTCACACTCAATGAAAAGTCTTTAGAGTGCCCATGTCTCCTGCGGATCCCATCTATACCCCATGGTCTTGATGTCGTCCCCAGCATCCTCTACGGACTAGGAGAAAAGGATTTACCGGTAGGTTATCAAAATCAAGATTTGTTAGGCAAAGTCTCTACTTTATCTCTCTCAGAGGTTTGATACATCTCATTTGCACTTGCCCTCTGGGAGATTTAGGTGGACATTTACTAAGCAGTGATAAGAGAGGAGAAGTGAGCCAGTGGAGAAGTTGTCCATGGCAACCAATCAGCACTGAAGTAACATCTATAATTTGCATACTATAAAATTATACAGAGCAGCTGATTGGTTGATGGACCAACTTCTCCACTGGCTCACTTCTCCGCTCTTATCACTGCTTAGTAAATGTCCCTCTAAGAGTGGGAATGTTATTGCTGTGTTTTCTCCTCCCCATGTAGGTTCTTTCTTCACCATAAGGGAGATTTATCAAAGCTTCTAAAGAGGGCAATTTGGGGTGTTGTCTATAGTATCTAACAGTGGTAGCTCCAAATTTAAATTGGGGAGCTAGTGAGTCCCGGCCAGCGATGTTTGGCAGTATTTGCGGTAGCAGTTGGTGTGACTCCCCCATTTGAAATGTAGGCTGAGCTGCAGCCCCACCTCTGGAGTTGCCCCTGGGGGAAAAATAATCAGCTTTTAGCTATCATTTTATAGACTGTACTAGATAAATGACAGCTAGAATTTGGTTGCTATGGACAATACCCCACTTGTCTTTTATAGATGGTTTGATAAATCTCTCTTTGCCGCATACCTACTTTAGGAGGGGCACCTGTAAAATCCACACTCAACAAGACCAATATAATAAGTTACCCCCTGTGTTACACCCTGTATTTTGCATAAATGTGTCAGGATCTCAGGAGAATCATCAGGGAAAATGCGCTGTATGGTTCTGTCGTGAAAATGGATCCACCAAGTTAGAGCGTCAGCTCTGACATCTACCTCCAGTGAAGGGGGAGCACACAAAGAGCCTTCACATAAAGCTGGTGCCCAATCATTGGAAAAATTTACTTGACTGCTTTAGGGAGCAGGCTAGTGACGTAACGCGTCATATCTGAGCCCACCAGCCGTATCTGAGCCCACCAGCCGTAGTGGGAAGTAATGCTTGCCTGCATTCCCAGGTGGATTTATTGTTGTTGTTACGTCACAAGGACATTCATTTTCTGTCGCTTTAACCCCAGACGTTTTATTAAGTCTACCAGTTAATATGAGAGATACGTAATTTTTTTAAAGTAATGATAAAGGAGCAACAACAATGCAAATTTAATGTATGAAACAATATATAGTTTGGCAGATTGTATATCAAAATCCTATTTTAGCACATCTACGATCATGTATCATGTACTCTGAAATGCGGGGGGACGCCCAGCACAGGGCCAGTCCGCCCCACATATCAGGACCTAGCCCCCCCCCCCCTCACAGGTACAAAAGCATCACACGGCGGTGATGCTTTTGACCCTGGAGATTAGCTCCCTACCTGCGCAGCTCCAGTGAGCTGGCAGGCCGCTACTCACCGCATCCCGGGTCACAGCAGCTGCATGTGACATCACGCAGCCGCCTCGGCCCGCCCCCGCAATGGTCCATACACGCCTGCATTGTCCGGTCCGTGCCCCGCCAATGGCGTTCTAACGCCGTTGGCACCCCCCCTCCCGTAACCGCCTCTGCCTGTCAATCAGGCAGAGGCGATCGCAGCCCAGAGATGCTTTTAGCATCTCATTGGGCTCCCGGGGTGCGCTGGTGCAGTGCGGCCGCTGCGCGCGCACACTCCACAAAAAGGATCCAGACTGCAATGACTGCCGCTGCAGCGATCCAGTCTGAATTCCCCCCTTACATTGGTCATTGTGGTGCAAATTTGGGAGAATGTTCTTCCTTTGTGAAATGGTTTCATTATAAAAAAAACAACTAAATATTACACAGTTTATCTTTGTATGTAACAGTACAATGGCCCTCATTCCGAGTTGTTCGCTCGGTATTTTTCATCGCATCGCAATGAAAATCCGCTTAGTACGCATGCGCAATGTTCGCACTGCGACTGCGCCAAGTAACTTTGCTATGTAGAAAGTAATTTTACTCACGGCTTTTTCATCGCTCCGGCGAACGTAATGTGATTGACAGGAAATGGGTGTTACTGGGCGGAAACACGGCGTTTCAGGGGCGTGTGGCTGAAAACGCTACCGTTTCCGGAAAAAACGCAGGAGTGGCCGGAGAAACGGTGGGAGTGCCTGGGCGAACGCTGGGTGTGTTTGTGACGTCAACCAGGAACGACAAGCACTGAACTGATCGCACAGGCAGAGTAAGTCTGAAGCTACTCTGAAACTGCTAAGTAGTTAGTAATCGCAATATTGCGAATACATCGGTCGCAATTTTAAGAAGCTAAGATTCACTCCCAGTAGGCGGCGGCTTAGCGTGTGTAACTCTGCTAAATTCGCCTTGCGACCGATCAACTCGGAAAGAGGGCCTATATGTACTTCATTAATACAGGCTGGCCTAACGATGGCTAACGTCTTTTTAAATTGAAACATCTTACTGTAAATGTTGAAAAGAAAGATGCTGAAACATGTTACTGAAGGGCCCATTAACGTTTCATGGAAATGATTGAAACCATTTATCTTGTTTTGCTATTTATTAATCTGCAGGATGTAATCAATTTCATTAAATCGGTTCATTTGTTCAGAGACATAGAGAAGTGACAAATTAATTGTGGATGGAATCATAAGAATCGCTATGAAGGGATGATAGTCATTTATATTACACTGACCTGTAATTTTATCGGCCCACAAATGTGTTGTTTATTAGAAATCACCATTTCTGACATTTGTTTATTATATCAGCTGTAATTGTTGGGGGGGTTTCATTCATGTTTACAAAACAGAGTAAAACATTCTTCGTAATATTCCTGTGGTTGACAATTGATGTCTAGAATTTGATTCACAGCCGCACGCACAGAATGCCGATGTTCTCAGACATGAGCGATTTGCTACTGTGCGCGTGCGTTCCCTAAAAACCCCTACGATACTCCTACGTACTTGGTCCTCCCCAAACTTTTCTGCCAATTTTATTTTAGGTCATGATTGCCAAGACCTTTGATGCTGGGCATGACTATCGGTAAGTTTTTCGGCTACACCCCATCATGGCATAAGTTCCCATGGCGTGCACTGAAGGGGACATGCCTCAGCCGACCTCTTTCCCTCTCTGCACCATTGCTATAGGTTCTGGGTCTGTATTGATTGGCTCAGCAGCTTGCAGGTCAATTAGAAGAGTATTTATAGCCATCAACTGTGCCTGGAGCATTTAGAGGTCTTGTATCCAGGGCCCCTATGAAGGCGGTGTGGCCTTGTGACAGTGGCTGACTGGGGAGGCAGAGGGTGTGAATTTCTGCAGCCATCAAATCTCTTCCCCTTGTGTGTGTCCAGTCATCGTCTCCCCCCACCTTGTGTCTCCAGTTATCGTCTCCCCCCCCTACCTTGTGTCTCCAGTCATCGTCTCCCCCCCCACCTTGTATCTCCAGCCATCCAGTCTCACCCCACCCTGTCTCCAGCCATCGAGTCTCTTCCTATGTGTGTCTCCAGCCATCAAGTCCCCCCACCCACCTTGTGTCCCCAGTCATCCAGTCTCGCCCCCACCTTGTGTCTCCAGCCATCCAGTCTCCCCTCACCCTGTCTCCAGCCATCAAGTCTCTTCCTATGTGTGTCTCCAACCATCAAGTGCCCCCCCCACCTTGTGTCTCCAGTCATCGTCTCCCCCCCACCTTGTGTCTCCAGTCATCGTCTCCCCCCCACTTTGTGTCTCCAGTCATCGTCTCCCCCCCACCTTGTATCTCCAGCCATCCAGTCTCACCCCACCCTGTCTCCAGCCATCGAGTCTCTTCCTATGTGTGTCTCCAACCATCAAGTCCCCCCCCACCTTGTGTCCCCAGTCATCGTCTCCCCCCACCTTGTGTCTCCAGTCGTCTCCCCCCCCACCTTGTGTCTCCAGTCGTCTCCCCCCCACCTTGTGTCTCCAGCCATCCAGTCTCCCCCCACCCTGTCTCCAGCCATCAAGTCTCTTCCTATGTGTGTCTCCAACCATCAAGTCTCCCCCCCACCTTGTGTTTCAAGCCATCCAGTCCCCCCCCCCTCCTTGTGTCTCAAGTCATTCAGTCTCCCCCCCACCCTGTCTCCAGCCATCAAGTCTCTCTCCATGTGTGTCTTCAGCCATCAAGTCTCCTCCCACCTTGTGTCTCTAGTCATCACG
The DNA here is from genome assembly GCF_028390025.1 of Pseudophryne corroboree. Taxonomy (NCBI): domain Eukaryota; kingdom Metazoa; phylum Chordata; class Amphibia; order Anura; family Myobatrachidae; genus Pseudophryne; species Pseudophryne corroboree. The sequence continues at coordinate 43,625,992 of NC_086450.1, read as the reverse complement.
TCTCTGCCCCTTGTGTGTCTCCAGCAATCCAACCCCCAACCCGTCTCTTTAAAAAGCTGTCATAATTCACTCACCTTTGCTGTCTTCCCTTTGCTTCTCTCCTCCGCTGCACGCTCTATGCTGTGAATGACGCCGACGTGCCGCATAAAATGGGTTACTGCGATCGCTGGTCCTGTATATGTCTGATGTATTTCTTATCAATGATATAGTTCAAACAAAACGTGACGCCAATCATCTATTAAAAGGGAAGTCCAGGTAGAGAGCATTTTATCCCTCCTGCAATGGGTACGGGAGGTATGCACAATCTAATATACAGCCTTCCCCCTTCCCCCGGGCCCCCTATCTTAAGTACCCCGGGCCCCACCAAGGCACTCCGAGACATCCCCTGGCAAATCTTAAGTGTAAAGGTTGCGTCCAATTTAGATATACTTCCACACTCACTTGAGGTCACTGTGAAGAGAACTGCTACACAATGTAATGAGATGGGGAACTCCAGTGGGGTGGTCTTCTGTATGCCGACTGACGGGATCCTGGCGCACAGTATACCGGCGCCGGGATCCCGACAGCCGGCATACCGACACTTATTCTCCCTCGTCGGGGTCCACGACCCCCCTGGAGGGAGAATAAAATAGTCGCGCCACCGTGCCGTAGCGTGGTGAGCGCAGCGAGCCCGCAAGGGGCTCATTTGCGCTCGCCACACTGTCGGTAAGCCGGCGGTCGGGCTCCCGGCGCCGGTATGCTGGTCGCCGGGAGCCCGACAGCCGGCATATCGTAGTGAACCCACTCCAGGGCAGGGTGGTGGCCATTCAGGCACAGTGGGGCAGATGTATTAAGCCTGGAGAAGTGATAAAGCAGTGGTAAGTGGAAGGCGATAACGCACCAGCCAATCAGCTACTGTCAATTTACATATTGGAGCTGATTGGCTGGTGTGTTATCACCTTGCACTGCTTTATCACTTCTCCGCTTTAATACATCTGCCTCAGTTCTTCTTATTACAGTAATAACCTTATACACACAAACCCCTGCATTTAGTATTACAAATAACATTTTCCATAAAAGGTCTTTTAAACTAGTTTTGCTAAAAAGAGCAGTAACTAAAAAACCTTAATGAATTCCTTTTAACCCTTTGACATAAATATGGGCCCTGGGTCCTGGCGGAGAACTGGTTAAGTGGAAGTCATTAGACAGAGTAAATGTGGATGAAATTGCAATGTAAAAGAGAATAGGTTTGTCACCAATAACCTTTTCAATCAAAAAAGAACCGAGGTGTAAAAATTCCATTAGAAATGATAATTATTGCAAGAATTGCCGAGGCTGGAAATCCCAGTGTAGCCCATTCCAAGTTGGGCAGCGCAGCATGAAGAGCCTGTGAGAGAGGCAGAATTTATTAGCTGGCGGTGTGTACAGGACAGACGCATTTGTAGCGGGGATTTATAAAGTTCTTCCTTAGAGAAAGGACTGAGAGCGAGTACATTCTAGAACAGATCTGGAAATTCCGATGCATCATTTATAACAGATCCCCTGGGTCCCCGCAGCTGCAGATTAAGGCCCCCATTTATCAAGCCTTGGAGAGTGATAAATAGCATGGTGATAAAGTACCAACCAATCTGCTCCTAACTGTCATTTTTCAAACACAGCCTGTGACATGGCAGTTAGGAGCTGATTGGTTGGTACTTTATCACCGTGCTATTTATCACTCTCCAAAGCTTGATAAATCTGTGCCTTAACTCAACCAATCAGCTCTGAACTGTCATTTTTTGAACCACAGCCTGTAACATGGCAGTTTGGAGCTGATTGGCTGGTAATTTATTTTTCTCCACTTTATCTCTTTCCGTTGCTTAGTACATCTGTCCCTTTAAGTGCATATAGATTAGAATTAATAAGATTCTATTTATTAAAACACATATAAGAATAAAAATATATATATTTAAACAAACTGTGCAATTTATACCACCGGCCGGTCAGTACATTTTTACAATAATTAATGCATGCATATATCAAATGTAGCATAAATTGTAACAAATTGCTTCCTCTCTGTTCAATCACTTTAAGCAATAAAATTATAATATAATCTGATATATCTGATAATTATACAGACTGGATAATGCGCTCAGAAGTTTTTCCTTTGAGATTATATATCAGTCATTTTTGGTGAAGAAGATAATGATGGTAAGATATATTTCTCACTTCAGGTGCAGGTAATTATGCTGTGAATAACTGCAACCTGTAATTGAGCCGATGCTCTCACTGAAAATGTGTCTGGCCAGACATAAATACAATGCGGTCTCACCACTCCTGTGCGTGGGTACTTTCACCTGGAATGTCCTCCCGGCTGCTGGTGCTCTCAACCTTTTATTGTGCAGTCATCTCTGGGGGATCGTATAAGCGGTGAAGAATTCCAATCGCATCTTAATGGAGTGTAGGATTTTGCTGAAAAGACCTCCGGACAGCAGTATAACAGTCTGAATGAGTGGTTAACGCGTTTCCCCGCCTCCCTCCGGGTTCAGCGGCTGATGAAGCCGCTGAACCCGGAGGGAGGCGGGGAAACGCGTTAACCACTCATTCAGACTGTTATACTGCTGTCCGGAGGTCTTTTCAGCAAAATCCTACACTCCATTAAGATGCGATTGGAATTCTTCACCGCTTATACGATCCCCCAGAGATGACTGCACAATAAAAGGTTGAGAGCACCAGCAGCCGGGAGGACATTCCAGGTGAAAGTACCCACGCACAGGAGTGGTGAGACCGCATTGTATTTATGTCTGGCCAGACACATTTTCAGTGAGAGCATCGGCTCAATTACAGGTTGCAGTTATTCACAGCATAATTACCTGCACCTGAAGTGAGAAATATATCTTACCATCATTATCTTCTTCACCAAAAATGACTGATATATAATCTCAAAGGAAAAACTTCTGAGCGCATTATCCAGTCTGTATAATTATCAGATATATCAGATTATATTATAATTTTATTGCTTAAAGTGATTGAACAGAGAGGAAGCAATTTGTTACAATTTATGCTACATTTGATATATGCATGCATTAATTATTGTAAAAATGTACTGACCGGCCGGTGGTATAAATTGCACAGTTTGTTTAAATATATATATTTTTATTCTTATATGTGTTTTAATAAATAGAATCTTATTAATTCTAATCTATATGCGCTGCAACTTTTCTTTCTTGCTTGTTTGATTTTTAATCTAATAGGGGTGAGTAGCCCTATGTTGCTGGCAGCATATTGATTAGGAGTGACAGAGCGCCAGATTCAGCATTTTGTTGTCCCTTTAAGTGTTTTGATGGGAAGACATGATAAGAGAGGTGCGGTGTTGCACTACTATAAGGAAAGTGAAAAAATGTCCTATGGGAAGATTCAAGGGGTCCACGTATCAAGCCTTGGAGAGAGATAAAGTGGACGGAGATAAAGTAGCAACCAACCAGCTCCTGCCATTTTTCAAACATCCTGTAACGGGATGTGTCATGTGACTGATGCCAGTATCCAGACATCACTCAGGAGAAGGTGTGTCTTGGGGTAAGGGTTAGGGACCGGGGGCGGGGGGGGGGGAGGGTTAGGCACTAGGAGGTGGTTAGCCATAGCCAGCACCCCAGAAGGATTAGGGTAGGGGATGGGGGAGGGGTAGAATACTCACCCCGTCCGGTGTTGGGATCGTCAGTGTCAGTATCTATGGCGCCGGGATAACATACCCAAACTCCTGTAACATGGCAGTTAGGAGCTGTTTGGTTGGTACTTTATGTCTGTCCACTTCTATCTCTCTCCAAAGCTTAGTACATACGCCCCTTAATTATAAGCTAAATTGGTGTTGTGACGTTGGAATGATGCAGAAACACCGTAATGTTGGCCTGAATTGGACTGTCTCACTAGGGTATTGACGGGATCCGCTGCAGGTGGTGGTATGACGGGACAATGTTTAGAGGTACCTGGTTCTCTGCACCCATCATAATTAGTCAGCGACGCCGGTCATAGGTGCAAGTACAGAGAGCTGGGGGCCGCTAAACCATAGGTGTAATGGAAGAAAGAATGGGCGACTCTTTGGGCGCGTAACGCTTTAAAATGAATGGAAATTAGAGTGGAGAAAATAAATAAAAAATTATATCTTATCGGTCATAGATGTTAATGTATGAATTCTTGGCCCTCATTCCGAGTTGTTCGCTCGCAAGCTGCTTTTAGCAGCTTTGCACACGCTAAGCCGCCGCCTACTGGGAGTGAATCTTAGCTTCTTAGATTCGCAATATTGCGATAAGACATCTCTGTGCAGTTTCTGAGTAACTCTAGACTTACTCGGCATCTGCGATCAGTTCAGTGCTTGTCGTTCCTGGTTTGACGTCACAAACACACCCAGCGTTCGCCCAGACACTCCTCCGTTTCTCCAGCCACTCCCGCGTTTTTCCCAGAAACGGTAGCATTTTTTCACACACTCCCATAAAACGGCCAGTTTCCGCCCAGAAACACCCACTTCCTGTCAATCACATTACGATCGCCTGAACGAAGAAAAAACCGTGAGTAAAATTCCTAACTGCATAGCAAATTTACTTGGCGCAGTCGCAGTGCGGACATTGCGCATACGCACTAAGCAGAAAATCGCTGCGATGCGAAGAAATTTACCGAGCGAACAACTCGGAATGACCCCCCTTGTATGAGCCAGATGTGATAACTCTTCTCTTATATAATGTAACACAATTAAACAAAACAACCACAGTGTCATACTGTAACACCATACACAGATCATGAAAGATTTACATCAAACAGGTATCATGTAAGTCAGCCTGTAGTATGGAACTTGGGTCCAAGGTTTCCCAGATTGCATTTATCTTGTGGAATACTCACACAGAAATGGATAGCAAGAGCGCACGATCGTATCATTCTGATTGAAAAACATTTATTAACTAACACAGAATGAAATATCCTAATTACCCGTAGTAAAGGGGAAAAATCCAAACATATATAGTAAAATCCAAGTGAGAACAGACACAAGTATATTCGTAGCAGAGGTTCTTACACACCAAATCCTCACGATCTTCAAGGAGGAAGAAAAGGGTCCCAGATGAATAAGTCCTTCTGGTTTGGTTGGTAAGAAGTCACACACGCAGCCAATGTGTTTTGACCTGTCTCCTCAAGTTCTTTGTGAAAGCATGGTGGTGTGCTCAAAATGGTAGCCTTAAATACCTGGTAATGGGTTCACTTCCTGTTGAACTCCATCATACAGGAAGTGAAATCTGCAATGGTCCACGGAATATAAACACATAACATGAGTCCTTTTTAATCAGCCCATTAATAGCATCTATCTTCAGATGGTGTTGGTTACTGCAAGAAAACTTTCTTTCTGTGGAGTTTGCTGAATACCAAGCTGCCCCATCAGGCCCCTAATAGTGAATGGGCCTGTTACAATAAACATACAGAAACTAGCGTTTTTGCATTTGTGAAAAGGGCCCATAAAGGATGATGAGTAGGCCCTTTGGCCACAAAAAAAATAAGAATTTACTCACCGGTAATTCTATTTCTCGTAGTCCGTAAAGGATGCTGGGAACTCCGTAAGGACCATGGGGAATAGACGGGCTCCGCAGGAGACTGGGCACTCTAAGAAAGAATTAGGACTACTGGTGTGCACTGGCTCCTCCCTCTATGCCCCTCCTCCAGACCTCAGTTAGGGAAACTGTGCCCGGAAGAGCTGACACAATAAGGAAAGGATTTGGAATCCCGGGTAAGACTCATACCAGCCACACCAATCACACCGTACAACTCGTGATACTAAACCCAGTTAACAGTATGAATAACAACTGAGCCTCACGAACAGATGGCTCATAACAATAACCCTTTAGTTAGGCAATAACTATATACAAGTATTGCAGACAATCCGCACTTGGGACGGGCGCCCAGCATCCACTACGGACTACGAGAAATAGAATTACCGGTGAGTAAATTCTTATTTTCTCTGACGTCCTAGTGGATGCTGGGAACTCCGTAAGGACCATGGGGATTATACCAAAGCTCCCAAACGGGCGGGAGAGTGCGGATGACTCTGCAGCACCGAATGAGCAAACTCAAGGTCCTCCTCAGCCAGGGTATCAAACTTGTAGAATTTTGCAAACGTGTTTGATCCCGACCAGGTAGCAGCTCGGCAAAGTTGTAAAGCCGAGAACCCTCGGGCAGCCGCCCAAGAAGAGCCCACCTTCCTCGTGGAATGGGCCTTTACTGATTTAGGATGCGGCAGTCCAGCCGCAGAATGTGCAAGTTGAATCGTGGAGCAGATCCAGCGAGCAATAGTCTGCTTAGAAGCAGGAGCACCCAGCTTGTTGGGTGCATGCAGGATAAACAGCGAGTCAGTCTTTCTGACTCTAGCCGTCCTGGAAACATAGATTTTCAGGGCCCGGACTACGTCCAGCAACTTGGAGGCCTCCAAGTCCCGAGTAGCCGCAGGCACCACAATAGGTTGGTTCAAATCAAACGCTGATACCACCTTAGGGAGGAATTGGGGACGAGTCCTCAATTCTGCTCTGTCCATATGGAAGATCAGATAGGGGCTTTTACAGGACAAAGCCGCCAATTCTGACATCCGCCTAGCCGAAGCCAAGGCCAAAAGCATGACCACTTTCCACGTGAGATATTTTAATTCCACGGTCTGAAGTGGCTCAAACCAATGTGATTTTAGGAAATCCAACACAACGTTGAGATCCCAAGGTGCCACTGGGGGCACAAAAGGGGGCTGAATATGCAGCACTCCCTTAACAAATGTCTGAACTTCAGGCAGTGAAGCCAGTTCTTTTTGAAAAAAAAATAGACAGGGCCGAAATCTGGACTTTAATGGAACCCAATTTTAGGCCCATAGTCACTCCTGACTGTAGGAAGTGCAGAAATCGACCCAGCTGAAATTCTTCTGTGGGGGCCTTCATAGCCTCACACCAAGCAACATATTTTCGCCATATGCGGTGATAATGCTTTGCTGTCACATCTTTCCTAGCTTTCATCAGCGTAGGAATGACTTCAACCGGAATGCCCTTTTCCATCAGGATCCGGCGTTCAACCACCATGCCTTCAAACGCAGCCGCGGTAAGTCTTGGAACAGACAGGGCCCCTGCTGTAGCAGGTCCTGTCTAGAGATGAGCGGGTTCGGTTCCTCGGAAACCGAACCCGCCCGAACTTCAGTTTTTTTTACACGGGTCCGAGCGACTCGGATCTTCCCGCCTTGCTCGGTTAACCCGAGCGCGCCCGAACGTCATCATCCCGCTGTCGGATTCTCGCGAGGCTCGGATTCTATCGCGAGACTCGGATTCTATATAAGGAGCCGCGCGTCGCCGCCATTTTCACACGTGCATTGAGATTGATAGGGAGAGGACGTGGCTGGCGTCCTCTCCGTTTATAGAGAGTGAGACTACTAGAGTAGAGAGAGACACAGTATTATTTACTTTAGTAATTTTGGGGAGCATTAGGAGGAGTACTACTACTTGCTGAAGTGATAGTGTGACTGTATATCTGACTTGTGGGGGAGACAGTGGGGAGCAGTTAGAGTCTGAGAGCAGGAGTACATATTTTAACGTACAGTGCACACTTTTGATGGCACTCTGCTGCCAGAGTGCCACACTGCCATTGTGACCACACTGACCACCAGTATATATTGTAATTGTCTGCTTAGGAGTACTACTTGCAAGTTGCTGATAGTGTGACCAGTGACCTGACCACCAGTTTAATTAATCACCACCAGTTTAATATATATATATATATATATATATATATATAATTGTATATAATATATATATAATTGTATATGTATACCACCTACCCGTGTTTTTTTTTTTTTCTTTCTTCTTGATACATACTACTATAGTAGCTTACTGTAGCAGTCTGCGGTGCTGCTGAGCTGACAGTGTCCAGCAGGTCCGTCATCAGTCATTACATAATAAATATATATACCTGTCCGGCTGCAGTACTAGTGATATTATATATATATATATATATATATTAATTTCATCTCATTATCATCCAGTCTATATTAGCAGCAGACACAGTACGGTAGTCCACGGCTGTAGCTACCTCTGTGTCGGCAGTCGCTGGTCCATCCATAATTGTATACCACCTACCCGTGGTTTTTTTTTTCTCTTTCGTCTTGATACATACTACTATAGTAGCTTACTGTAGCAGTCTGCGGTGCTGCTGAGCTGACAGTGTCCAGCAGGTCCGTCATCAGTCATTACATAATAAATATATATACCTGTCCGGCTGCAGTACTAGTGATATTATATATATATATATATATATATATATATTAATTTCATCTCATTATCATCCAGTCTATATTAGCAGCAGACACAGTACGGTAGTCCACGGCTGTAGCTACCTCTGTGTCGGCAGTCGCTGGTCCATCCATAATTGTATACCACCTACCCGTGTTTTTTTTTTTCTCTTTCTTCTTGATACATACTACTATAGTAGCTTACTGTAGCAGTCTGCGGTGCTGCTGAGCTGACAGTGTCCAGCAGGTCCGTCATCAGTCATTACATAATAAATATATATACCTGTCCGGCTGCAGTACTAGTGATATTATATATATATATATATTAATTTCATCTCATTATCATCCAGTCTATATTAGCAGCAGACACAGTACGGTAGTCCACGGCTGTAGCTACCTCTGTGTCGGCAGTCGCTGGTCCATCCATAATTGTATACCACCTACCCGTGGTTTTTTTTTCTCTCTTTCTTCTTGATACATACTACTATAGTAGCTTACTGTAGCAGTCTGCGGTGCTGCTGAGCTGACAGTGTCCAGCAGGTCCGTCATCAGTCATTACATAATAAATATATATACCTGTCCGGCTGCAGTACTAGTGATATTATATATATATATATATATTAATTTCATCTCATTATCATCCAGTCTATATTAGCAGCAGACACAGTACGGTAGTCCACGGCTGTAGCTACCTCTGTGTCGGCAGTCGCTGGTCCATCCATAAGTATACTAGTATCCATCCATCTCCATTATTTACCTGAGGTGCCTTTTAGTTGTGCCTATTAAAATATGGAGAACAAAAATGTTGAGGTTCCAAAATTAGGGAAAGATCAAGATCCACTTCCACCTCGTGCTGAAGCTGCTGCCACTAGTCATGGCCGAGACGATGAAATGCCAGCAACGTCGTCTGCCAAGGCCGATGCCCAATGTCATAGTACAGAGCATGTAAAATCCAAAACACCAAATATCAGTAAAAAAAGGACTCCAAAATCTAAAATAAAATTGTCGGAGGAGAAGCGTAAACTTGCCAATATGCCATTTACCACACGGAGTGGCAAGGAACGGCTGAGGCCCTGGCCTATGTTCATGGCTAGTGGTTCAGCTTCACATGAGGATGGAAGCACTCAGCCTCTCGCTAGAAAAATGAAAAGACTCAAGCTGGCAAAAGCACCGCAAAGAACTGTGCGTTCTTCCAAATCCCAAATCCACAAGGAGAGTCCAATTGTGTCGGTTGCGATGCCTGACCTTCCCAACACTGGACGTGAAGAGCATGCGCCTTCCACCATTTGCACGCCCCCTGCAAGTGCTGGAAGGAGCACCCGCAGTCCAGTTCCTGATAGTCAGATTGAAGATGTCAGTGTTGAAGTACACCAGGATGAGGAGGATATGGGTGTTGCTGGCGCTGGGGAGGAAATTGACAAGGAGGATTCTGATGGTGAGGTGGTTTGTTTAAGTCAGGCACCCGGGGAGACACCTGTTGTCCGTGGGAGGAATAGGGCCGTTGACATGCCTGGTGAAAATACCAAAAAAATCAGCTCTTCGGTGTGGAAGTATTTCACCAGAAATGCGGACAACATTTGTCAAGCCGTGTGTTGCCTTTGTCAAGCTGTAATAAGTAGGGGTAAGGACGTTAACCACCTCGGAACATCCTCCCTTATACGTCACCTGCAGCGCATTCATCATAAGTCAGTGACAAGTTCAAAAACTTTGGGCGACAGCGGAAGCAGTCCACTGACCAGTAAATCCCTTCCTCTTGTAACCAAGCTAACGCAAACCACCCCACCAACTCCATCAGTGTCAATTTCCTCCTTCCCCAGGAATGCCAATAGTCCTGCAGGCCATGTCACTGGCAATTCTGACGAGTCCTCTCCTGCCTGGGATTCCTCCGATGCATCCTTGCGTGTAACGCCTACTGCTGCTGGCGCTGCTGTTGTTGCTGCTGGGAGTCGATGGTCATCCCAGAGGGGAAGTCGTAAGCCCACTTTTACTACTTCCACCAAGCAATTGACTGTCCAACAGTCCTTTGCGAGGAAGATGAAATATCACAGCAGTCATCCTGTTGCAAAGCGGATAACTGAGGCCTTGACAACTATGTTGGTGTTAGACGTGCGTCCGGTATCCGCCGTTAGTTCACAGGGAACTAGACAATTTCTTGAGGTAGTGTGCCCCCGTTACCAAATACCATCTAGGTTCCACTTCTCTAGGCAGGCGATACCGAGAATGTACACGGACGTCAGAAAAAGACTCACCAGTGTCCTAAAAAATGCAGTTGTACCCAATGTCCACTTAACCACGGACATGTGGACAAGTGGAGCAGGGCAGGGTCAGGACTATATGACTGTGACAGCCCACTGGGTAGATGTATGGACTCCCGCCGCAAGAACAGCAGCGGCGGCACCAGTAGCAGCATCTCGCAAAAGCCAACTCTTTCCTAGGCAGGCTACGCTTTGTATCACCGGTTTCCAGAATACGCACACAGCTGAAAACCTCTTACGGCAACTGAGGAAGATCATCGCGGAATGGCTTACCCCAATTGGACTCTCCTGTGGATTTGTGGCATCGGACAACGCCAGCAATATTGTGTGTGCATTAAATATGGGCAAATTCCAGCACGTCCCATGTTTTGCACATACCTTGAATTTGGTGGTGCAGAATTTTTAAAAAAACGACAGGGGCGTGCAAGAGATGCTGTCGGTGGCCAGAAGAATTGCGGGACACTTTCGGCGTACAGGCACCACGTACAGAAGACTGGAGCACCACCAAAAACGCCTGAACCTGCCCTGCCATCATCTGAAGCAAGAAGTGGTAACGAGGTGGAATTCAACCCTATATATGCTTCAGAGGTTGGAGGAGCAGCAAAAGGCCATTCAAGCCTATACAATTGAGCACGATATAGGAGGTGGAATGTACCTGTCTCAAGCGCAGTGGAGAATGATTTCAACGTTGTGCAAGGTTCTGCAACCTTTTGAACTTGCCACACGTGAAGTCAGTTCAGACACTGCCAGCCTGAGTCAGGTCATTCCCCTCATCAGGCTTTTGCAGAAGAAGCTGGAGGCATTGAAGGAGGAGCTAAAAGGGAGCGATTCCGCTAGGCATGTGGGACTTGTGGATGGAGCCCTTAATTCGCTTAACAAGGATTCACGGGTGGTCAATCTGTTGAAATCAGAGCACTACATTTTGGCCACCGTGCTCAATCCTAGATTTAAAACCTACCTTGGATCTCTCTTTCCGGCAGACACAAGTCTGCTGGGGTTCTCAAAGACCTGCTGGTGACAAAATTGTCAAGTCAAGCGGAACGCGACCTGTCAACATCTCCTCCTTCACATTCTCCCGCAACTGGGGGTGCGAGGAAAAGGCTCAGAATTCCGAGCCCACCCGCTGGCTGTGATGCAGGGCAGTCTGGAGCGACTGCTGATGCTGACATCTGGTCCGGACTGAAGGACCTGACAACGATTACGGACATGTCGTCTACTGTCACTGCATATGATTCTCTCCCCATTGAAAGAATGGTGGAGGATTATATGAGTGACCGCATCCAAGTAGGCACGTCAGACAGTCCGTACTTATACTGGCAGGATAAAGAGGCAATTTAGAGGCCCTTGCACAAACTGGCTTTATTCTACCTAAGTTGCCCTCCCACAAGTGTGTACTCCGAAAGAGTGTTTAGTGCCGCCGCTCACCTTGTCAGCAATCGGCGTACGAGGTTACTTCCAGAAAATGTGGAGAAGATGATGTTCATTAAAATGAATTATAATCAATTCCTCCGTGGAGACATTGACCAGCAGCAATTGCCTCCACAAAGTACACAGGGAGCTGAGATGGTGGATTCCAGTGGGGATGAATTGATAATCTGTGAGGAGCGGGATGTACACGGTGATATATCGGAGGATGATGATGAGGTGGACATCTTGCCTCTGTAGAGCCAGTTTGTGCAAGGAGAGATTAATTGCTTCTTTTTCGGTGGGGGTCCAAACCAACCTGTCATTTCAGTCACAGTCGTGTGGCAGACCCTGTCACTGAAATGATGGGTTGGTTAAAGTGTGCATGTCCTGTTTATACAACATAAGGGTGGGTGGGAGGGCCCAAGGACAATTCCATCTTGCACCTCTTTTTTCTTTCATTTTTATTTGCGTCATGTGCTGTTTGGGGAGTGTTTTTTGGAAGGGCCATCCTGCGTGACACTGCAGTGCCACTCCTAGATGGGCCAGGTGTTTGTGTCGGCCACTAGGGTCGCTTATCTTACTCACACAGCTACCTCATTGCGCCTTTTTTTCTTCTTTGCGTCATGTGCTGTTTGGGGAGTGTTTTTTGGAAGGGCCATCCTGCGTGACACTGCAGTGCCACTCCTAGATGGGCCAGGTGTTTGTGTCGGCCACTAGGGTCGCTTATCTTACTCACACAGCTACCTCATTGCGCCTCTTTTTTTCTTCTTTGCGTCATGTGCTGTTTGGGGAGTGTTTTTTGGAAGGGCCATCCTGCGTGACACTGCAGTGCCACTCCTAGATGGGCCAGGTGTTTGTGTCGGCCACTAGGGTCGCTTAGCTTACTCACACAGCTACCTCATTGCGCCTCTTTTTTTCTTCTTTGCGTCATGTGCTGTTTGGGGAGTGTTTTTTGGAAGGGCCATCCTGCGTGACACTGCAGTGCCACTCCTAGATGGGCCAGGTGTTTGTGTCGGCCACTAGGGTCGCTTATCTTACTCACACAGCTACCTCATTGCGCCTCTTTTTTTCTTCTTTGCGTCATGTGCTGTTTGGGGAGTGTTTTTTGGAAGGGCCATCCTGCGTGACACTGCAGTTCCATTCCTAGAAGGGGCCAGGTGTTTGTGTCGGCCACTAGGGTCGCTTAGCTTACTCACACAGCTACCTCATTGCGCCTCTTTTTTTCTTCTTTGCGTCATGTGCTGTTTGGGGAGTGTTTTTTGGAAGGGCCATCCTGCGTGACACTGCAGTGCCACTCCTAGATGGGCCAGGTGTTTGTGTCGGCCACTAGGGTCGCTTATCTTACTCACACAGCTACCTCATTGCGCCTCTTTTTTTCTTCTTTGCGTCATGTGCTGTTTGGGGAGTGTTTTTTGGAAGGGCCATCCTGCGTGACACTGCAGTGCCACTCCTAGATGGGCCAGGTGTTTGTGTCGGCCACTAGGGTCGCTTAGCTTAGTCATCCAGCGACCTCGGTGCAAATTTTAGGACTAAAAATAATATTGTGAGGTGTGAGGTATTCAGAATAGACTGAAAATGAGTGGAAATTATGGTTTTTGAGGTTAATAATACTTTGGGATCAAAATGACCCCCAAATTCTATGATTTAAGCTGTTTTTTAGTGTTTTTTGAAAAAAACACCCGAATCCAAAACACACCCGAATCCGACAAAAAAAATTCGGTGAGGTTTTGCCAAAACGCGGTCGAACCCAAAACACGGCCGCGGAACCGAACCCAAAACCAAAACCCGACAAATTTCAAGTGCACATCTCTAGTCCTGTCTGAGAGGCAGAGGCCAAGGGTCCTCTGAGATCATTTCTTGCAGTTCCAGGTACCAAGTCCTTCTTGGCCAATCCGGAACGATGAGTATAGTTCTTACTCCTCTGTTTCTTATTATCCTCAGCACCTTTGGTATGAGAGGAAGAGGAGGGAACACATAAACCGACTGGTACACCCACGGTGTCACTAGAGCGTCCACAGCTATCGCCTGAGGGTCCTTTAACCTGGCGCAATATCTTTTTAGCTTTTTTTTTAGGCGGGACGCCATCATGTCCACCTGTGGCCTTTCCCAACGGTTTACAATCAGTTGGAAGACTTCTGGATGAAGTCCCCACTCTCCCGGGTGGAGGTCGTGCCTGCTGAGGAAGTCTGCTTCCCAGTTGTCCACTCCCGGAATGAACACTGCTGACAGTACTATCACGTGATTTTCCGCCCATCGGAGAATCCTTGTGGCTTCTGCCATCGCCATCCTGCTTCTTGTGCCGCCCTGTCGGTTTACATGGGCGACCGCCGTGATGTTGTCTGACTGAATCAGCACCGGCTGGTTTTGAAGCAGGGGTCTTGCCTGACTTAGGGCATTGTAAATGGCCCTTAGTTCCAGAATATTTATGTGTAGGGAAGCCTCCTGACTCGACCATTGTCCTTAGAAGTTTCTTCCCTGCGTGACTGCCCCCCAACCTCGGAGGCTTGCATCCGTGGTCACCAGGACCCAGTCCTGTATGCCGAATCTGCGGCCCTCTAGAATATGAGCACTCTGCAGCCACCACAGCAGAGACACCCTGGCCCTCGGGGACAGGGTGATCAGCCAATGCATCTGAAGATGCGATCCGGACCACTTGTCTAACAGATCCCACTGAAAGATCCTTGCATGGAACCTGCCGAATGGAATTGCTTCATAAGAAGCTACCATCTTTCCCAGGACTCGCGTGCAGTGATGCACCGACACCTGTTTTGGTTTCAGGAGGTCTCTGACCAGAGATGACAACTCCTTGGCCTTCTCCTCCGGGAGAAACACCTTCTTCTGTTCTGTGTCCAGAATCATACCCAGGAACAGCAGACGCGTCGTAGGAACCAGCTGCGACTTTGGAATATTCAGAATCCAGCCGTGCTGTTGTAGCACTTCCTGAGATAGTGCTACTCCGACCAACAACTGCTCCCTGGACCTCGCCTTTATAAGGAGATCGTCCAAGTATGGGATAATTATAACTCCCTTCTTTCGAAGGAGTATCATCATTTCGGCCATTACCTTGGTAAATACCCTCGGTGCCGTGGACAGACCAAACGGCAACGTCTGGAATTGGTAATGGCAGTCTTGTACCACAAAACGGAGGTACACCTGGTGAGGTGGGTAAATGGGGACATGCAGGTACGCATCCTTGATGTCCAGTGATACCATGTAATCCCCTTCTTCCAGGCTTGCAATAACCGCCCTGAGCGATTCCATTTTGAACTTGAACCTTCTTATATAAGTGTTCAAGGATTTTAAATTTAGAATGGGTCTCACCGAACCGTCTGGTTTCGGTACCACAAACATTGTGGAATAGTAACCCCGTCCCTGTTGAAGGAGGGGAACTTTTATTATCACCTGCTGGAGGAACAGCTTGTGAATTGCCGCCAGCACAACCTCCCTGTCCGGGGGAGTAGCTGGCAAGGCTGATTTGAGGTAACTGCGAGGGGGAGACGTCTCAAATTCCAGCTTGTATCCCTGAGATACCACTTGTAGAACCCAGGGATCCACCTGTGAGCGAACCCACCGGTCGCTGAAGTTCCGGAGACGGGCCCCCACCGCACCTCGCTCCACCAGTGGAGCCCCAGCGTCATGCGGTGGATTTAGTGGAAGCAGGGGAGGATTTCTGTTCTTGGGAACTGGCTGTATGGTGCAGCTTTTTCCCTCTACCCCTGCCTCTGGGCAGAAAGGACGCGCCTTTAACCCGCTTGCCTTTCTGGGGCCGAAAGGACTGTACCTGACAATACTGTGCTTTCTTTGGCTGTGAGGGAACCTGAGGTAAAAATGTCGACTTCCCAGCTGTCGCTGTGGAAACGAGGTCCGAGAGACCATCCCCAAACAATTCCTCACCCTTGTAAGGCAAAACCTCCATGTGCCTTTTAGAGTCCGCATCACCTGTCCACTGCCGAGTCCATAATACTCTCCTGGCAGAAATGGACATTGCATTTATTCTAGATGCCAGCCGGCAAATATCCCTCTGTGCATCTCTCATGTATAAGACTACGTCTTTAATATGCTCTATGGTTAGCAATATAGTGTCCCTGTCAAGGGAATCAATATTATCAGATAGGGAATCAGACCACGCTGCTGCAGCACTGCACATCCATGCTGAAGCAATAGCAGGTCTCAGTATACTACCTGAGTGTGTATATACAGACTTCAGGATAGCCTCCTGCTTTCTATCCGCAGGCTCCTTTAAGGCGGCCGTATCCTGAGACGGTAGTGCCACCTTTTTTGACAAGCGTGTGAGCGCTTTATCCACCCTCGGGGATGTCTCCCAACGTACCCTGTCCTCTGGCGGGAAAGGGTACGCCATTAGTAACTTTTTAGAAATCACTAGTTTTTTATCAGGGGAAGCCCACGCTTCTTCACACACTTCATTTAACTCATCTGAAGGGGGAAAAACCACTGGTTGCTTTTTCTCCCCAAACATAATACCCTTTTTAGTGGTACTTGGGTTAATGTCAAAAATGTGCAACACATTTTTCATTGCCGTAATCATGCAACGGATAGCCCTAGTGGAATGTACATTAGTCTCGTCGTCGTTGACACTGGAGTCAGACTCCGTGTCGACATCTGTGTCTGCCATCTGAGGTAGCGGGCGTTTTTGAGCCCCTGATGGCCTTTGAGACACCTGGGCAGGCACGGGCTGAGAAGCCGGCTGTCCCACGGCTGTTACATCATCCAGCCTTTTATGTAAGGAGTTGACACTGTCGGTTAATACCTTCCACATATCCATCCACTCTGGTGTCGACCCCGCAGGGGGTGACATCACATTGATCGGCACCTGCTCCGCCTCCACATAAGCCTCCTCATCAAACATGTCGACACAGCCGTACCGACACACCGCACACACACAGGGAATGCTCTGACTGAGGACAGGACCCCACAAAGTCCTTTGGGGAGACAGAGAGAGAGTATGCCAGCACACACCACAGCGCTATATAAACAGGGATTTACACTACACCAAGTGATTTTCCCTATAGCAGCTATAATACACAGTATTGCGCCTAAATTTAGTGCCCCCCCTCTCTTTTTTACCCTATTGAGCCTGGAAACTGCAGGGGAGAGCCTGGGGAGCGTCCTTCCAGCGGAGCTGTGAAGAGGAAATGGCGCCAGTGTGCTGAGGGAGATAGCCCCGCCCCTTTTTCGGCGGGCTTCTCCCGCTCTTTATATTAATATTATGGCAGGGGAGTTTTACACATATATAGTTTATTAGACTATATTATGTGTTTTTTGCCATTTTAAGGTAATCTAATTGCAGCCCAGGGCGCCCGCCCCCCCCAGCGCCCTGCACCCATCAGTGACCGGAGTATGTGGTGTGCATGGGGAGCAATGGCGCACAGCTGCAGTGCTGTGCGCTACCTTAATGAAGACCGGAGTCTTCAGCTGCCGATTTCCAGGACGTTCTTCTTGCTTCTGGCTCTGCAAGGGGGACGGCGGCGCGGCTCCGGGACTGGACGACCGAGGCTGGGCCTGTGTTCGATCCCTCTGGAGCTAATGGTGTCCAGTAGCCTAAGAAGCACAAGCTAGCTGCAAGCAGGTAATGTTCGCTTCTCTCCCCTAAGTCCCTCGTAGCAGTGAGTCTGTTGCCAGCAGATCTCACTGAAAATAAAAAACCTAATAAATACTTTCTTTACTAAGAGCTCAGGAGAGCCCCTAGTGTGCAACCTGCTCGAGCCGGGCACAGATTCTAACTGAGGTCTGGAGGAGGGGCATAGAGGGAGGAGCCAGTGCACACCAGTAGTCCTAATTCTTTCTTAGAGTGCCCAGTCTCCTGCGGAGCCCGTCTATTCCCCATGGTCCTTACGGAGTTCCCAGCATCCACTAGGATGTCAGAGAAAAAGGCCAACTCTAAATCCGGCTCACAACATGAAAATGTAGTGGAAGCTTTTAGGGTATACTGTATAAAGATATCTTCCAGCTTTGTGTAAAGTCTAAAAATAATAGTGGCTTTGCTAATGCAAAAATAATCTATCAAATGTAAATGCTGCACACATGAATCTTTCGCCTTCTGAAAGTGCCGCAGCAAGGGAAGAATGCGGTTATCGGTTCTGTGGGCTCTGGTGCAGCAATCTTCCGAAATCAAGTACGAATATGTTTCAAAACTATATCAAGCATCTGACATAGAAGAGTATATATGTGTGACGTGCCAGAATAAAGGAATGCATTAGACCAGTGGCGGCTCAGATTTGTTAGGCAAAGTCTCTACTTTATCTCTCTCAGAGGTTTGATACATCTCATTTGCACTTGCCCTCTGGGAGATTTAGGTGGACATTTACTAAGCAGTGATAAGAGCGGAGAAGTGAGCCAGTGGAGAAGTTGTCCATGGCAACCAATCAGCACTGAAGTAACATCTATAATTTGCATACCATAAAATTATACAGAGCTGCTGATTGGTTGATGGAGCAACTTCTCCACTGGCTCACTTCTCCGCTCTTATCACTGCTTAAGTAAATGTCCCTCTAAGAGTGGGAATGTTATTGCTGTGTTTTCTCCTCCCCATGTAGGTTCTTTCTTCACCATAAGGGAGATTTATCAAAGCTTCTAAAGAGGGCAATTTGGGGTGTTGTCTATAGTATATAACAGTGGTAACTCCAAATTTAAATTGGGGAGCTAGTGAGTCCCGGCCAGCGATGTTTGGCAGTTTTTGCGGTAGCAGTTGGTGTGACTCCCCCATTTGAAATGTAGGCTGTGCTGCAGCTCCACCTCTGGAGTTGCCCCTGGGGAAAAAATAATCAGCTTTTAGCTATCATTTTATAGACTGTACTAGATAAATGACAGCTAGAATTTGGTTGCTATGGACAATACCCCACTTGTCTTTTATAGATGGTTTGATAAATCTCTCTTTGCCGCATACCTACTTTAGGATGGGGCACCTGTAAAATCCACACTCAACAAGACCAATATAATAAGTTACCCCCTGTGTTACACCCTGTATTTTGCATAAATGTGTCAGGATCTTAGGAGAATCATCAGGGAAAATGCGCTGTATGGTTCTGTTGTGAAAATGGATCCACCAAGTTAGAGCGTCAGCTCTGACATCTACCTCCAGTGAAGGGGGAGCCACAAAGAGCCTTCACATAAAGCTGGTGCCCAATCATTGGAAAAATTTGCTTGACTGCTTTAGGGAGCAGGCTAGTGACGTAACGCGTCATATCTGTGCCCACCAGCCGTATCTGTGCCCACCAGCCCTAGTGGGAAGTAATGCTTGCCTGCATTCCCAGGTGGATTTACTGTTGGTGTTGTTGTTATGCCACAAGGACATTCATTTTCTGTCGCTTTAACCCCGGACGTTTTATTAAGTCTACCAGTTAATATGAGAGATGCGTCATTATTTTTAAAGTAATGATAAAGGAGCAACAACAATGCAAATTTAATGTATGAAACATTATATAGTTTGGCAGATTGTATACATAGGTCACTCAGGCGGCCGGTATACAAAGCGTTAATGGCTTCATATTCCTTTTACCTTCACAGCCCAAGATGTTTGTTCTGGAGAAAGAAAAAAATAATGAAAGCCCCATGGTAATTTTGCTGCGGAGCTGACAGTGTTTGCTGGTAGAACACAGAGGGCAGAAGTGGCCGGAGGGAGAATGGTTCAAAGGAATCCGTGGCCCTCTACAGCTACATTAAGAGACAAGAAGGTCACCTCTAGAACTGCTAAAAATACAGCAGCGAGAACACAGTAACACCCAGTGCTGAGGACTGCTGAACAGCAGAGTGTGTCAAGTGCTCGTTTGCTGTATGTCCTGGGGACACGCAGGGAATTTGTGAATTTATCAATGTCGCTGGCTCACATTCTACATTAGGGCCTCTATGAAGGCTGCTGACGCGGCTTTCTTGGAGAAATATGCCCAGGAAACAAGCGCACGTTAACCCCATTCCTGCTGAGCCTCATCAGCGTTATCCAGTGTGGGGAATCTACGCAGTTCTTAGGCAAAAAGGAAAAACCAAATTCAGTGAGTATTATGAAGCTTTCCATACTTTACGAGTGCAGCAAGCATAGGATAGGGGTGGTCATTCCGAGTTGTTCGCTCGCAAGCTGCTTTTAGCAGCTTTGCACACGCTAAGCCGCCGCCTACTGGGAGTGAATCTTAGCTTATCAAAATTGCGAAGTAAAGATTCGCAATATTGTGAAAAGACTTCTCTGTGCAGTTTCTGAGTAGCTCGAGACTTACTCTGCCAGTGCGATCAGTTCAGTGCTTGTCGTTCCTGGTTTGACGTCACAAACACACCCAGCGTTCGCCCAGACACTCCTCCGTTTCTCCAGCCACTCCCGCGTTTTTCACAGAAACTGTAGCGTTTTTTCGCACACACCCATAAAACGGCCAGTTTCCACCCAGAAACACCCACTTCCTGTCAATCACATTACGATCACCAGAACGAAGAAAAAACCTCGTAATGCCGTGAGTAAAATACCTAACTGCATAGCAAATTTACTTGGCGCAGTCGCACTGTGGACATTGCGCATGCGCATTAGCGACTAATCGCTCCGTTGTGAGAAAAAAATAACGAGTGAACAACTCGGAATGACCCCCAGGGATCGACATCGGAAGCCGATGGTTAGCAACCATCGATGTTCTCGATTCGATGGACGTACTCTAGTTTGCCATGGTTGCCAGTCATTGGATTCCGATGCCCACCCAATAGTGCTAATGGGTGCGCAGTATAACCATACGATGGTGATAACGTCGTACGGTTATGATGCGATGGTTAGTATTCATAGTATTGCGTGTTTTGATGCCGGGAACCATTCGATGCGGAGCTTCCCATGTCCATCCCTAGAATAGGAGCATCATTTCTGTTCAAGGTCCTGATCTTCTATACTTCGCTTCTTCTCATGCCACATGTACAGAATACTTTGCATAGCACCATGCCCCATGGCCATACCATAATATGCTAAAAATGCTTTGGGCCTTGGGGGTCATTCTGACCCGTTCGCACGCTAAGGTCCATCGCAGCGGTGCGAACGGGTTGGTTCTGCGCATGTGCGGCGGCCGCATTGCATAGGCGCGTCATTGCCCGGCGTCGGGCAGCGCCGCCTTGAACGAAGAAAGCAATCGCAGCGGCGACCGCAAGAAGATTGACAGAGGAAGGCGTTCCGGGGCGTCAACTGACCGTTTTCCGGGAGGATGGATGTCTGACGTCAATTCCGGGACCTTCATCGCTGGATCCATCGCATAGGGTGCGATCGCAGCCCTGCTATGCTAAAATACACTCACCATAGGCGGTGTCTAGTTGATCGCACGAGCAGCAAAAAGTTGCTACGTGCGATCAACTCGGAATGACCCCCCTTATTCAGAGTTGTTTGGATACACAAGTCTGAGCTGTGGCTCCCTCTCCTTCATGGACCTATGCCTGGAGCTTGATTAGAGGCCTGGATGGTGCATGTGTTTGCAAACATTTTATTTTTGCATCAGAATTGGGGTATCTGTAATGCCCGGCTACACAGACGCAACGCAAATATCTTTTTTTGTTTTTTTTGTTACAGCACTTAAAAATCTATGTGCAGGCTTCCCTATCCCCAACGCAGTATGCAGCATTCTTTATTTCCGCAAACTAGAGTGCACTGCAATGTCATGTGACTTTTAAAACACATCTGCAGTAGTTACAACGTAATTGCACAAATGGGTGTTTTTTTTACGTTTGCAACCAATTAAATACAGACATCAGCACCAGTATTACACTTACACCAGGGTTATAGCACCCAGGGCTGACAAGAGAACAACAGGGCCCAGGTACTGGGGGGCGTGTGACCCCCTCCCAACAACAAATAAAACAAGAAAAATACTAAGTGCTGGTCAGCCAAGCACCACTGCTTACTGCAAAGGGGAACAGTTGTCTACATCAGCAGCTGGCCTGGGCACCTCCATCATGGCTAGACCCAGGTAATTTGTACCCGCTCCCCTCGTCTCATCTCCCGTGATACCACCCACAGTGCAGACCTATGCATGCACCTATGTATGCAGTTTTTTGATTCCTATTTGTACGCCCCACACCACACACTTACTGTACTTTGGGGGTAATTCAGAGTTGATCGCAGCAGCAAATTTTTTAGCAGTTGGGCAGAACCATGCAGGGGCAAATGCAGGATTTATTCAGGGGGGTTTCCGTGGGTGGGTGTGTATGTGTGTATAATATATATATATATATATATATATACATACACAGGGCCGTATTTTCGTATGGGCTCAATGAGCACTTGTCCAAGGGCCCCAGGAGTATAAGGGCCCAAGGCTGATAGCTGAGGGTCTCCTCTTTCCAGGGGTACCAGATTTTTGAAAATCGGCCCTGGGGAACCAGAGATATCGGACTTGAAAGCAGTGGTCCCCATCCACGCCTGTTAATTGCTCTTCCCAGCCAGATATCTCGGGTTCTGTCTGACTTAGAGTTTTTCTAAGTGTATACTCCAAAAGCTGGCTCCTTTTAGTGGACACTGGCAGCTTGTCTCTACTATTGCCAGAAACAGAGATATCAGCCTTCCAGCAGCTGGTCCTTGCTCCAGCTCCACACGCCTAATATGCAGTTTTATATTTTTGTCAGTGGATTGCTTTGGCTCCTTAACTCTTATCCCCAAGTCCCTAGCAGTGATGTGCGGTGGGGGGGTGATCTTCAGTATGCCGGCGGTCGGGATCCCGGCGACCAGCATACCGGCGCCGGGAGCCCGACAGCCGGCATACCGACACTTATTCTCCCTCGTGGGGGTCCACGACCCCCCTGGAGGGAGAATAAAATAGTGTGGCGCGCGTAGCGCGCCACCGTGCCCGTAGCGTGGCGAGCGCAGTGAGCCCGCAAGGGGCTCATTTGCGCTCGCCACACTGTCGGTAAGCCGGCGGCCGGCCTCCCGGCGCCGGTATGCTGGTCGCCGGGAGGCCGGCCGCCGGCAGATCGTAGTGAACCCGCGGTGGGGTGAGGCAGAGCCTTTCCTGTCATACGAACGTTTGTACCAGAGTTTTGATGGTATAAAGTATATGAAAAATACAAAGAATATGTCTAAAATATCTTCTTTGCATTATTCTAATCATTTTTTAGCCAAAACGCTGGAGTAAAAAGTCTATGGCAGGGGAGGCAGTGCCTCACCTGTGTATCCTTTTCCGCAATTCTCAGATCAATACTTACCAAATTTCCAGAGGTTTATACTGCTGCACCTGTGTATAATGCCCAGATGTACCCTTTGGCTCATATATTGCGTTGAAATCTGGCTCTGGTGCTAGCCAGTGCCTCCTGAGCCATTTAGCTCACCGCACGTCCCTGGTCCCTAGTACCTTTTGAAAGGTGGGGCTCTCTAGTTTTTTTTTATCCAATTCAAAGCTAAGAAGTCTAGATCCAGGAATTGGAGATATTTGTGGTCAAGCAAGTTGCCTTCCCACCAGAAAATTATGAATATTAAGACCACTCCACTATCCACCCCTCCCCTACGTATTAAACACCCCCTACCACCCTGGAAGTTATGTACCAGGGCCCCTTCATTCAGCCCAATGCCCCCTTCTACAGTTTAGCCCCATCTGTGCAGTAAAGGAGTAATTAGCAGAAATTACTGCTCCAGGTCCTATATGCTGAGCAGAACATAGAACACCACCTACTGCCTGCGGGACATCAAAGATGCTGCTGATAGCTCCCCCCACCCCTACCGCTGGAGCATAGGTAGGGGCTCCAGTGCATTGCTGTGCCCAGGGGCCTACACTGCTGTTAAGACGGCCCTGTATATACAGTATATACAGTATATATATATATATATATACACATACATACACACACACACACACACACATATATATATATATATATATATATACACACACACACACACACACACACAAATAAATACACATACATTCATAAATACACAAACACACACACTGTGTATATGTATGTATGTATATATATATATATATATACAGTGGGGTTTGAAAGTTTGGGCACCCCAGGCAAAAATTCATTTTAATGTGCAAAAAGAAGCCAAGGAAAGATGGTAAAATCTCCAAAAGGCATCAAATTACAGATTAGACATTCTTATAACATGTCAAAAAAAGTTTGATTTTATTTCCATCATTTACACTTTCAAAAGAACAGAAAACAAAAAATGGCGTCTGCAAAAGTTTGGGCACCCTGCAGAGTTAATACCTTGTACTGCCCCCTTTGGACAGCTGAGACCTGGCAGTGTCATGGATTGTTCTCAATCATCATCTGGAAAGACCAGGTGATGTCAATCTCAAAGGTTTTAAAAGCCCAGACTCATCTGACCTTGCTCCAACAATCAGCACCATGGGTTCCTCTAAGCAGTTGTGTAGAACACTGAAACTGAGAATAGTTGACGCTCACAAAGCAGGAGAAGGCTATAAGAAGATAGCAAAGCGTTATCAGATGCCCATATCCTCTGTTCGGAATGTAATTAAGAAATGGCAGTCATCAGGAACAGTGGAAGTTAAAACAAGATCTGGAAGACCAAGAAAAATATCAGACAGAACAGCTCGCAGGATTGTGAGAAAAGCAAGTCAAAATCCATGTTTGACTGCACGATCCCTCCAGGAAGATCTGACAGACACTGGAGTTGTGGTACACTATTCCACTATAAAGAGATACTTGTACAAATATGGTCTTCATGGAAGAGTCATCAGAAGAAAACCTCTTCTACGTCCTCACCACAAAACTCAGCATTTGAAGTTTGTAAATGAACATATAGACAAGCCTGATGCATTTTGGAATAAAGTTCTGTGGACCGATGAGGTTAAAATAGAACTTTTTTGCCGGAATGAGCAAAGGTACGTTTGGAGAAGGAAGGGCACAGAATTTAATGAAAAGAACCTCTGTCCAACTGTTAAGCATGGGGGTGGATCAATCATGCTTTGGGGTTGTATTGCAGCCAGTGGCACAGGGAACATTTCACGAGTAGAAGGAAAAATGGATTCAATAAGATTCCAGCAAATTTTGGATGCTAACTTGATGCCATCGGTGAAAAAGCTGAAGTTAAAGAGAGTCTGGCTTCTACAAATGGATAATGATCCTAAACACACCTCAAAATCCTGGGTGGATTACATCAAGAGGCGTAAACTGAAGGTTTTGCCATGGCCTTCACAATCTCCTCACCTCAACAGAATTGAAAATCTATGGATAGACCTTAAAAGAGCAGTGCGTCACAGACAGACCAGGAATCTCAAAGAACTGGAAGACTTTGTAAGGAAGAATGGGCGAATATACCTCAAACAAGAATTGAAAGACTCTTGGCTGGCTACAAAAAGCGTTTACAAGCTGTGATACGTGCCAAAGGGGGCAGTACAAGGTATTAACTGCAGGGTGCCCAAACTTTTGCAGACGCCATTTTTTGTTTTCTGTTCTTTTGAAAGTGTAAATGATGGAAATAAAGTCAAACTTTTTTTGACATGTTATAAGAATGTCTAATCTGTAATTTGATGCCTTTTGGCGAATTTTCCATCTTTCCTTGGCTTCTTTTTGCACATTAAAATGAATTTTTGCCTGGGGTGCCCAAACTTTCAATCCCCACTGTATATATATATATATATGCTTGTGAGGGGAAGCCAGCACTCCCTGTCCACAATTTTCATATGCGTCGGTGCCTTCCCGTTAGACGGCTCCTGTAAGAAGACCGGATAACCAATATATTCACCAAAGGGCGGCACTCGTCCGACTTTGCAAATAAAACACTGGATCCCGTGTCAGTTTCAACGTTTCAGAATTTTTACAGTAAACGAAAGAATGACAGTAAAAATTCTAAAACGTTGAAACTGACACGGGATCCAGTGTTGTATTGCAAAGTCGGATGAGTGCCGCCTATATACATATGTGTGTATATATATATAGATAGATAGATAGATAGATAGATAGATAGATAGATAGTAAATTCATCACAACTTAATACAATTTAGAGATAGATAGTAAATTCATCACAACTTAATACAATTTAGAAGAAATATATGGTGGGAGCGGGAGTTCTAGAACGAGGGAGGGAGGGACGGAGGAAGCTGCTGTGGCTGAGCTTCCACAGCCAGCAGCTCCCCCTCGGACTTTCACTATGCAGAGAGCTACGTGCTGTAGCTCTCTGCTGGTGCTGCAGCAGCTCCGTGGTCGCGGCCGCGGCTTTTGCTGAGACGGAGAAAGAATTGACTGCATAGGAGAGGAATGGGTTAAACATCCTGTGAGGGGTGGAACTAGCTGTGAGGTAGTACAGCCTTAGGAAAAGGGGGAGGGTTAGGGTATATATAGGCTGCAGTGGCCATTTTGGGCCTCTTTGCTGTTTGAATTTCCTTGGGGTGAGTTCTGCCTGGCAGATTGTTCACCCTTCTATATTTCGTGCACTTGTTTTAGGAAACAAATTATAATATGGCCTCCAGCCGCCCACGCCGATCAGTAGGCGCGCCAGCCCGTTACCAGGCCAGCGAGGCTGAGCCCGGGGCCGGGATGTCCGGCGCCGGGGAGGCCGTTAATACGCATGGGGCTGCTCCAGGGTCGTTGGGTGCAGGGCGCAGGACGCGCTCCTCCGGCGACCCTGCGGTCGCGAGTGTAGCTGCTGGCGGCCGCGGTGGGCGGCACGTGGCGGTCCGGAGGTCTGACATCCTGGAGAGAGGGGACCAACGGTCCTCGCCTCCGGGGGCAGTCGGGGGAGTCGGGACGGTGAGAGCCCGCGGGCGCGCGCTAGCGCGCCTCGCTGGACGCCGCTCGGCACCCGCTGCGGTGACACCCAGCCGGTCCTCCCTGCCAGGGCCGCTTGGAAGCTCCACGCGGCGGGGGAGAACTGGGCGGGCGACAGACGTGACGGCGATCCGGCCTGGGCCCGTCGGTGTGCCCAGCGCCGGATCGTTGGATAGGAGTGCACAGCAAGAGGCTGCATCGGCAGCGGGGGACACCAGGACAGGAGGCGGTGGGGCGCGCGCACGACGGGCGCGCGCACCAACGCGCGGCTCCGGCGGCGTCTCTCACGCACGGGTGCGCGCAGCGACGCCGCATCGTTCCGTGTCCCCTCAGCCCTCCTCGCTGCGGATTAGTTCCGGCGGGGCGAGGAGGGAAAGCAGGCCTGGTGGTGATCAACCAGGTTTTCGGGGTTTTTCGCCCAGCGGTGCGCAAAGGATGGGCAGCACGGCACCGCGGGCGTCACATGATGCACAGAGCAGGGCCTCCCGGGCTGGACGTGGCAGCTCATCCAGCACTTCCGGGGGACCTGGGCGGGCGGGCACAGGAAGTAGGGGGGGGTTTATGTCCAGGGTGAGGTGCCCGGTCATTACGGACCTTTCCCCGCAGGGCCGACCGATTTGTGGTCCGGATGGGTCATGGCTTCCCGTGCCCAGCGGCGGGTCCACACGGCGCGTTCCGCCCGCTCGGCAACCAGCAGGCGACGCGCCTGCGCCACGGGATGCGAATATAACACAAGACGCTTTTGCTACGGCCCTCGCCACGGTGGTGGCAGCTTTGGGCCCGCTCTCAGCGGCCCCCGAGCGCGAGGTTGGGTCCGGGGGGTTTCCTAGCGGATCGGGCGCGGGTGCGGGCTCTGCCGCGCAGAGGGTAGCGCGTGCGTGCCGTGAGCTTGGTGCGGCCGCGGCTCAGCTGCAGCAGCAGCCACGGCGGGATGAGAATGTGCGTTCATCCGGCACGCCATCGCCTGGAAGGGCTAGGCGCTCGCCACTGTGTGTCTCTGGGTCCTCTTCCCCCTTTTTGCCCGCAGTTGATCAGACGGATACGGAGGAAGCGGAATCGGAAGTGGAGGACGTTTCGTACATCGCCCCTGATGAATCTGGATCCGACCATTCTACGGTTTCAGGTGAGGCGGAGCAGTCTGGGTCGGTTGCGAGTACTCCCTCAAGTTCGCGCAGCTCGTCCCCTTCATCCTCTTCTTCCTCTTCTTCCTCCTCCTCCCTTTCCTCGGCGGTGTCCGACATAAGTAGCACGGCGAAGGCGAAGAAAAGGGCGATTAAATACGCCAAAAAGGCGGCTGGGAGGCAGGAGAGGCATAAGAGGCGAAGGCGGGTTAGCAAAGAATCTCGCAAGGCTAGGAAGCGGCGCGACTTGCCAGGCGTGGTTCGCTGCGAATATACCGCTGTCATGCGAGGGCTTAGGGATAGCTGCAGCAAAAGCATTCGTAGGGGGGACTACGTGGATGTCTTCGTCTTGACGAAAGGCGCGAAGAGGGAGTTCAAGGCAGCTACCGCTAAGAAGGGCATAGGGGCCGAGGCATTTCGCACGTTCGATAACTGGCTGGCAGGTTTCTGGGTTTTCGCGGCTTGTTACCTTCAGGACAGGCCAGACGAGCATATGAATGTCATCCGGTACCTGCACCTCGTGCATGATATGCAACGCACGTCGGCGGGTGACGAATGGCGTAGATATGATGAGGAATTCAGAGAGAAACAGGACGGGTTGTATGTGATGGACTTCGGGTTCAAGGACGTGGAGGTATGGCTTAGGGTCACCAGGGCCTCACAACAGGCCAAGGAGCCCCGGGGCACAGGGGCGGACGGACACCGGGTCGGGCCGTCCGCCCATGCGCCCGGCGGGGACGGCGGGTCGGCCAAGCCAGTTAGGTCGGCCGTCCGGACTGGGAAACAGACAGGAACGAAAGGGTTATGCTTCGCGTTTAACAACGCGGCATGTACCTACGGCAAGCAGTGTCGGTTCCGTCACGCTTGCCTCCATTGCGGGGGTTCCCACCCGGCCTCCTCCTGCTTCAAGAATACTCGGCAGGGTCCCCGCGCTAAACAACCCTACTCTAGAGGAGCACCCGGCGGGAGTGCTCCTCAGGGCGCCAACGCCAATTAGGTTAGAGGCTATGCGTAAATGGTTGAGTTGGTATCCGAATAAGGAGGATGCCGGGTTTTTATACGAAGGTTTTAGTTTTGGGTTCCGCTTGCCTGTTGCAAGCGAGGTTACAGTTAGGGCGCAGAGGAACCTGCAGTCGGCTCGAGCTTTGCCTTTAGTATTGCGGGAAAAAGTCGATAAGGAGATCAGGCTGGGCAGGATGGTGGGGCCTTTTGCTTCACCCCCCGTGGCTGATCTCGTCATCTCCCCGGTGGGGGTGGTGCCCAAAAAGACACCTGGGGCCTTCCGTCTGATCCAGCACCTCTCCTACCCACCGGGGGCCTCGGTCAACGACGCTATACCTCCGGGTCATTGCTCGGTGGTATATCAATCGTTTGACGAGGCGCTCAATTTGGTCCGCAGCTACGGAGCTGGGGCCCTCATGGCAAAGATTGACGTCGAATCCGCGTTCAGGTTGCTACCCCTCCATCCGGACTCATTTCGTTTTATGGGTTTCCGGATTGGATCGGAATATTTCATCGACAAATGTTTGCCGATGGGATGTTCCGTTTCATGCTCGTATTTTGAACGTTTTAGCACCTTCCTGCATTGGTGCGTGGAGTCTTCGTCGGGTGGGCACGGCGTTGCCCATTACCTCGATGATTTCCTTTGTACGGGTCCGGCGGGTTCGCCGCGGTGCGGCAACCTGCTTTTCAGTATACGAGCATTGTTTTGTCACTTCGGAGTGCCAGTTGCCGAAGACAAAACGGAGGGGCCGATCTCTTGCCTGTCATTTCTAGGTATCGAGATCGACACAGTGGCAGGCGAGTGTCGTCTGCCTTTGGACAAAGTGGCTAAGCTTCGCGAGGCCATTGGCCAGTTCATGGGCTCGCGTAAGGTTAAGCTGCGGCAGGCGCAATCCTTGCTGGGCATGTTTAACTTTGCTTGTCGGGTCATCCCGATGGGCAGGGTTTTCTGCCGGAAGCTGGAAAGAGCAACCGCGGGGTGTGCCAGGCCGCACCACTTTGTACGGTTGCCAGCCGAGATAAAAAGAGATCTGGCAGTGTGGGCCTCGTTCCTGGAAGATTTTAACGGGGTTCGAATATGGCAGGCACCGACGGTAGATAGCGCCAGATTGCAGCTTTTCACCGACGCGGCAGGGGCATCCGGTTTTGGGTGCTATCTTGAGGGATCTTGGTGCGCGGCATCGTGGCCAGCGGAGTGGCATCAGGCGGGTCTCACTAGGGACCTTCTGCTCCTGG
The DNA here is from genome assembly GCF_028390025.1 of Pseudophryne corroboree. Taxonomy (NCBI): domain Eukaryota; kingdom Metazoa; phylum Chordata; class Amphibia; order Anura; family Myobatrachidae; genus Pseudophryne; species Pseudophryne corroboree. The sequence continues at coordinate 43,596,029 of NC_086450.1, read as the reverse complement.
AGCTTTTTCCCATCATGGTTGCGCTGGAGATTTGGGGCGAGCGGCTAGCGCATCGCAGCATCCTGTTCAGATGCGACAATCTGGGCGTGGTGCACGCGATTAACAACCAGAGGGCTAAATCGCTGGTGGTGCTGCGGGTCCTAGGGCAGTTGCTGCTTACTTGTCTGCGCAGGAACGTGTGGTTCCGCGCGCAGCATGTGCCGGGTCTGGAGAACGGGGTCGCTGATGCGCTATCGCGAGGGCATTGGGATAGGTTTTACTTGTTGGCTCCCGAGGCCGACCAACGGGGTTTTCATTGTCCCGGTTATGTCTGGCAGGTCATCGAGCCGGACTGGAAGGTTTAGCACTGCGCTCGGTCGCGCCATCCACGCTTAAGGCTTACGAACAGGCCTGGAGCGAATGGGAAGAATTTGCTAGAGGACGGAAGCAACGAGGTAAGAGTGGGCATCGGATGATGCTTTCTTTTATTTGGCAGCTTTATGTTTCGGGTAGGTCGAGAGCGGTGGTGTCCCGGTACTTGGCTGGCATTGCGTTCTTCTGCAGAATTAAGGGTGTTCCCGATCTGACGAAAAGCGGGATTCTGCTGAAGGCTATGAAAGGATGGGCGCGCGTTGCACCTACGCCGCCTGACAGGAGGCGGCCCATTGATGCAGCTTTGCTGCCTGACATCATTGGGTCGGTGGGAGCCATCGCATCGTCTATGTTTGAATCGCTGCTTTTTAGATTGGCTTTCTCTATGGCCTACCACGGTGCCTTTAGGATTTCGGAGTTGGTAGCGCCTTCTAAGCAAACGGATTCGCGCATGCTGGTGGGGGACGTGGTGGTGAGTGGGAGGTCCTTGCTGTGCAGATTGCGACGCTCTAAGACGGACCAGGTGGGGAAGGGCCGATGGGTCACCCTGGTTCCGGCACTTGAGGAGAGCATATGCCCAGTACGGCTGGCAGTGCAGTATGAGGCAGTAAGGCCCGACTGTCGGGGGTCGTGGTTGCTGCACTATGATGGGCTGCCAGTAACAAAGTTCCAATTTCGGTGGATGATGGGTCGCTGTCTGACGAGCTTGGGCCTTTCCCCCTCTCACTTCGGTACACACTCCTTCCGCATTGGGGCTGCTACGGCGGCAGCGGCCGCGGGTTTTTCGGGAGCCCAGATCCAGGCGGTGGGGCGATGGAAGTCGTCCTGTTATAAGCGGTACATTCGCCCCGTCGCCTGAGATACTTTGCGTAAGCGTAGCTGGCATCAATAAGTTAGAGTAAGATAAGGTTTGCTTGGTTTATGCATATGTTATGTTCACTATATGTTGGTTCGTTTACCCGTGTGTGATCCTACTCAGGGATTAGCCACTTGCCGCTGCGGGCGTGAGCCGGCAGCGGGGGTCTGGAGTTATTTTGCTATTTTTGCCTGACTTGACGGACTGAATTCTAATCATTAATTAGGCTAATCTTTGCTATCAAAGTCCCTCAGCAGGTTTTTATGCTTTCACCTCCAGCTGAGTTATTTCATGTTTTACCCTCTTTTTTATACCCCCCCCCCCCCCCCTGTTTGATTTCGTTTTGATTTTTTTTTACCTTTCCCTTAAAGTCTTAATGCTTTGCTTCAAATTTATTAGAATATCGGGAGATCGGCTAGGCCGTGACTGCTGCGACTTAGGAAGCTATCAACAAAATTTTTCTTTTTTGGCAGATCCTTCAGGTTAACGCAATTTCTATTTCTGGTATAGATTTTAGTAACACATTTTACCCCTTTTCCTCCATTCAGGTTGTTTCGCTGATGGCTTGTCCGTTTGGGTGGTTGGCCACTCTTATGTCTTTTGGGCAGCTAGGTTCTTGGCCTCTGATACGGCTCAGAGGTTCCCTGGAGGTCAGGGAATCAGATGGCTTGGTTGGCGAGGAATGATGTGGACAGATCTATTGAGTAGATTAGTCAGTCAAGCTAGGAAGCATGGTGTTCCCAAGGTGTTGGTTGTCCACTTAGGTGGCAACGACCTGGGGAAGAGGACTTCCTTGGAGCTAAGGTGGGCCATGATACAAGATCTGGCAAAGGTGGCCGCAGCATGGACCAATTGCGTATTGGTTTTTTCCCTGATGGTGCCAAGGTTGAGTTGGCGCGGTGTGGAGGACGGACGCGTAATAGATGAGGCCAGGATAAAGGTGAATGGGGCGGTGGCGAAGTGGGTCTTGGCCCACGGAGGCAAAGTGGTTCGCCACCCTAGGATTCGGTTCCGAGACAAACACCTTTTTCGGCCTGATGGTGTACATCTATCCAATGAGGGGATGATGTTTTTCCTGGAGGATCTGTTCCTAGTGTTGCAGGAGTTAGGTTAGGTTATGGTGGCGGTGCGAGGACTCTGGGAGGGAGTCCTTCGCTTTTGGCGGAAAAGAACGGCAGTTTGTAGTTGTATCGCTTATATAGGTAGTAAGTTTCAGTTTATTTGGTTTAGGTGCACTCACCTCCATCGACTTAATGGCCGCTCGACCACCCATCCGGGAGGCAGCGGCAGGGCACCCAGGAGCGGTGGGAAGTCACTGTGGGGGTTGTGTTGACACCTATTACCGGTTTTGATAAGGTGTTGGACGGTTTCGGTCAGTTTACCAATTTAAGTTTACCAATAGTTTAATAGAGCCGTTCTTTTTTCTGCCACCATTTTGCCGGGTGATTCGGCAGCTTAACAAATTTTTCCATTTACAGGTTTGCTATGGTTAGGGTCAAATAAATAGCTAGCAATTTTTCTGCCAAAATCATGTCTCCGTGTCTTTATTTACTGGTATTAGAAGGTAACTAAGGTTTACTTTAATAAAGGGGGTCCACCAAATATCACTAGGATGTTTAGGAGAAAGAATTGACTGCATAGGAGAGGAATGGGTTAAACATCCTGTGAGGGGTGGAACTAGCTGTGAGGTAGTACAGCCTTAGGAAAAGGGGGAGGGTTAGGGTATATATAGGCTGCAGTGGCCATTTTGGGCCTCTTTGCTGTTTGAATTTCCTTCCCGCCCTCCCGCCCTATGGGATAGAGGTTGTTTTGTTTGATGCGGAGTGCATTGGCGTTTTTAATTGCTGGCTGGTTTTCATTCGTTGGCTATTTATAGGCGGAAAAGAACGGCAGTTTGTAGTTGTATCGCTTATATAGGTAGTAAGTTTCAGTTTATTTGGTTTAGGTGCACTCACCTCCATCGACTTAATGGCCGCTCGACCACCCATCCGGGAGGCAGCGGCAGGGCACCCAGGAGCGGTGGGAAGTCACTGTGGGGGTTGTGTTGACACCTATTACCGGTTTTGATAAGGTGTTGGACGGTTTCGGTCAGTTTACCAATTTAAGTTTACCAATAGTTTAATAGAGCCGTTCTTTTTTCTGCCACCATTTTGCCGGGTGATTCGGCAGCTTAACAAATTTTTCCATTTACAGGTTTGCTATGGTTAGGGTCAAATAAATAGCTAGCAATTTTTCTGCCAAAATCATGTCTCCGTGTCTTTATTTACTGGTATTAGAAGGTAACTAAGGTTTACTTTAATAAAGGGGGTCCACCAAATATCACTAGGATGTTTAGGAGACAGTGCTGTCTCCATCTCAACATTAAAACATTTGGCTCATCAGGGGGGGTTTCCAGGTACTCGGAAATCCCCCCTGCGTGCGCTACTGCCATGTGCACTGCAGGTGGGGCAGATAGAACATATGCAGAGAGAGTTAGATTTGGGTGGGTTATTTTGTTTCTGTGCAGGGTAAATAGAACTGGCTGATTTATTTTTACAGTGCAATTTAGATTTCAGTTTGAACACCCCCCCCCCTCACCACCACCCACATCTAACTCTCTCTGCACATGTTATATCAGCCCCCATCCCCCTGCAGTGCACATGGTTTTGCCCAACTGCTAACAAATTTGCTGCTGCGATCAACTCTGAATTACCCCCAAAGTACAGTAAGGGGTAGCACTTGCACGCCCACTGGCTATGGCTGCACTTCGATTCCAGCCCTGGCTCTGGCAGGTCGTGCTTATGCAATGAAAAATTATGCAAATTGGGAATATTAACTTATCATATACAGTTATGTAAAATGTTGATCATCTCTCTTTGCAATTTGGTAAAATCGCCCCTTTTACCCATGACAGGAACAAGTGATGTGTGTGCAGACAGCCTATCCCACACCTTATATACCCACCAAGCCAGCGCACAGCATGTGATGTACTTCATGGACTATGCGCTGCCAGTGCCAGATTAAGGTCCTGATTGGCCTGGAGCTGAAATTTATAAAGGGCCTATTGTGGGTTGCTGCAGGGGGTGTGACTACTGATATGGGGGTGTGGTCTGTACCGTGAGATGTGACTAGCACCAAGGAGGGCATAGCTACCCACCTTCTTTCACCTACTTCAATCTCCCTCTCCTCTTTGCTTATATAATGCATATACCTGTCTACACAAAAACAACACAAAAAACACAAACTATGGTTTATTAATAAAATAAAATTAATGTTATTTGATGTTAGTAATACTCTGGGAACAAAACAAGGGCCAAATTATGGGATTCTATGTTTTTTTTGTAAATTTTTGGAAAAATCACAAAACAAAAACAAAAACCAGTCACAGCGTTTTCGGCACACCTCAATATTTGACCAACATGCTCTGGTGCCCATCCAATGAATCAAACAGCATATGGAAGTGGTGGTATGACTCAGGGGGTAATTCAGATCTGATCGCAGCAGCAAATTTGTTAACTAATGGGCAAAACCATGTGCACTGCAGGGGGGGGGGGCAGATGTAACATGTGCAGGGTAAATACTGGCTGCTTTATTTTTACACTGCAATTTAGATTTCAGTTTGAACACACCCCACCCAAATCTAACTCTCTCTGCACATGTTACATCTGCCCCACCTGCAGTGCACATGGTATTGCCTATTAGCTAACAAATTTGCTGCTGTGATCAGGTCTGAATAGGACCTCAGTCTTTCAATCAGGCAGAAGCAAAAACAGACACAGAGCCTGATTCAGAGTTGCAAGCAAAGCCAAAAAGAACACAACTGGGCAAAACCATGTGGGGCTGATATAACATGTGCAGAGAGATTTAGATTTGGGTGGGTTGTATCCCACTAATACTGGACAGCTTAATTTTTACACTGCAATTTAGATTATAGGGGTAAATGTATTACCCTCCGTTATGGGGGAGCAGTATCAGTGCACGTTAATGTGCACCGATACTGCTTCTCCCACATCTATTACTGTTGCGCACAGTTGCCGACTTTATGGCTGCTCTCTCTGGGAGAGAGCAGCCAGGTCGGCTCAGCAGGGGGCAAGGCAGTGACGTGATGTACAGAGGTGGGCGGACCAGAGGCGGAATGGGGGCTTGGTGGAGGCGGAACGGGGGCTTGGCTGATGGTTTGCATCATATAAGCCACGCCCCCCGCTGTGTAATGCCACTATTACCGGCATTATACTGCAGGGGGCGTGGCTATGATGATGCGATTCAGCAAGAATCGCGTCATCGACTGCCCGGACTACCAACTTTACTCGCTAAGTGGGCGGCCGACCATGGGGGGACCCCAAAAATCGTGAGACTTGCCTGCTCTTCCGTGGGGCCCGGGAGGGTCACCCGATTTTCGGGAGCCTCTCGGCCATTCCGGGAGAGTAGGCAAGTATGCTGTTGCGGTGCTGGCTCAGATAGCGCCCCTGTCCATATCGGCACTGCTATCTAACAGATAGCACACCAATATGAGGGGCAATGTATGAACAGTCCCTGGCTGTGGTGGGTGCCGGCTCCGGACTGCGCAGGTAATCAAAGCCTCCCCAAATTGCCCAGCCCCGCCCGCAGGACAATGCTCCCCGTGGGAGGGACAGTGGTACAGTGTCCGAATAGCGGGACTGTCCCGCTGGAATCGGGGTAGTTGGGAGGTATGCATGTGTAATTTCCCCGATTTCTCAATAGATCGCTGATCCGGTGCCAACAGATCGGAGAATCGCAGCGCAGTGGCGGCACATTACACCACCCAGAGGCGTCCGTTATTCACAATACACCGCACAGAGGCATCTGTTAATCACATTACACCGCGGGTGGGGGTGCCGATAAAACTGTTCTATCACAAGAGCACTTTGTTTGCAGGTAGAGGCAGAGGTCAGAGAGATTAGAGAAGACTCATACTCCCCTCTCCTGCTGGATCCACCGCAGCCGCACCGTCTCTTCCTCCGAGGTCCACGTGATGACGTCAACTGAGCTTCCTGACAACCGGGTGGTGTGGGGGCGGGACCTCTTCTCCTGTTAGCAGCCGGTGGCCGCAGCGCACAAGGCAAAGTACATTAAGTTAGTGACGCGCAGGTGGGGTGGGCGGGGTCACAGATGACAGGCGGGGCAACCCCGACCGGCCCACCGTGGCTCTCCTCGGTAGAACTAATGACCAATCCGGCCCTGGTCACCAGAGTTCTGTCTTGCCCACTGTGCCTGCAGTAAATGAGGAGGATAAAACCACAGAGCCACAATTCGTTTGCACTACTGCTCAATAGAGTTCCTGTCCTGGCACTAGGGCTTTTGCTGGGAAGCCTGGTGATGACGCTCCTTCGGCTATGGCTAAATACAATTTGTCTGCTTCTCCGTTCCTGCCATTGGGGACCTGCCAGCAGCGGGACTCCCATACCCACAGGATAGCAAATCGGAGAGGGGGGGAGGGGGGCTAATGCCGGGAGTGGGCAGAGCTACGATGGTGGGCAGCGAACATGAAAAAAACTTTGTCTATCAGGTCTCCCGCATGTGCCACTGCTGCTGGGGGAGTGAGGGGGGGTAAGGCTGGTTTTGTTGGTGCCAGAGGGGGCGGGCACTAGGGGGAGCTGCAGGCTGCGGCAGCAGGAAAAAAAATCCTGTCTACAGCAGCAAAGACATTTGCAGATTCTGTGAGCTTATTTTGGAGGGTGGGCCTGGAGCTGAAGCTCCATCAGCCCCATTGTTAATCGGCTCTGCGCGCTGCTGACGTCAAATGTAGGAGTTAGTCATAATAATGTGACTCGACAATGTATTTATATACTCAGCTTATATACTATAAGTAGCTTTTCTGTTATCTTAATAAAGAATGGCACAGGCCACATCTTCCAGAGTTGATCCTTGGTGGACCCTTGTGGTTATTATTAGAGGAAAGAAGGAACTGATAATTGAACAATTTGTTAACAAGCAAAAAACAAGAACTCCATGTATTGCAATGATATTTATCATAAGTCTTCATTTCCCTGCACTTTATAGGAAATGAAGACCCAGATGGACATTTAATACATGTTTTTAGTATCATTTGGAAGTTCCAATGTCTGGTTGTTTCTATATTTTTTGGAATCACAGCACCCTAGAGTATCAGAATTTATTTCACGGCACCTCTAGGCCAGAAGTTTCTTATTGAGAAATTTAGAAAGAAATATTAAATTAAGTAGTTAAGTGTTTAGATGTCATCCTTAGGCTCAGTCATGTGGTGAGGGACAAAATTTGCTTCTGTTTGTCCACATATTTTGTGATTGACAGCCGCCAGCACTGGTTTTGCCTATTACATTAACCATAAATAATTTGAATTGGTCCTGGACCATCAACCCAAGGCACCCCTGTACGTGTCCCGAGGCTGGGGTGCCACAGCACACAGTGTGAGAACCACTAGTCTATACTGTTTTTGTGCAGGAGAAAATCATCTTGAGAACTTTGATGGTACATACAAATATTCCATGTATTCTGTAAATAGCATGCTTGTCTACTAAAAGTAAAACCTTTTTAAGAACAATGGATAGTACACACTCAGGGGGTCATTCCGAGTTGTTCGCTCGTTATTTTTTTCTCGCAACGGAGCGATTAGTGGCGAATGCGCATGCGCAATGTCCGCAGTGCGACTGCGCCAAGTAAATTTGCTATGCAGTTAGGAATGTTACTCACGGTTTTTTCTTCGTTCTGGTGATCGTAATGTGATTGACAGGAAGTGGGTGTTTCTGGGCGGAAACTGGCCGTTTTATGGGTGTGTGCGAAAAAACGCTATCATTTCTGGGAAAAACGCGGGAGTGGCTGGAGAAAAGGAGGAGTGTCTGGGCGAACGCTGGGTGTGTTTGTGACGTCAAACCAGGAACGACAAGCACTGAACTGATCGCAGATGCCGAGTAAGTTTGAAGCTACTCAGAAACTGCTAAGAGGTGTGTAATCGCAATTTTGAGAATCTTTCGTTCGCAATTTTACTATGCTAAGATTCACTCCCAGTAGGCGGCGGCTTAGCGTGTGCAAAGCTGCTAAAAACAGCTTGCGAGCGAACAACTCGGAATGAGGGCCTCAATGCGATCGCAGCGCATTTCTGAACTGGAACTCGGTGCTTAGCTGACCACTAGTGAAGCGATGAGGCCTATTGTGTATGTTCTTGGCTATTATTCCTAGGTGAATTGAAGATGAACAGTTATTTGCGTATCCCTGCTGAAAGAGACAGTACCAGAAGAAAACGACAGTGTGTGATAGGTTTCATCATTGGGCAACTGGTCCAATATCATGTGACCATAAAATGAATGGCTTCACTGGTTTCTGTAAGCGAAGGTGAGAAAAACCAATGCTCGGCCATCTTCCAATCACACTCATGAGTCCGGCTGTCCTAGGAAAGCCAGGGGCTGTGTGCTAGGCCTGTACATCAGATGGCAAGATCGCATCAACCATCTGCATACGTATACCAGACACAGGGCCTAATTCAGACCTGATCGCAGCAGCAAATTTGATCTCTAATGGGCAAAACCATGGGGGTAATTCTGAGTTGATCGCAGCAGGAATTTTGTTAGCAGTTGGGCAAAACCATGTGCACTGCAGGGGAGGCAGATATAACATGTGCAGAGAGAGTTAGATTTGGGTGGGTTATTTTGTTTCTGTGCAGGGTAAATACTAGCTGCTTTATTTTTACACTGCAATTTAGATTGCAGATTAAACACACCCCACCCAAATCTAATTCTCTCTGCACATGTTATATCTGCCCCCCCTGCAGTGCACATGGTTTTGCCCAACTGCTAACAAAGTTCCTGCTGCGATGAACTCAGAATTACCCCCATGTGCACTGGAGGTGTGGCAGATGTAACATGTGCAGAGAGAGTTAGATTTGGGTGGGTTATTATGGGTGACGTAATAGGATGAGATTTTTAGACTTTTGAGACTTTTAGTAAAAAAACTGACGAAATTGCCTGTTTTGAGTAATTCGCAAATATAATAGGATGCGAATTGCACTCTAATTTGCATTTTTCCCAGAGAAAATCACATATTTTCACCTGTCATTTTTATTTCACACTTCAAATCGCATCCAGATGTTTTCCCATTCAAAAGTCTACAACTCGCAAATGTAATATTATGCAATTTTTGGAAATCGCAGTTAAAAATGTAGTAAAAACCGCACACAAAACAGAGCAGGTAGAGAGAGATAGGCGATTTGTACTTCCACCATCCAAAAAAACAAAACAAAAAACAAAGGGTTCCATTTTGCACAGGTGAGCCATACTTTCATCAGAAACACCCCTACAAATCCCCCTACATCATCCAGGGCACCTGTGAGGGATTGAACAATGGAGCTTTTGCAGTCAGGAGTTCAGAGCCGGCCATAGGCATAGGCAAACTAGGCAATTGCCTAGGGCATTTGATATGCCTAGGGGCATCAGCAGCTTCTGCTGATTAAAATGATATGCATCATGCCTATATTCTGTGTGTAGTATTTCATATGCAGATACAGCCACAGTCTCACACAGTATATACGCATGCTACATATAATCTTAATCAGCAGAAGCTGCTTGTGCATCCTAGCCACATAGCAATGCAACTAAGCTGCATTTTCATAAAAAAAATGTGCCCAATGTCAGCATTGAGGCAAGATTTATGAGGACACATCTGTATCCAAGCAGAGGCAGAGGTCACAGTGTTAGTGGCAGTGTGAGTGCGTGTGCATGTGAGTAGGTTGGTTGTGCAGTAGTGTTCGGAATATGTGTAAGGAGCATTACGTGTCATGTAAAAATGCATTAATAATGTGCAACATATGTGTAAGGGGCACTATGTGTGTTATGTGTATAAGGGCATTAATAATGTGCAGCATATGTGTGACAGGGTACTACTGTATGTGTGTCATTATGTGTATAGGGGCACTAATAATGTGCAGCAAATGTGTAGGGGGCACTATGTGTGTCATTATGTGTATAAGTGCATTAATAATGTGCGGCATATGTGTAAGGGACTTTATGTGTAAAAGGGCATTAATAAAGGTTGTCATAATGTGTAAGGCGCATTATGTTTACAAGGACATTAATAATGTGTCTCATATGTGTAAGGGGCATTACTCTGTGGCATTATGTGTATAAGGTGCTCTACTATGTGGCGTTGCGTATAGAAAGGGCACTACTGTGTCATCTAATGTGAATAAAGAGCAATAGGGTGTGGTGTAATGTGAATAAGGAGCAATTCAGGGTGATGTAATGTGAATAAGGGGCTCTACTGTGAGGAGTAACGTTTATAAGGTAAAGTGATACTACTGTGGGATGTAATATTAATTATGGACACTATCGCATGATCAAATGTGAACAACGCTGCTGTACTGTGTGGCGTAATTGGAATTGGGGTTACTATTGTGTGGCCATGCCCCTTGCCAGCATAGGTGTGCGCAGGGGGGGTGCCTCGTGCGCACAGGCACCCCCTAATGTCTGGCACCCCGATCTCACACGCCTGATGCAGTGATAGCGAGCAGGCTGATTACTGTCCCCTCTGCGCTGCACCCTGCAGGACTGCATTACTGACCGGACGCCTGGGTTAATCAAGGGTGCCACTGCCACCGGTTTTTAAACTCACGGCTCCACCTCCATGTACAAAAACAGCGTGATGTGATGATGTCATGCTGCTCGCACGCCCACCTGCCACACCCGCCACATGCCCACCTCTCTCCTTCTATGCTATGCCAACGCCAGCCACTGATGAGGAGCAGCATGCAGCCAGCGTTCCTCTTAGGAAAACAAATTCACTACTGTAAAGCGGTCGGCAGCAGCATTGACACGTCACTCATTTTTCCAGCAGCAGCAGCAGTACTAGTCTGCGACTGTCAGTGTCAGTGAGTGGCTGACTTGTAAGTAAACTGCTGCAGCTTGCAGGGGAAAGAGAGGGGGAGCCAGACCAGGCTGAGGAGGAGCAGTGTAATTGCAGTGAGTGCCATCAGGGGTGTTTGTTTGGTGCACACCACAACATCTGACAATGTATCTGCTTTATTAGGATTGGCACAAGGGTGGATATTTTATATGCGTTGATGTCAATAGATGGTGCTAGACACGCCCCTCTAACTGTGTACCCCCTAATAAAATGTGCTGCGCACACCTATGCTTGCCAGCAAAAACACACCCCTTTTTGGGCTGAGCACCAAATGTGCGAACTGTTCCTATTTAAAATATAGGGGATTCAAACACCAAAATAAGGACTGCTATGGGTGAGGGGTGATGGTGCTGGGAAAGAGGTGCAAGGTCAGAGGCGGAACCAGCGGTGGTGCTAGGGGGCACCAGCCAAAATCTTGCCTAGGGCATCATATTGGTTAGGGCCGGCTCTGCAGAAGTTGAGCTGTGTGTATGTGATATTGCACGTTTGGAGGAGCTGCGCAGGAGGAGGGCGCAGGCTGCGCACCAGATCCAGGTCCCCAGACCACTTCCTGCTACACGTAGGTACCGTGCGAGGGTGTACCTGGACTCCCTCTCAGATCAAGAGGTGGTGGAGATGTTTCGGCTGAACCGCACAAACCTCTTGAGCTTACAGTATATGAGCAGGTGAGACATGATTTGGAGCCATATGGCTCTGCCAACCGTGCAGTGTCTGGGCTGCAAAAATGAATGTGTACCCTGCACTTTTTTGTCACAGGCACCACTCAGTCTGTGGGCTCTTGGTCGCTGGGGGTTATACAAGCCACTTTCTCAAGGCTTTTATCTCAAGTGTTATATGCCATGAAGAAGCTGTGGCGCACATATATCACATTCCCAAGTTCTGAGTCCAAGTGGCAGGACCTGAAGGTGGCATTCTATCGGCTCTCAGCATTCCCTAATGTGCTGGGGGCCATAGACTGCACCCACATTGGGATACGGGCACCACATGTGAGGGGGTATGCAGGCCCGGCGCTACCCGCTCAGCGAAGGGATGAAGTGCAGGGAGGCGCTGGGACGGAGAGGCGCTCTCCCTGCTCTGCATCCCTTCCCTGCTGCGCCGTCCTGTCCCCCCCTGCTGCTGCTGCCAGCTGCTGTGCCTGTCACTGTATGACAGGTAGCAGCGCTGGCAGCATGAAAAGCCTCCTCCCCCTTCCCCCACTCACCTGTGACAGCGGCTGTGTAGGATCAGAGGAGGGGAGGAGCTACACAGAACAGAAGGGGCGGAGCTAAATGGACCAGGTTGCTGTAGAGAGAGGGACAGCCATACTAGGTAAGTGGAGGGTGAGAGAGAAATGTACGTGTGTGTGTGTGTGTGTGTGTGTGTGTGTGTGTGTGTGTGTGTGTGTGTGTATGGTGGGGGTGTATGTGTGTATATATGTGTGAATTGTGTGTGTGAGGTATGTCTGTGTGCGCACGCATTATGGACGCTACTACAGGGGTGCCATTACATGTCTGGACACTACTACTACAGGGGGGGGCATTACATGTAAGGATGCTACTACTACAGGGGGGGATTACGTATAAGGACGCCACTACTACTGGGGGGGAGCATTACGTATAAGGATGCTACTACTGGGGGGGCCATTACATGTAAGTATGCTACTACTGCTGGGGGGGCATTACGTATAAGGACGCTACTACTACTGGGGGGGCATTACGTATAAGGACGCCACTACTACTGGGGGGGAGCATTACGTATAAGGATGCTACTACTGGGGGGGCCATTACATGTAAGTATGCTACTACTGCTGGGGGGGCATTACGTATAAGGACGCCACTACTACTGGGGGGGAGCATTACGTATAAGGATGCTACTACTGGGGGGGCCATTACATGTAAGTATGCTACTACTGCTGGGGGGGCACTACGTATAAGGACGCTACTACTACTGGGGGGGGCATTACGTATAAGTACGCTACTACTACTGGGGGGGCATTACGTATAAGGACGCTACTACTGCTGGGGGGGGCATTACGTATAAGGACGCTACTACTACTACTGGGGGGGCATTACGTATAAGGACGCTACTACTGCTGGGGGGGGCATTACGTATAAGGACGCTACTACTGCTGGGGGGGCATTACGTATAAGGACGCTACTACTGCTGGGGGGGCATTACGTATAAGGACGCTACTACTGCTGGGGGGGCATTACGTATAAGGACGCTACTACTGCTGGGGGGGCATTACGTATAAGGACGCTACTACTACTGGGGGGGCATTACGTATAAGGACGCTACTACTACTGGGGGGGCATTACGTATAAGGACGCTACTACTGCTGGGGGGGCATTACGTATAACGATGCTACTACTACTGGGGGGGCATTACGTTTAAGGAAACAACTACTACTTGGGGGCATTACGTATAAGGATGCTGCTACTACTACTACTAGGGGGGAATTACTTATAAGGACGCTTCTGCTACTGGGGGTGCACTACGTATTAGGATGCTGCGGCTACTACTACTGGGGGTGCACTACGTATTAGGATGCTGCGGCTACTACTACTGGGGGGGCACTACGTATTAGGATGCTGCGGCTACTACTACTGGGGGTGCACTACGTATTAGGATGCTGCGGCTACTACTACTGGGGGTGCACTACGTATTAGGATGCTGCGGCTACTACTACTGGGGGGCATTACGTATAAGGACGCTACTACTACGGGTGGGACATTACGTATGAGATTAATAAGATTGTGCTACTGTGTGGCGTAATTTTAAATGGGGGTACTATTGTGTGGCCATGCCCCTTACTTGTGAGACCACATCCCTTTTCCCGGCGTGCACCAAAGGTGCGCGCTGAACCTTTGTTGAATATGGGAGGGCGCAAATTTATAGTTTGCGGGGGGGCGCCGAACACCCTAGCATCGGCCCTGGGGGTATGTCTTTGTCAATCGACATGGGCATCACTCCCTCAATGTGCAGGTGGTGTGTGACGCTGACCTTAGAATTCTCAGTGTGGTTGCAGGTGACCCAGGGTCTTGTCATGGTGTCTATATCCTGCGTCACTCATCCCTTTGGGAAAGCTTCCAGCAGCACTCCATGCCTGAGGGATGGCTACTTGGTAGGTACATTCAAGTTATCTTTTAATGTGTTTCCTAATATGTCCTTTAAAAAGTACTATTTTACTGCCTAACAATGCAGCATGGCCCTGACCCATAATGGTGGCTTATTCGGTCAGTAACACACTTATTTGTGCCATGAAGTCAAATTACATTGCTCTAATGATTGTGCTTATGTGTGGTAATAACTGACTGTTAGGATCACCTTAGTGTGTAACAAATACCTGAAAACAAATGTAATTAATCATTCACAACCACAACTTATGTTTTGCAGGGGATTCAGGGTATGGGTGTCTACCGTGGCTCATGACACCTCTGTGTAATCCACAAGGCCTTTCACAGCACCAATATAACGATGCACACATTGCCACCCGCAATGTTGTGGAACGCACTTTTGGGGTGCTGAAAAGTCGTTTCAGGTGTTTGTACCGGTCATCAGGTACACTACTTTATCAACCACCCAAGCTAGTGATGATCGTCCAGGCTTGCTGCATGCTGGTTGGTCAGAAAAGCGCACATTACCGGGTCATAATATTGCGTTAAATCGCATGACATCGCATGTTTCAGTCCCGAATTCGCATCCTATTACATTTGCGATTTCGACAAAAAATTAACGATTTCAAAACATGCGATAGGGGGCGATTTTGGAATCTTACTAAAAATCTCATCCTAATACATGTCACCCTTTGTTTCTGTACAGGGTAAATACTGGCTGCTTTATTTTTACACTGCAATTTAGATTTTTTTTTTGAACACACCCCAACCAAATCTAACACTCTCTGCGCATGTTACATCTGCCCCCCCCCCAGCAGTTCACATGGTTTTGCTCATTAGAGAACAAATTTGCTGCTGCCATCAGGTCTGAATTAGACCCACAGTCTGCTGACAATAATTGCTCGTATTATCGGTCATTGCGGCTGTGAAGTGTTCCCGGTAAAGCTTCTAACTTTTTTTTTTAGAAAGATTCTGGTGTCCAAATTTAAGATCGACCTGCATGAACCCAGAGCAATAAACACTTATCCGTGTCGCCATGGCGATGCTTAAGCTGTGTGATTGTCAAAGAAATCAGAAGGTAAGTTCAGGTAGGTAATATTAGTACAGCAGCTGGGGCGCAGTGATGCAAGAGCCCCTGTTAGCAATTAAATAACAGCGCTAGATGAGAAATAAGCTAATTTAGGCTGTGAAGCAAGAAAATGTTACTTTTTAGAACTGTATCTCCTAAATTGTTTCCTCCTATTGCCGGAGACAGCTGCCGCTCTCGGAGTCGGTGTAACACCCCCCTGTCAACTATAAACATTTTAATTGAACAAAGTTTAATTTCACACATGTAAATAGCATTTGGCTTTACGTAAAGCATTTAGCCCGCAGTCCATATACAGGGTTTTTGTATACTGTATATTTTAGCCACATGTAGGGACTGATGTAAAGGAGGATGCTGCTGCGTCAGCTGTTGAACCTGTTGCTGGAGCTGCGATACACTATGTGGAACGTAAGCGCCGTAACATTCCGCACCGCCTGCCGCTCACACTCAGTCCTGTCTTGTGCGGACAAGACTCTGTTCCTGAACACCATTTTGCAGGCCACATTATTTTTCAGGGCTCTGTGTGTAACAGCTGAATGCATCTGGTCTCTACATGAAACAGAATTGTGTCTAGACTAGGGGCGTCCAAACTTTTTTCCTGGCATGGCCATATTGTAAGAAATTTCTTTGAATGGATTGCCAGGAAGAGATTTTCATCACTAAGAAAAATGAGAAAAAATAAATCTATAAAAATACAAAATAATCAAAACTTTATGACTCCATAACAATTCAGTGCATCATAGTCAAACAAGCATTGTTATAAATAGCTGTTTCAACGCCTCACAGGCGTTTTTTTCAAGGTGCCAAATGCTGAAAAGTGCACTTTCTTTTTTTTTGCACTTTTCAGCATTTGGCACCTTGAAAAAAAACGCCTGTGAGGCGTTGAATCGTCGGCTATTTTGCACAATGCTTGTTTGACTGTGATGCACTGAATTGTTATGGAGTCATGAAGTTTTGATTATTTTTTAAAAATCCGTGGAATGCTGCCTGGTTCCTACAATGTGGAGGAGACTAGCCAGCCCAGACCAGGGAACCATATCGTTTGTATGTCCTGAGCTAAGGAGGGCACCCCGGTGGCTATATGAAAAGAGAGTGCCTGCTATTCCCATATATATATATATATATATATATATATATACACACACACACACACACACACATACACACACACACACACACACACACACACACACACACACGGTGATTCAAAAGTCGCAGTACACCCTTTTGTTTCAAAAACTGTGCAGGAAATGGGAAAACGGAATATTCCAGTAAGGTATGGGTGAGGTGGGCTATCTTTTAGGGGATGTACCTAACATGGGCGCCATCTTAAAATTGGCAATCTTGAATCTAAGTCAGTTTTTTCAAATGGGAAGGGGATCGTGTAACATATCAAACAACATCAGAGTTTGCTGAAAAGTTTATTGCTGCAAACAGATTTGAAATAGTTTTATGGTTCAAAAGTTACAACACTTTTTTTGTTGGAATTACAGGCTGAACTGTTCTCCATATAGGACTGTCATTTAATGTGTGGGTGTTTTGCTGCGTTGTGGGCTCTTCACGAAGGATGCCAAAACCATTGTTGAGTGTTTTGTTCATATGTTTGTAAATCCAGTCATCAGGACACAGAGACATGTGAGTTCATTGCTGTGCTGTTTATTCCCTCACCAACTCCAGGCACATTGCACACTGGACCACCCACTTCCCAGCATCCCCCTGGTCCCAGGGACCATCACTGAAGATTCAGGCTTACACAGATTAGTAAGGGAGTGTCTACAAATATTAAGCATTCTAATACACTAACATCACATCCTCCTTTCTTTAAAGATAAGCCCTGTACGCTTCAATGCAACAATTAACAACGTCATATTAAGAACATCATCTAACACGTTTCAAATTCAATGAGTCTTTCAGGTCTGCGTATTTCCCTTTTGGGTCTTTCATACACAGTCTGTGTTTCATCTACCATGTTGGACCTTTCTAGAATCGTGGTTTGTTCACCATTATCAGGATCATCATACATGTCAGATGAAGGGTATTCTTCAGTCATGTTGTCTTCATTATGGTTAGGTTGAGATCTTAAATCCACCCGATTTCTTCTTACTTCCGTTCCATGCTCTGTACGTATAGTATAAGATCTTGGTGCTACTTGTGCTTGCACAATACCATTCTGCACCCAAATACCTTTCTCGTGATCTCTGAGACGGACTTGGTCACCCGATTTTAGATCAGATAAGCTTTTTGCTCGCCTGTCATGGAACAGTTTCTGTTTCGCCTGTTGACGTTCCTTACTCAGTCTGACCAACGCTAAGTTATGTGTATTAAGCAGTTCATCATGTATCGGGAGATTTGCTCTAATCCTCCTTCCCATCAGCATTTGTGCAGGAGAAAGTCCATTCTGTAAAGGTGTACTGCGGTAGATTAAAAGACTTTTGTAGAAACATTCTTTACCTTCTTGAGCTTTTTTCATGAGACTCTTTACAGTTTTTACTGAACTTTCCACCAACCCATTTGAGCGTGGATAGTGGGGACTTGACGTAGTATGGACAAATTCCCACTCATCAGCAAATTGTCTAAATTCAGCACTGGAAAACAGAGGACCATTGTCAGTGAACACTTCCATAGGAACACCATGCCTTGCAAAGATTGACTTCATGCAATTGATTACGGCTTTACTAGTAGTTGTATGTAGTGTCTTCACCTCAGGGTAGTTAGAGTAATAATCAGTCACGACAATGTACGTTTTCCCATTACATTCAAACAAATCTGCGCCAACTTTCTGGTACGGTCTCTCTGGCACTGCGTGAGGACTCAGTGGCTCAACTTGTTTCGGTCTATACGTAAGACATAATTCACATGTAGCTGTAGTCTGTGCTATGTCTTGGTTCATTCTTGGCCAATACATAACTATACGCGCTCTCCGCTTACATTTTTCTTCTCCTAAGTGGCCTTCATGTATCTTGCACAGCATAGTTTTTCTTAGTCGTGCAGGTATGACAAGCCTATTGCCTTTGTAAATAATACCATCGACAACTGTAAGGTCACTGCGGTACATCCAATAATCATGGATAGACAGCGGGCACGCATGTTTTTCTGCTGGCCAACCTTTCAGAATGATATCTTTCAACACTTTCATTGTGTCATCTGTCTCAGTTTCTTTCCTAATCTGTTCTTGTCTTGCAAGAGACACTGGTAGAAAAGCTACGATCAAATTAACATAGGCTTCTATCTTTTCATCCATCAGACTTTTGGAACCTTCACTTTTGTCCATAGCACGAGAAAGTGTATCAGCAATGTACATGTATTTGCCAGGACAGTACAGCAAGTGTACATCATATTTCTGTAGTCTGATAAGCATTCGTTGAATTCTCATGGGACAGTCATGTAATGATTTAGTCATGATAGCTACCAATGGCTTGTGGTCAGTTTCCACTGTAAATGTTTGACCATACACAAACTGCTGAAATCGCTCACATGCATATGTGAGCACTAGAAGTTCTTTTTCTATCTGAGCATACCTTGTTTCAGCACTTGTCAGTGCTCTTGATGCATAGATTACTGGTTGCCATGTATCTTCATGTTCTTGTAACAGCACTGAGCCTAGGCTAAATTGCGAAGCATCTGCTGAAACTCTTATTCTTTTTGCAGGATCAAAGAATTTTAGCACTGGTTGCTCTGTAATGATCTGTTTCAAGTTTTGACAACTTTCTTCTTGTTCATGTGACCACATCCACTCGTTATCTTTGTCCAACAACCATCTAAGAGAGGCTGTTCGTTCAGAGAGTTGAGAAATAAACTTTCCTAAGTAAGTAATCATTCCTAGGACTCTTCTGACGTCGTCTTTGTTGTTAGGACGTTCATTGTTCACTATGGCAGATATTTTCCTTGGGTCTGGTTTTACACCTTGATTCGAGACCACGTCGCCCATAAAGGTAAGTGTATTCATGCCAAATTCACATTTGTCTTTGTTTAGCTTTAGATTCACTTTCTTGACAAGTTCCATTACTTGTCTCAATCTAGAATCATGTTCTTCCTTTGTAGATCCCCAGACAATAATGTCATCCATCATTGTTTCAACACCTGGAATATGTTCAAAAATCATGTGTATCTTTTTGTGATATACTGTAACGATTTCTAGGGTTCTCTGTGTGTGCGTACTTGAAAAGATGTCAGCTGAAGCCAGGTGAAAATTAAGTAAAGTTTATTGTGGAAAAAGTGGTAGTAAAAATATATATAAACTGGATCCTTGATTACATGGAACAAAACACGATATTTCCCAATAATAGAAATGGCAGGTAAAATAAACAAGGAGGAAGGTTATGCTTGAATATTGGAATATTTCAGGTTAAACATAGATGCAAAATCAACAAGAAGATATCCGGGTTTAAATCAAGCAGGGGCAAAATAACATACCAAAAACGAAGTGATCAGGCAGGAATGGAAACAAACTGCAAATAATAGTCCAGGAATGCAGATGCTGAACCGGCAGGGTAAGAAGTCCAGAAGCAAGGCACATGAACTAGCAAACTGCAGGGAAGTCTCCAAGATGCATATAAGGCAGAATCTGGACAGGATTACTGGAGAGAGCCCAGTCGCACTCCAGACAGAACCACAATGATCTGCACCTAGATGCCTGTGAGCTGGAGTTAAATAGCAGCACCAGGTGTTGGGCTCCAGGTGCACACAATCAGGTAATTACCCTGCAGAGGCAGTGTGCAACTGCCATTCGGACCTGAGGCAACAAGTGAGACCCCTAGAGGCAGGAATGAGATAATGCAAGGCAAAACAAACACAAACATTCCTAACATTATCCCCCCCTTAAACAGGCGGATTCCAGACGCCTCAAAGTTCACCTTCTCTTCTTTTTTCCTCTTTTCTTTATGGGTTGCCTAACCCTATTTGAAGGTGTCACAAAGACACTATTAGGCAATACAGGTCCATCAATAACGAGTCTCGGATCATCCAGAAGCTCACTCTCAGAGTCGGAGCCACAACCCAGCGGTAGAACTGACCTCATATTTTCCTGGATGGAATCAAGAGTGGATGGTAAATTTGTAGATGCTAAACTTGCCGAGCAATCTGCGTGAACACCTAGAGATACCTGCCCACATCTGAAAAACTGAGGGTGCTCCCCAGACTGCAAAGGCAGGTTCTCAGATGGGAACACCTTAATAGACTCATCTAGGAGAGTGAGGACAGTTGGTGGACTGAATCTTTCGGTCACAGCCTTGAGGAAAGCGGGCAAATCTTGTAACACTGGATCTCCCTTATCTATAAGACCATTTACCCACTTCAAGGCCCTCCCTCTGAATCTCATACATAAGTAAGCAATGATATCAATAGGGGACAAGTCATCAAAACTCAGATAATATCTGAAGAGAGCTAAACAGTGAGAGATATTTCCATAAAAGTAAGGCAGTTCCTCAACGACTTGGGTTTCCAAATTAGATTTAACATCAGGGAGGATAGACAACTGTGGCCTCCCAGACAAGACGGACTCTTCTTGCACCTTAGACAGAGAAGTCTCAGATGGCCTCGGCTGGGCAGATACCTCGGGCAAATCTTGGATCTCGGGCATGGCAGGCACCTCTATCTGGTGCTGGACAGGCGGAACCCCCTCCTGGGGCTGGACAGGTGGAACCCCCTCCTGGGGCTGGGCAGGCAGAACCCCCTCCTGGGGCTGGGCAGGCAGAACCCCCTCCTGGGGCTGGGCAGGCAGAACCCCCTCCTGGGGCTGGGCAGGCAGAACCCCCTCCTGGGGCTGGGCAGGCAGAACCCCCTCCTGGGGCTGGGCAGGCAGAGCCCCCTCCTGGGGCTGGACAGGCCTTGGCCGGACCTCTGGCAAGGTGGACACCTCTCGGACCTCTGGCAAGGCGGGCACCTCTCGGACCTCTGGCAAGGCGTGGACCTCTGGCAAGGCGGGCACCTCTCGGACCTCTGGCAAGGCGGGCACCTCTCGGACCTCTGGCAAGGCGGGCACCTCTCGGACCTCTGGCAAGGCGGGCACCTCTCGGACCTCTGGCGAAGCGGGCACCTTTCGGACCTCTGGCGAAGCGGGCACCTCTCGGACCTCTGGCGAAGCGGGCACCTCTCGGACCTCTGGCGAAGCGGGCACCTCTCGGACCTCATGCCGTGAGGCAAGGGCAACAGGGACCTCATGCCGTGAGGCAAGGGCAACAGGGACCTCATGCCGTGAGGCAAGGGCAACAGGGACCTCATGCCGTGAGGCAAGGGCAACAGGGACCTCATGCCGTGAGGCAAGGGCAACAGGGACCTCATGCCGTGAGGCAAGGGCAACAGGGACCTCATGCCGTGAGGCAAGGGCAACAGGGACCTCATGCCGTGAGGCAAGGGCAGCAGGGACCTCATGCCGTGAGGCAAGGGCAGCAGGGACCTCATGCCGTGAGGCAAGGGCAGCAGGGACCTCATGCCGTGAGGCAAGGGCAGCAGGGACCTCATGCCCGAAGGCAAGGGCAGCAGGGACCTCATGCCCGAAGGCAAGGGCAGCAGGGACCGACACCCCTCCTGGGGTCGCAGGGCCGGACACCCCTCCTGGGGTCGCTGGGCCGGACACCCCTCCTGGGGTCGCTGGGCCGGACACCCCTCCTGGGGTCGCAGGGCCGGACACCCCTCCTGGGGTCGCAGGGCCGGACACCCCTCCTGGGGTCGCAGGGCCGGACACCCCTCCTGGGGTCGCTGGGCCGGACACCCCTCCTGGGGTCGCTGGGCCGGACACCCCTCCTGGGGTCGCTGGGCCGGACACCCCTCCTGGGGTCGCTGGGCCGGACACCACTCCTGGGGTTGCTTGGCCGGACACCCCTCCTTTCGAAATTTGAGCACCACAGTGGCATAACTGAGCAGAATTTGGCACTATGGCAAAATGAGGAAAGCTCTTTTTATGTTTGCGAGCAGGACATAACTGAATAAAATGTCCCGACCTGCCGCAATAAAAACAGAGCTTCTTATCCCTTCTATGTCTCCTTTCTTCCTCAGAGAGGCTGGGTCGTGGAAAGCTCCAAAACTTGCCTTTGCTTATGCTAGGAAAACAGCAGCCAGAATTGAGAGCACCAGACTGATCTTTTCCCCTTTTTTCCTGCGTCTCCTTAAAGGGAGCAGGTAATCTTACTGAACCTTCAGGCAGAGCAGACAGTATCTCTGAAGACAGGATTTGAATACCCTCCAGTTTCTCTCTGAAATCCACCAGCAATGTAGAACTCAAAAACGGCAAAAACTTGAGAGGCAGGGAACCTTTCTGAAGTGAAGCCATTTTATGAGATTCAGCTGTACAACAAAACTCCTGCACACGTTTATTTGGGCAGATCATTCTGTAACGATTTCTAGGGTTCTCTGTGTGTGCGTACTTGAAAAGATGTCAGCTGAAGCCAGGTGAAAATTAAGTAAAGTTTATTGTGGAAAAAGTGGTAGTAAAAATATATATAAACTGGATCCTTGATTACATGGAACAAAACACGATATTTCCCAATAATAGAAATGGCAGGTAAAATAAACAAGGAGGAAGGTTATGCTTGAATATTGGAATATTTCAGGTTAAACATAGATGCAAAATCAACAAGAAGATATCCGGGTTTAAATCAAGCAGGGGCAAAATAACATACCAAAAACGAAGTGATCAGGCAGGAATGGAAACAAACTGCAAATAATAGTCCAGGAATGCAGATGCTGAACCGGCAGGGTAAGAAGTCCAGAAGCAAGGCACATGAACTAGCAAACTGCAGGGAAGTCTCCAAGATGCATATAAGGCAGAATCTGGACAGGATTACTGGAGAGAGCCCAGTCGCACTCCAGACGGAACCACAATGATCTGCACCTAGATGCCTGTGAGCTGGAGTTAAATAGCAGCACCAGGTGTTGGGCTCCAGGTGCACACAATCAGGTAATTACCCTGCAGAGGCAGTGTGCAACTGCCATTCGGACCTGAGGCAACAAGTGAGACCCCTAGAGGCAGGAATGAGATAATGCAAGGCAAAACAAACACAAACATTCCTAACATATACTTCTGGAGCAGACAATATTCCATATGGTAGTCGAACAAATCTGTATCAACCTTCTGGTGTATTAAATGTACAAAGCTTTGAGCTGGCCTCATCTAGCTTCATTTGCCAGAATCCTGAAGATGCGTCCAATTTGGAAAAGAAGGAGAAAAAGACAAAAAAAACTTTTTTTTTGATGCGTCCAATTTACTGAACCATTTTGCTCCCGCAAATTGCGACATGATTTCATCTCTGGTTGATAGTTTGAAATGTTCTCGTTTAATAGCTTTGTTTAAATCTCTGGGGTCTAGACATATTCTGAGTTGTCCGTTTTTCTTTTCAACAATTACTAAGGAGCTTACCCATTCAGTAGGCTCATCAACTTTCTGTATCACACCCAAGGCTTCCATGCGATTTAACTCTTGTTTCAGTTTTTCTCTCAGCGCAAATGGCACTTTTCTACAGGGGTGTATCACTGAAGAAACTTGCATGTCTATATTTATTTTATGCTCTCCAGGCAAACAACCTAGACCTTCAAACAAGTCTCTGTATTCTGTAAACATCGATTTGCAGTCATCTTCTACTTGTGATGTCACCATAAAAACTTTCTTTAGCAAGCTTAGTTTCTCACAGGAACTTAATCCTAGAATCGGTTGCACATTTTTATCCACAATCAGTAGAGATGTTTTAAACTGTTGTCCCTTATATTTCAGTGTCACTAAGCATGTACCTTTCACAGGAATTTCCTCCCCAGTGTACCCTGTAACTTTCACTTTGGCTGGATGAACTTTAGGTTTTACTCTAAAAGTCTTATAGTCTTGAAATTATATTAAATTCACCTGCGCGCCAGTATCAAGCTTAAAGGGAATGACAATCTCATTCACAGTTAAAGGGACAATCCATTCTTTCTTATCTGCACTGCAAAGTTCAATGCAATCCACAAAGAATTCCTCTGTTTGTTTAACAGCATGCACATTGGTTGTTTCACTTTTCATTTTACAGCATTTGGCAAAGTGATTAAATCTACCACATTTCATGCAGGTGTTACCATAAGCCGGGCACATTTTAGGATTGTGAGCATTTCCACATCTACTACACATTTCCTTATTAGACTGTGGCTTAGACTGCTTCATTCTTGAGAATGGAGGTTTGCTTGGCACTGTTTTCTGCACTACATGCACTACAAGTTTGCTTGGCTCTGTTTTCTGCACTACATCAGCTTCCTTGTGTAACTTTTTGGCTTGAAATCTAGTTATTTCTGCAGATCTGCACATAGTCACTGCCTTTTCTAGTGTTAGGTCTTGCTCTCTCAGCAATCTCTCTCTGAGTCCATTATCAGTGTGACGACATGTGATGACACAGCTGGCGCGTCGTGTCGCTCAGTGGTAAAAGACACGTGGTTACTTTCCCAGCCCTGGTCCTACACATAGACTTCAACAATTGCCAATATGTTATTAGTTATATGTTAGGCAATATTGTATTATATTGTATGATGTTATTGTTACAAGGGTACAGTTATGTTTTCAATGTATATATATGAATGTATTGGTTATTGTGTTATAGCTTGTAAAATAATGTTCCCCCATATGACTGTGCAGATAACCTGTGTGTTTGCTGTTGTGTAGATACAGCCAGTCTCAGATGTCAGGCCATACAACCCCCCCTCATTCTTCCCCACACAATGGATTCCAGGCCACACAATCAGATTAAGTAAGGTTACTTTAGTTAACATCTATTGTGGCCTAGGGTACATGCCTGGGCATGTGAAAGTAGGTTTGCTCTGAAACTGTCTGGGGGTGTCGCCTTATTGTAGGAAAGACAAAGGCTTGATAATAGCAAACAGGGGAGGTGGGAGAGATCTGAGACAGAGAGAGAGTGGCAGGAGACTGACTAAGGAGTAATGTTCTGTCAGGAGCTCCAGGAGGGATTGTCGTGTAGAATTGGATCACAGAAGTGTGCAGAGCTGTTTATAACCCATTCTGTTCAATAAACCACTGTTGGATTTTCATCTACCACCATGACTGAGTGATTTTGAACCCAATATCCTCACATTTGGTGGCAAGCAGAGGGATCACTCAGGTTACAAGCATGGATGCAAGATATTACAGCAGATTGGTGGCAGCAGCACAATATTACAAAGACATCAAGAAGGGAGTCCTGCAAGGACTGTGTCATGGAAGAAAAATTGTAATAAATTCAGTGGATACCAAGGAATCCCTAATTGGAAAACTGGCTCAATGGGACGTTGAGCACCCTTCTGATAAGGAGGAAGAAGAGGATATGGTCCAGGCCTCAGCGGAGGAGACCAGTAATGGAACCAGGGCAGTGGAGTTTGTGGTTGGAAGTTTGTCAGCATATCGGCAGGCTGGGAAGCCGGATCTTTTATTTATAGTTACCAAAATGCAGTACATTTGGGAGTACTGGAATGAAGCTCAGTGGGAAATCAGCAGGTGGAGAGTATCCAGCATACAGGACAAGTTGTGTCATCTGGGGAATGCGTTCATGCACTGCAGAAGTGAAGCAGCCACATGGAATCTGCTGGGGGAGACAGAGTTTGAGGAATTCAGGGAGGAAGTGATCGCCACAGTGGCCCAAATGACACAAAGTATACAATATACAGAGACGGAAGGGCAAGTGCAGAGTAAATTGCCTTCCCGGACAGAGCCAGAGGAAGTGGCATTGGATCGGGGGCCCCTGGATACCCCAGCATGGCGAGACCAGTGTTACAGGGTGGATGCAGAAAGGCACCACCTGCAACAGCTTCTCCCATACCCAAGGGAAGAAGTTGCCCAGTGGTCTATACGGAAGGAAGCACACGAAGTGAAGACAACAGTGAGCACAATCCAGGCACCCCAGGAGGAACTGCACTACAACTTCCCTTTTGCTGAGATGGAGGATGAGGACTTAGTGAGAGAGTGTCAAGAACTATCTGCCCAGTATGTTACACTGGAAAAGAACGACCTTGACCAGGTGGATGCAAGGAAGCACTGTCTGCAACCCGTTCTCTTCTCCCTGGGGGAATGTCGCAGTGAAACACTCAGTGACCGGCCTGAGCTGTGCTACAACTGGCCATTTGCAGGCTTGGAGGATATAGAAACCATCCCAGAGTGCCAGCGAGACATTGAGGAAGAAGTTGCCACTATCACCCGACCACCACTTTAGCAACAGAGCCTCCAAGGGAATCCTTCAGGTGAGCACCAACCAGTCCTGGCTATTGAGCCATTTACAGTGTTGTGTTTGGGGGAGGCTACTGAAAATGAGAAGGAAGTGGGGTCTGTCATCCAAACACCCCAGGAGAAGATGCACTATGCCTTCCCATTGGCAGAGGTGGAAGAGGAGATCTCTGCGAGGGCAGCAGTAGGTGGCAATGTCCCAACTATAAGCATGGCTAGTGCAGACAGTGTCTCACTTCAGGCTGATCAGCATATTCGGCTGAGGGAGGCCTATTGTGAAGCTATGTTCATGGCTGCCCCAGTTATTTTATCAGAAAAGGATGTTCAGGAAGGGCCCAGTGTATCCCCAGCTATTGTATCTCTCCCAGAAGATTCTGGAGGTCTGTTCCCATTCAGTAAACTTGATGGTAAGGAGCTGCAGTCTGAATGCCAGAATCTTCCCTGTGACTCAGAGAAAATCCAGGTATCAGACCTGGTGAAAATAGCATCAGCTCAGGAACTGGAAGGGGACATGTTGCTCTACTCTAGGGCACCTGAATGTGTATTGGACTGGCATTGTGTGCAAGGTGAAATGACTGACTCTAACCAGGACAATGGTGGTCAGCCAGGACATGTAGCAGTGAATGGAGAAGGTAATGCCACTGTCCCTGTGAACCTACATCCATGTTCCAGTACAACGATGGTCGAGTTGGTGGCTACACACAAGGAAGCTGAGCAGATTGTACTCCAGGCCACAGCATACAAGACTCAGAGTAGGATCCCACAAGTTACCCAGCCAGCCAGGCTGGAGGAAGCATTTACACAGGATAGCACAGAAGAAACTTCTGGCATGAAGGAATCCCCATTGTGCCCTGACAATTACCATACCCGTGGTTCATGTTTGGGGAAGGGAAGCCACTGTCCTGATGCACCAGAGGTGATGGAGGTGGGGTTCCCAGGGAATACATTGTTGGGGAGGGAGAGTGAGGGCCCCAGAGATCAGATTTTGTTTATGGAGGAAAATTGTGACTATCTGAAATGTGAGGTTACCCAGTTGGGTGTAGGGGAATTATTAAGTCCCCAGGTGCAGTTATTGGACTTACTGAATTATACTGTTGCACATGCTGTTACCCCAATTGAGCGGCTGTCTACAAAGGGGACTTTGATTAATGTATTTGGATGGGACACCGGGGGGAAATACAAGAACTATGGACTGCTAATCACGTTTCCACCGGACCCTGGTAAGACTGTATTGATTTATGTACTGTGGGCCACGCACCCACCAGACCGGGGAAAGAAATTCCCACACAAGCCTCATGACAATTACCACAGACTTTGGACATGGGACGCTGGTGGGCTCCGTACAAACTGTAAAATGCTATTCACAAAACCACCAGACCCACAAGAGACTCATCATTGTTATGATGGGGCACAGACTGTCTGATGTAGAAGAGCATCACTGCGCTCAGCAAGCTTAAGCTACTTAGGACACAGGGCGAGAAAGTAGGGGAAGGTAATGTGACGACATGTGATGACACAGCTGGCGCGTCGTGTCGCTCAGTGGTAAAAGACACGTGGTTACTTTCCCAGCCCTGGTCCTACACATAGACTTCAACAATTGCCAACATGTTATTAGTTATATGTTAGGCAATATTGTATTATATTGTATGATGTTATTGTTACAAGGGTACAGTTATGTATATATATGAATGTATTGGTTATTGTGTTATAGCTTGTAAAATAATGTTCCCCCCCATATGACTGTGCAGATAACCTGTGTGTTTGCTGTTGTGTAGATACAGCCAGTCTCAGATGTCAGGCCATACAACCCCCCCTCATTCTTCCCCACACAATGGATTCCAGGCCACACAATCAGATTAAGTAAGGTTACTTTAGTTAACATCTATTGTGGCCTAGGGGACATGCCTGGGCATGTGAAAGTAGGTTTGCTCTGAAACTGTCTGGGGGTGTCGCCTTATTGTAGGAAAGACAAAGGCTTGATAATAGCAAACAGGGGAGGTGGGAGAGATCTGAGACAGAGAGAGAGTGGCAGGAGACTGACTAAGGAGTAATGTTCTGTCAGGAGCTCCAGGAGGGATTGTCGTGTAGAATTGGATCACAGAAGTGTGCTGAGCTGTTTATAACCCATTCTGTTCAATAAACCACTGTTGGATTTTCATCTACCACCATGACTGAGTGATTTTGAACCCAATATCCTCACAATCAGGTATTCCACAGACAATACGATCTCTAATCAGTGAATCCTTAAAATCACCAAACTCACAGGTTTTACTAAGTGATTGCAGCTCTGTAACATACTGATCAAATCCATCTCCAGACTTCTGATCTCATGTGAAAAACTTATATCTTTCATATGTCACATTTTTCCTTGGCACAAAGTAATCTTCAAACTTTTGCATTATAGAAGATAGCTCCATATTCTGCCCCTCAGCAAACTGAAAACTATTATAAATGTCCAGCACATCCTCTCCTATCACATGGAGGAAAATGGATGCCTTAGTTTTGTCAGCCTCTGTATCAGTTCCACATGCAGCAAGATATATATTAAACCTTTGCTTAAATCTTTTCCAGTTTTCAGACAAGTTACCAGACATCAGCATGCCGGTTGGAGGAGCTAGTTTATCCATGGTTACTCACTGTTTGAAGAGAGGAGCACACGGCAGGCTTTGCAGACACTGAGTATCACAGCCTTACAGACTTCTGCAAGATTCTTTCACACTCTGAGAGCACTAGCAGTCCAAGTTAAACTTCTTCTGACACCATGTTTTGTTCATATGTTTGTAAATCCAGTCATCAGGACACAGAGACATGTGAGTTCACTGCTGTGCTTTTTTTATTCCATCACCAACTCCACACACACTGTACACTGGACTACCCACTTCCCAGCATCCCCATGGTCCCAGGGACCATCACTGAAGACCCAGGCCCACACACATCAGTAAGGGAGCGTCTACAAATATTAAGCATTCTAATACACAAACATCACATTGAGGTTGTGTCGTCAGTAGCACTTTTTGGATGACCACTCCGTGACTTGTCAGCCACAGTTCCAGTTTATCAGAATTTGGAAATTAGGCACCTGACAGTGTTATGTGAAATTGGAGATCTTTCTGGGTGCCGGTTGTTAAAATCTGCAGCTATGACACGGAAACTTTGTTCTCCAGACATCAAAATGAGCACAATTCTCTCCTCTTTTGTCCTAGTCTTCAGTTACTGGCAACAAAAAAAGTATGGTCAATTTTGAACCATATCTGCTATTTCAAATCTGTTTGCAGCAATAAGCTTTTCAGCAAATTCTGATGTTGTATGACATGTTACACGAGCCCCTTTCCATTTGAAAAAACTAACTTAGAGTCAAGATGGCCGATTTTAAGATGGCGCCCATGTTCGGTACATACCCTAAAAGATAGCCCACCTCACCCATACTTTACTGGAGTATTCAGCTTGCCCATTTCCTGCACAGTTTTTGAAACAAAAGGGTGTACTGCGACTTTTGAATCAGTGTGTGTGTGTGTGTGTGTGTGTGTGTATACATATATATATACATACACACACATACATTATAACATTAACTTGGTGTTTTGCGAAGGAATAACTATCGAGAATATAATGCAAACATAATAGTTTGCAAGCGTGTAAGGGCAGGGCCTTCTTCCCTAAGTCTTCTCTAGATAATTATGCTAATTGCTCACTGTAATTGCGTATCTGTGTGAATGTATATACTGTGTTTATGTATGTACGGTGCTACAGAACCCTTGTGGCCTTATAAATAAAAGATGATAATAATAATTTCATTCTGAGTCTGTCAATCAGAAAGGGGTTAAATGACTGAGCGACTGCAGTATTTCACTGGAAGTGCGGTGCTGTGCATAGCATATTGTTACTGGGAAAGTTAATGCACTTCAGCAGAAAAAAAAAAAAGCACATTTTGTAGAATGGTTTTCTAATCAGGCTTTTTTTCTTTTGCTAAAGTAAAAGAACACCATCTGTTTCACGAGAGACCAAAGCGTTGCCTGGTACTGCTGCATTAGCCAGCTAATGGAGGTTGGAATCCGCAAGAAACTGCCTGTGACAAATTAAAGCCTGCGATAAGAACCTATTCTGGGGCGAGCAATGGCGATTTGCTCAGTGGGCCTCACATGTGGAGGGTGAAGCTATCCTGTTCTGCATTGTAAGCTTATTAACACAATCTGCAGCGTAGATCATTGGTGAAATGTGTATTACTTTCTACTGTGATTCCAACCTTTCATTATTACATAATCTATATGAGAAGGAACGCTATTTTCCAACAGTCCGATTCCACTGACACATCTTAGAACCGGGTGTGGATCATAGCGTCAACAGTCACTAGGTCGACCGCTATTGGTCGACAGTGACTAGGTCGACACCTGAAATAGGTCGACGGTCATTAGGTCGACATGAACATGGTCGACGTGGAAAAGGGTCGACATTAGGTTTTTGTGTTGTTTTTTTAAATGGTATCTTTTTCTTCGTAAAGTGACCGGGAACCCCAATTAGTGCACCGTGTCCCCTCACATGGCTCGCTTCGCTCACCATGCTTCGGGCAAGGTGCCTCGCTCCGCTACGGCTACGCTCTGCACAGGTTACTATTCCCAATCGTAGTCCACGTGGATCGGAAAGTATGAAAAAGTTCTCAAAATGAAAAAAAAAAGTGAAAAACTCATGTCGACCTTTTTCCATGTCAACCTATAGACCATGTTAACCAATAGTGGTCGACATAATGACTGTCGACCTAAGTGTGGTCGACCTAAAGACCGGATACCCTTAGAACCACAGATCTGGATAACAGTCAATGGGGGTCATTCCGACCCAATCGCGCGCTGCAGTTTGTCACAGCGCAGCGTTCGGGTCGGAACTGCGTGTGCGCCGCAGTGCACCGGCGCATGGCAGCTTTCGTTGCCTAGCGATCGCCTCTGAGACCGAGACGGTCGCTGGGCAGGAGGGGGCTGGACGGCGGCGTTAAGCCGCCGTTTAGGGGGAGCGGTCCGGCCAACGCAGGCGTGGCCGGACCGTTGGGGGATCGGGCCGTGGCGGCTGCGTGACATCTCAGCGACAATTAACTCCCGGCCAGCCACAGGAGCTGCGCTGGCCGGGAGTTACTCCTCAGTACAAAGGCATCGCCGCTGTGCGATGCTTTTGTATTTGTGCAAGGGGGGGGGGGGGGGGGAAGACATGCGGGGCGGACTAGCCCTGTGCTGGGCGTCCCCCACATGTCAGGGAAGATGATCGTAGCTGTGCTAAATTTAGCACAGCTACGATCAACTCGGAGTGACCCCCAATGTGCACAGC
This sequence comes from Pseudophryne corroboree, assembly GCF_028390025.1. Lineage (NCBI taxonomy): Eukaryota > Metazoa > Chordata > Amphibia > Anura > Myobatrachidae > Pseudophryne > Pseudophryne corroboree. The sequence goes on along the minus strand of NC_086450.1, from coordinate 43,564,296 downwards.
TACACTGAACTAAAAGTAGATGACAATACTGTTGCAGAATAGGCGTCTTGTTCAAGTGGCAAACACGCAGGGACAGATTGTGGGATAGATAAACTTTACTGACTCCAGAACAGGTGAACTTCCCAGCATAACATGGACTATTAACAGGAGTAAGGTATAAATCAGTGTACACTATCACAACACAGAGATACTACACAGTGACAGTATATGAAACAGCGCCATCTACTGTTGCTCCAGTATAGCTTCCAAGCAGCACACAGCCTGTAGCTGTTGTCATTCTCCAACACCCCATCTCAGTAGCTGAGGTTTATTCAATAAAACAGCAGATTGCAGAGCCTTTGGATGCCCTGGACACTCACTCTGCAGCCTAATCAGCCGTGCTGGCGGCCATGTTCCTTTGACGTAACATCATGATGTAATGCTGTCATGTGCTGGGGCAGGGGGTTGTTGAATTAGATGCACAGTTGCCCTGCTACACTACACTGTATATGCTCTATAGTAAACATCAACCGAAAAACATAAAGATTTTCCAGGATGGAATGTTCCTCCTTGAAGAACGTGTCCTCAGGAGCAATCGCTTATGTCACTCCTGTTTATCTAGACGATGACAACATAGTCAATGGAGTTTTCTATTTGGAGTGTTCATATAAAATGGACTTTTCCAATGCAGTGCTGCCATGTGGCTCTTCAGTAAGAGTCCTCTTATCCTTTCCGTTTCCAAACACGCGTGCCTATGCAGCAATCAGACGATGCTACAGATAAATGGAGCAGTCAGATTTTAGACTTATCAGAAAATAAGATCTATAACTGTATTTTAAGTTGTTGATAAAATGTTCTATTCTGGTATCTGTGTGCAGTAACACGAGGATTTAGGAGGAACAATAGACCATGGTGGTCATTCCGAGTTGTTCGCTCGATATTTTTCTTTGCATCGCAGCGATTTTCCGCTAACTGCGCATGCGCAATGTTCGCACTGCGACTGCGCCAAGTAAATTTGCTATGCAGTTAGGTATTTTACTCACGGCATTACGAGGTTTTTTCTTCGTTCTGGTGATCGTAATGTGATTGACAGGAAGTGGGTGTTTCTGGGCAGAAACTTGCCATTTTATGGGAGTGTTTGAAAAAACGCTACCGTTTCTGGGAAAAACGCGGGAGTGGCTGGAGAAACGGAGGAGTATCTGGGCGAACACTGGGTGTGTTTGTGACGTCAAACCAGGAACGACAAGCACTGAACTGATCGCACTGGAAGAGTAAGTCTCGAGCTACTCAGAAACTGCACAGAGAAGTCTTTTCGCAATATTGCGAATCTTTTGTTCGCAATTTTGATAAGCTAAGATTCACTCCCAGTAGGCGGCGGCTTAGCGTGTGCAAAGCTGCTAAAAGCAGCTAGCGAGCGAACAACTCGGAATGAGGGCCCGTATACAGTACAGGAACAGTGCAGGTGGCAGTGTCATAGAGAAGAACGGTCATAGCCCAATTTGTCCTGCACATGCAAACATTAGGTGGCAGACTCAATTAGCCGCAGGTTGTGTCGCAGATCTTCTGTCCCAGTTATTTAATTACAGTCCTGCAATCAGCCTGCGGGCCGACCTGAGGCAGCAAGTAATCCTTGTTAATAATAATAATAATAATAATAATAATAATAAACCCTTCCATAGCTATTGCATATTTCCCTTTTACAAAACGCTGCTTAGTGTCTCTGCCTTTAATTATATTTGACTACATATTATTATGTAACGATCACCCCCACCACGGCATGTGCGTCACTTGACGCATGCACAGAAGGGCTCCTGGGTCCTAAGCCTGGATGTGCTTCTATCACAAAAGACAGCTCTTACCGGGCAAGCTGTCCTTTGTGATTTTTTTCGACGCATACAGGGTTAATAAACTCCATGACAAGATATAGCGTTATGCATCCTGTCCGAAGGCTTAGTACATAGACCCCTCTAATCCTTAGCAGAGACTCACATTACTATAATATCTGTAATAAGTTAAAGCAACAATCTAGTGCTAACCGCCCACTTGTCACAATACACCCCCACACTCCCCTCAGACCTCCCACTTGTCACAATACACCCCCACACTCCCCTCAGACCTCCCACTTGTCACAATACACCCCCACACTCCCCTCAGACCTCCCACTTGTCACAATACACCCCCACACTCCCCTCAGACTTCCCACTTGTCACAATATACTCCCACATTCCCCTTAGACCTCCAACATGCTAGAATATACCCCCACATTCCCCTCAGACCTCCCAGTTGTTACAATGGCCCTCATTCCAAGTTGATCGCTCGCTAGCTGCTTTTAGCAGCAATGCACACGCTATGCCGCCGCCCTCTGGGAGTGTATCTTAGCTTAGCAGAAGTGCGACTGAAAGGTTAGCAGAACAGTGCTGAAATTTTTTCAAGCAGTTTCAGAGTAGCTCCAGACCTACTCCTACCTTGCCCTGCATTCGGCCAGCCACTCCCCCGTTTCCCCAGGCACGCCTGCGTTTTTACCTGATATGCCTGCGTTTTTTAGCACACTCCCGGAAAACAGTCAGTTACCACCCAGAAACACCCACTTCCTGTCAATCACTCACCGATCAACAGAGCGACAGAAAAGAGTTGCTCGGCCTTGTGTAAAACTGCATAGTTTTGTGTGAAAGTACGTCGCGCGTGCGCTCTGCGGCCCGTACACATGCGCAGAAATGCCGATTTTTAGCCTGATCGCTGCGCTGTAAAAATCGTCAGCGAGCGATCAACTCGGAATGATCCCCAATATACCCCCACACTCCCCTCAGACATCCCACTTGTCACAATATACCCCCACATTCCCCTCAGACCTCCCACTTGTAAGAATATACCCCCACACTCCCCTCAGACCTCCTACTTGTCACCACATACCCCCACACTCCCATCAGGCCTCCCGATTGTCACAATATACCTCCACACTCCCATGAGACCTCCCGCTTGTCACAATATACCCCCATACTCCCCTCAGACCTCCCACTTGTCACAATATACCTCCTTACTCCCCTCAGACCTCCCATTTGTCACAATATACCTTCACATTCCCCTCAGACCTCCCACTTTTCGCAGAATATACCCCCACATTCCCCTCAGACCTCCCACTTGTCACAACATACCCCCACATTCCACTCAGACCTCCCACTTGTCACAATATACCTCCACACTCCCCTCAGACCTCCCACTTGTCACAACATACCCCCACATTCCCCTTAGACCTCCAACTTGTCCCAACATACCCCCACATTCCCCTCAGACCTCTCACTTTTCAAAATATACCCCCACACTCCCATCAGGCCTTCCGATTGTCACAATAAACCCCCAAACTCCCATCAGACCTCCCACTTGTTACAATATACCCCCAAATTTCCCTCAGACCTCCCACTTGTTACACTATACCTCAACATTCCCCTCAATCATCCCACTTGTTGAAGTATACCCCCACACTCCCGTCAGACATCCCACTTGTTACAATATACCCCCACACTCCCCTCAGACCTCCCACTTGTCACAATATATCTCCACATTACCTTCAGACATCCCACTTGTTTCAATATACCCCCACACTCCCCTCAGACCTCCCACTTGTTGCAGTATACCCCCATACTCTTCTCAGACCTCCCACTTTTTCACAGTATACCCTCACATTCCCCTCAGACCTCCCACTTGTTACAACATACCTCTACATTCCCCTCAGACCTCCCACTTATCACAATATACCCCCACATTCCCCTCAGACCTCCCACTTGTTACAAAATACCTCCACATTCCCCCCAGACCTCCCTCTCATCACAATATACCCCCACTTTCCCCTCAGATTATAATATACCTCCACATTCCCCTCAGACCTCCCACTTGTCGCAATATACCCCCACACTCCCATCAGACATCCCGCTTGTCATGGCATAAAAGTGCCGTATTACCTACACACGCCAGTTACCCAAGAGGGGTAGATTGGCCATAGGTTTTATAGCCCCATGGGGCAGCCCAATCATTTATTTTTTTTCCAGCGGGGGAGATGGCGACCAGCATATACCCACTTTATAAATCACTGGAAGTAGCATTGACCAGCAGCTACTAATCCAATAACTCGTTCACTCTGGGTGTAATAGTGTTAGAAAATCCTTATCTTAGAAGAAATGGAAGTACACTGCTCAAAAAAATAAAGGAAACACCTAAACAACACAATGTAACTCCAAGTCAATCACACTTTTGTGAAATCAAACTGTCCACTTAGGAAGCAACACTGATTGACAATCAATTTCACATGCTGTTGTGCAAATGGAATAGACAACAGGTGGAAATTATAGGCAATTAGCAAGACACCCCCAGTAAAGGAGTTGTTCTGCAGGTGGTGACCACAGACCACTTCTCAGCTCCTATGCTTTCTGGCTGATGTTTTGGTCACTTTTGAAAGCTGGCGGTGCTTTCACTCTAGTGGTAGCATGAGACGGAGTCTACAACCCACACAAGTGGCTCAGGTAGTGCAGCTCATCCAGGATGGTACATCAATGCGAGCTGTGGCAAGAAGGTTTGCTGTGTCTGTCAGCGTAGTGTCCAGAGCATGGAGGTGCTACCAGGAGACAGGCCAGTACATCAAGAGACGTGGAGGAGGCCGTAGGAGGGCAACAACCCAGCAGCAGGACTGCTACCACTGCCTTTGTGCAAGGAGGAACAGGAGGAGCACTGCCAGAGCCCTGCAAAATGACCTCCAGCAAGCCACAAATGTGCATGTGTCTACTCAAACGATCAGAAACAGACTCCATGAGGGTGGTATGAGGGCCCGACGTCCACAGGTGGGGGTTGTGCTTACAACCCAACACCGTGCAGGACGTTTGGCATTTGCCAGAGAACACCAAGATTGGCAAAATTCGCCACTGGCGCCCTGTGCTCTTCACAGATGAAAGCAGGTTCTCACTGAGCACATGTGACAGACGTGACAGAGTCTGGAGACGCCAAGGAGAACGTTCTGCTGCCTGCAACATCCTCCAGCATGACCGGTTTGGCAGTGGGTCAGTAATGGTGTGGGGTGGCATTTCTTTGGGGGGCCGCACAGCCCTCCATGTGCTCGCCAGAGGTAGCCTGACTGCCATTAGGTACCGAGATGAGATCCCCAGACCCCTTGTGAGACCATATGCTGGTGCGGTTGGCCCTGGGTTCCTCCTAATGCAAGACAATGCTAGACCTCATGTGGCCGGAGTGTGTCAGCAGTTCCTGCAAGACGAAGGCATTGATGCTATGCACTGGCCTGCCCGTTCCCCAGACCTGAATCCAATTGAGCACATCTGGGACATCATGTCTCGCTCCATCCACCAATGCCACATTGCACCACAGACTGTCCAGGAGTTGGCGGATGCTTTAGTCCAGGTCTGGGAGGAGATCACTCAGGAGACCATCCGCCACCTCATCAGGAGCATGCCCAGGCGTTGTAGGGAGGTCATACAGGCACGTGGAGGCCACAAACACTACTGAGCCTCATTTTGACTTGTTTTAAGGACATTACATCAAAGTTGGATCAGCCTGTAGTGTGTTTTTCCACTTTAATTTTGAGTGTGACTCCAAATCCAGACCTCCATGGGTTAATACATTTGATTTCCATTGATAATTTTTGTGTGATTTTGTTGTCAGCACATTCAACTATGTAAAGAACAAAGTATTTAATAAGAATATTTCATTCATTCAGATCTAGGATGAGTTATTTTAGTGTTCCCTTTATTTTTTTGAGCAGTGTATAATGAAGGAATCAGCGTAACTAAATAAGGTAGGCTAATGGTGTAGAATGCATATCAATCCTACTTTGCTGTGGCCTGTTCTGTCTTGTTTGCATTATAGCCCACAGTGCTTGACCCGCAAACCCCAGCACTTCTTGGGTTCAATTAGATGTGAGACATTGGTTAAAATGGTGCTTCTCTCAGGTGCTTCGCTAAACTCTCCTCCCTATCCTCCTGTTTAGCAGAACTAGTTCCAGCTTACAAATTAGAATATACCGTATTAGCCGGAACTCAGTTCTGCTAAACTTTGACCTTTGGGGATATAGTTCTGTGGTGCACAAAGAGCAGAGAATAAGGGGTCTATTTACGAAGTCTTGTAGAGAGATAAAGCATACGGAGATAAAGTACCAGCCAACCAGCTCCTGTCATTTTTCAAACACAGCCTATAACATGGTAGTTAAGTGCTGATTGGCTGGTACTTTATCTCTGTCCATTTTCTTTCTCTCCAAAGCTTAGTACATAGACCCCCTAGTCCAATAGGAAAGGAGTTGGGGTTTGCGCAGAGAGGCTGATTTTGTACACAACTGCTTTAGGGCATACTTTCCTCTCTCCGTGATTGTGGGAAGGGGGGAGGGGGGCATTTCCGTCATCTCGGCACAAGCTGTACTCTGCCAAAACTTGGGGTGTCATCAAGAGGGCTGGTCTTGGGAGGCTACACTACCTTCTACAAGAAAATGTGGTCATACAGAGTGAACACGTGAGCTGTAGGAAGTGCACACCATGGGTCCCCATTGTACGGCAGGGCTGACACCTGCCGACACCACATCGCTTCTTGTATTTCCAACTGGGAAAAGGGGAGGTTCAACCCATGTTGTCATTTTGTTACAATGACTTAAACCTAGAGATGAGCGCCTGAAATTTTTCGGGTTTTGTGTTTTGGTTTTGGGTTCGGTTCCGCGGCCGTGTTTTGGGTTCGAACGCGTTTTGGCAAAACCTCACCGAATTTTTTTTGTCGGATTCGGGTGTGTTTTGGATTCGGGTGTTTTTTTCAAAAAACACTAAAAAACAGCTTAAATCATAGAATTTGGGGGTCATTTTGATCCCAAAGTATTATTAACCTCAAAAACCATAATTTACACTCATTTTCAGTCTATTCTGAATACCTCACACCTCACAATATTATTTTTAGTCCTAAAATTTGCACCGAGGTCGCTGTGTGAGTAAGACACAAACACCGGGCCCATTTAGGAGTGGCACTGCAGTGTCACGCAGGATGTCCCTTCCAAAAAACCCTCCCCAAACAGCACATGACGCAAAGAAAAAAAGAGGCGCAATGAGGTAGCTGTGTGAGTAAGATTAGCGACCCTAGTGGCCGACACAAACACCGGGCCCATCTAGGAGTGGCACTGCAGTGTCACGCAGGATGTCCCTTCCAAAAAACCCTCCCCAAACAGCACATGACGCAAAGAAAAAAAGAGGCGCAATGAGGTAGCTGACTGTGTGAGTAAGATTAGCGACCCTAGTGGCCGACACAAACACCGGGCCCATCTAGGAGTGGCACTGCAGTGTCACGCAGGATGTCCCTTCCAAAAAACCCTCCCCAATCAGCACATGATGCAAAGAAAAAGAAAAGAAAAAAGAGGTGCAAGATGGAATTGTCCTTGGGCCCTCCCACCCACCCTTATGTTGTATAAACAAAACAGGACATGCACACTTTAACCAACCCATCATTTCAGTGACAGGGTCTACCACACGACTGTGACTGATATGACGGGTTGGTTTGGACCCCCCCCAAAAAAGAAGCAATTAATCTCTCCTTGCACAAACTGGCTCTACAGAGGCAAGATGTCCACCTCATCTTCACCCTCCGATATATCACCGTGTACATCCCCCTCCTCACAGATTATCAATTCGTCCCCACTGGAATCCACCATCTCAGCTCCCTGTGTACTTTGTGGAGGCAATTGCTGCTGGTCAATGTCTCCGCGGAGGAATTGATTATAATTCATTTTAATGAACATCATCTTCTCCACATTTTCTGGATGTAACCTCGTACGCCGATTGCTGACAAGGTGAGCGGCGGCACTAAACACTCTTTCGGAGTACACACTTGTGGGAGGGCAACTTAGGTAGAATAAAGCCAGTTTGTGCAAGGGCCTCCAAATTGCCTCTTTTTCCTGCCAGTATAAGTACGGACTGTGTGACGTGCCTACTTGGATGCGGTCACTCATATAATCCTCCACCATTCTATCAATGTTGAGAGAATCATATGCAGTGACAGTAGACGACATGTCCGTAATCGTTGTCAGGTCCTTCAGTCCGGACCAGATGTCAGCATCAGCAGTCGCTCCAGACTGCCCTGCATCACCGCCAGCGGGTGGGCTCGGAATTCTGAGCCTTTTCCTCGCACCCCCAGTTGCGGGAGAATGTGAAGGAGGAGATGTTGACAGGTCGCGTTCCGCTTGACTTGACAATTTTGTCACCAGCAGGTCTTTCAACCCCAGCAGACCTGTGTCTGCCGGAAAGAGAGATCCAAGGTAGGCTTTAAATCTAGGATCGAGCACGGTGGCCAAAATGTAGTGCTCTGATTTCAACAGATTGACCACCCGTGAATCCTTGTTAAGCGAATTAAGGGCTGCATCCACAAGTCCCACATGCCTAGCGGAATCGCTCCCTTTTAGCTCCTTCTTCAATGCCTCCAGCTTCTTCTGCAAAAGCCTGATGAGGGGAATGACCTGACTCAGGCTGGCAGTGTCTGAACTGACTTCACGTGTGGCAAGTTCAAAGGGCATCAGAACCTTGCACAACGTTGAAATCATTCTCCACTGCACTTGAGACAGGTGCATTCCACCTACTATATCGTGCTCAATTGTATAGGCTTGAATGGCCTTTTGCTGCTCCTCCAACCTCTGAAGCATATAGAGGGTTGAATTCCACCTCGTTACCACTTCTTGCTTCAGATGATGGCAGGGCAGGTTCAGTAGTTTTTGGTGGTGCTCCAGTCTTCTGTACGTGGTGCCTGTACGCCGAAAGTGTCCCGCAATTTTTCCGGCCACCGACAGCATCTCTTGCACGCCCCTGTCGTTTTTTAAAAAATTCTGCACCACCAAATTCAAGGTATGTGCAAAACATGGGACGTGCTGGAATTTGCCCATATTTAATGCACACACAATATTGCTGGCGTTGTCCGATGCCACAAATCCACAGGAGAGTCCAATTGGGGTAAGCCATTCCGCGATGATCTTCCTCAGTTGCCGTAAGAGGTTTTCAGCTGTGTGCGTATTCTGGAAAGCGGTGATACAAAGCGTAGCCTGCCTAGGAAAGAGTTGGCGTTTGCGAGATGCTGCTACTGGTGCCGCCGCTGCTGTTCTTGCGGCGGGAGTCCATACATCTACCCAGTGGGCTGTCACAGTCATATAGTCCTGACCCTGCCCTGCTCCACTTGTCCACATGTCCGTGGTTAAGTGGACATTGGGTACAACTGCATTTTTTAGGACACTGGTGAGTCTTTTTCTGACGTCCGTGTACATTCTCGGTATCGCCTGCCTAGAGAAGTGGAACCTAGATGGTATTTGGTAACGGGGGCACACTGCCTCAATAAATTGTCTAGTTCCCTGTGAACTAACGGCGGATACCGGACGCACGTCTAACACCAACATAGTTGTCAAGGACTCAGTTATCCGCTTTGCAGTAGGATGACTGCTGTGATATTTCATCTTCCTCGCAAAGGACTGTTGAACAGTCAATTGCTTACTGGAAGTAGTACAAGTGGGCTTACGACTTCCCCTCTGGGATGACCATCGACTCCCAGCGGCAACAACAGCAGCGCCAGCAGCAGTAGGCGTTACACGCAAGGATGCATCGGAGGAATCCCAGGCAGGAGAGGACTCGTCAGAATTGCCAGTGACATGGCCTGCAGGACTATTGGCATTCCTGGGGAAGGAGGAAATTGACACTGAGGGAGTTGGTGGGGTGGTTTGCGTGAGCTTGGTTACAAGAGGAAGGGATTTACTGGTCAGTGGACTGCTTCCGCTGTCACCCAAAGTTTTTGAACTTGTCACTGACTTATTATGAATGCGCTGCAGGTGACGTATAAGGGAGGATGTTCCGAGGTGGTTAACGTCCTTACCCCTACTTATTACAGCTTGACAAAGGGAACACACGGCTTGACACCTGTTGTCCGCATTTCTGGTGAAATACCTCCACACCGAAGAGCTGATTTTTTTGGTATTTTCACCTGGCATGTCAACGGCCATATTCCTCCCACGGACAACAGGTGTCTCCCCGGGTGCCTGACTTAAACAAACCACCTCACCATCAGAATCCTCCTGGTCAATTTCCTCCCCAGCGCCAGCAACACCCATATCCTCCTCATCCTGGTGTACTTCAACACTGACATCTTCAATCTGACTATCAGGAACTGGACTGCGGGTGCTCCTTCCAGCACTTGCAGGGGGCGTGCAAATGGTGGAAGGCGCATGCTCTTCACGTCCAGTGTTGGGAAGGTCAGGCATCGCAACCGACACAATTGGACTCTCCTTGTGGATTTGGGATTTCGAAGAATGCACAGTTCTTTGCTGTGCTGCTTTTGCCAGCTTGAGTCTTTTCATTTTTCTAGCGAGAGGCTGAGTGCTTCCATCCTCATGTGAAGCTGAACCACTAGCCATGAACATAGGCCAGGGCCTCAGCCGTTCCTTGCCACTCCGTGTGGTAAATGGCATATTGGCAAGTTTACGCTCCTCCTCCGACAATTTTATTTTAGGTTTTGGAGTCCTTTTTTTACTGATATTTGGTGTTTTGGATTTGACATGCTCTGTACTATGACATTGGGCATCGGCCTTGGCAGACGACGTTGCTGGCATTTCATCGTCTCGGCCATGACTAGTGGCAGCAGCTTCAGCACGAGGTGGAAGTGGATCTTGATCTTTCCCTAATTTTGGAACCTCAACATTTTTGTTCTCCATATTTTAATAGGCACAACTAAAAGGCACCTCAGGTAAACAATGGAGATGGATGGATTGGATACTAGTATACAATTATGGACGGGCTGCCGAGTGCCGACACAGAGGTAGCCACAGCCGTGAACTACCGCACTGTACTGTGTCTGCTGCTAATATAGACTGGTTGATAAAGAGATAGTATACTCGTAACTAGTATGTATGTATAAAGAAAGAAAAAAAAAACCACGGTTAGGTGGTATATACAATTATGGACGGGCTGCCGAGTGCCGACACAGAGGTAGCCACAGCCGTGAACTACCGCACTGTACTGTGTCTGCTGCTAATATATAGACTGGTTGATAAAGAGATAGTATACTCGTAACTAGTATGTATGTATAAAGAAAGAAAAAAAAACCACGGTTAGGTGGTATATACAATTATGGACGGGCTGCCGAGTGCCGACACAGAGGTAGCCACAGCCGTGAACTACCGCACTGTACTGTGTCTGCTGCTAATATAGACTGGTTGATAAAGAGATAGTATACTCGTAACTAGTATGTATGTATAAAGAAAGAAAAAAAAACCACGGTTAGGTGGTATATACAATTATGGACGGGCTGCCGAGTGCCGACACAGAGGTAGCCACAGCCGTGAACTACCGCACTGTACTGTGTCTGCTGCTAATATAGACTGGTTGATAAAGAGATAGTATACTCGTAACTAGTATGTATGTATAAAGAAAGAAAAAAAAACCACGGTTAGGTGGTATATACAATTATGGACGGGCTGCCGAGTGCCGACACAGAGGTAGCCACAGCCGTGAACTACCGCACTGTACTGTGTCTGCTGCTAATATATAGACTGGTTGATAAAGAGATAGTATACTCGTAACTAGTATGTATGTATAAAGAAAGAAAAAAAAACCACGGTTAGATGGTATATACAATTATGGACGGGCTGCCGAGTGCCGACACAGAGGTAGCCACAGCCGTGAACTACCGCACTGTACTGTGTCTGCTGCTAATATATAGACTGGTTGATAAAGAGATAGTATACTCGTAACTAGTATGTATGTATAAAGAAAGAAAAAAAAACCACGGTTAGGTGGTATATACAATTATGGACGGGCTGCCGAGTGCCGACACAGAGGTAGCCACAGCCGTGAACTACCGCACTGTACTGTGTCTGCTGCTAATATAAACTGGTTGATAAAGAGATAGTATACTCGTAACTAGTATGTATGTATAAAGAAAGAAAAAAAAACCACGGTTAGGTGGTATATACAATTATGGACGGGCTGCCGAGTGCCGACACAGAGGTAGCCACAGCCGTGAACTACCGCACTGTACTGTGTCTGCTGCTAATATAGACTGGTTGATAAAGAGATAGTATACTCGTAACTAGTATGTATGTATAAAGAAAGAAAAAAAAACCACGGTTAGGTGGTATATACAATTATGGACGGGCTGCCGAGTGCCGACACAGAGGTAGCCACAGCCGTGAACTACCGCACTGTACTGTGTCTGCTGCTAATATATAGACTGGTTGATAAAGAGATAGTATACTCGTAACTAGTATGTATGTATAAAGAAAGAAAAAAAAACCACGGTTAGGTGGTATATACAATTATGGACGGGCTGCCGAGTGCCGACACAGAGGTAGCCACAGCCGTGAACTACCGCACTGTACTGTGTCTGCTGCTAATATATAGACTGGTTGATAAAGAGATAGTATACTCGTAACTAGTATGTATGTATAAAGAAAGAAAAAAAAACCACGGTTAGGTGGTGTATACAATTATGGACGGGCTGCCGAGTGCCGACACAGAGGTAGCCACAGCCGTGAACTACCGCACTGTACTGTGTCTGCTACTAATATATAGACTGGTTGATAAAGAGATAGTATACTCGTAACTACTCTAGTATGTATGTATAAAGAAAGAAAAAAAAACCACGGTTAGGTGGTATATACAATTATGGACGGGCTGCCGAGTGCCGACACAGAGGTAGCCACAGCCGTGAACTACCGCACTGTACTGTGTCTGCTGCTAATATAGACTGGTTGATAAAGAGATAGTATACTCGTAACTAGTATGTATGTATAAAGAAAGAAAAAAAAACCACGGTTAGGTGGTATATACAATTATGGACGGGCTGCCGAGTGCCGACACAGAGGTAGCCACAGCCGTGAACTACCGCACTGTACTGTGTCTGCTGCTAATATAGACTGGTTGATAAAGAGATAGTATACTACTAATATTATATACTGGTGGTCAGGTCACTGGTCACTAGTCACACTGGCAGTGGCACTCCTGCAGCAAAAGTGTGCACTGTTTAATTTTAATATAATATTATGTACTCCTGGCTCCTGCTATAACCTATAACTGGCACTGCAGTAGTGCTCCCCAGTCTCCCCCACAATTATAAGCTGTGTGAGCTGAGCAGTCAGACAGATATATAATATATATAGATGATGCAGCACACTGGCCTGAGCCTGAGCAGTGCACACAGATATGGTATGTGACTGACTGAGTCACTGTGTGTATCGCTTTTTTCAGGCAGAGAACGGATATATTAAATAAACTGCACTGTGTGTCTGGTGGTCACTCACTATATAATATATTATGTACTCCTGGCTCCTGCTATAACCTATAACTGGCACTGCAGTAGTGCTCCCCAGTCTCCCCCACAATTATAAGCTGTGTGAGCTGAGCAGTCAGACAGATATATATAATATATTATATATAGATAATAGATGATGCAGCACACTGGCCTGAGCCTGAGCAGTGCACACAGATATGGTATGTGACTGAGTCACTGTGTGCTGTGTATCGCTTTTTTCAGGCAGAGAACGGATTATAAATAAAACTGGTGGTCACTATCAGCAAAACTCTGCACTGTACTGAGTACTCCTAATGCTCCCCAAAATTAGTAAATCAAGTGTCTCTCTAATCTATTCTAAACGGAGAGGACGCCAGCCACGTCCTCTCCCTATCAATCTCAATGCACGTGTGAAAATGGCGGCGACGCGCGGCTCCTTATATAGAATCCGAGTCTCGCGATAGAATCCGAGCCTCGCGAGAATCCGACAGCGTCATGATGACATTCGGGCGCGCTCGGGTTAACCGAGCAAGGCGGGAAGATCCGAGTCGCTCGGACCCGTGAAAAAAAACATGAAGTTCTGGCGGGTTCGGATTCAGAGAAACCGAACCCGCTCATCTCTACTTAAACCCCAAGATTGTTAGGGACCTGCAGTAAAGTAGGGTCCTGTGACGGGGGCTGCAGGCTTAAATGCATTGATAACTACAGGTCTACGCTGGTAGCACCTTCAGTACTAGTAGTTAGGGTGTGCAGTCTAGGGACCCTTTTCCTATTTACAATGACACCAAAGGCAGAGTGAGAAAAATATAATAATTTTAGGTGGAATTAGTCTTTACATAAAACCAGTATATCCTGTAGCACGCAATACATTGCAATGGGACTGTCTCTATTATTCCTAGCCTCATTCCTGGACCATGTTGTGTCAGCCACAAGCAAAGCAGGAATGCACGGAACACGTGGGAGAGGAGGCTCCTGGGAACCAGCGGCTGAGATTGACAAATGATATCCCAGTAAACAATACTATATAAAAGTGTCTCTAGAGAGCCAAAACCCATACAGCAAGCAGCCCTAAAAACGCAAATGTGACAGCGGGGAGAATTGCATTATACAAAGAACTGGGCTGTGTCAGAGTGTGTTTTTTTTTTTTTAGGCCAACACTCAGGGGTGCAGCTCTAGTTACAACGCCGCACAGTGACAGCTGGGTACAGAAAGAGTAAATGGGAGCGCAGGGAGGTGTATTCATTTCCATTACACCGCGAGGTGTCAACTGCGAGCGCTGACTTTGCTCATCAGGGAGACATTGCATCCTACAGAATAGACAAAATCAGGTCAATGGTGGATGAAAGCTTCCTCTAGCCACAGCCTCTGATGTCTATGCAGAAATGTTTATCTCACCGTCTATGTACGCTGCTACGAATGTATACGGGGGAACATGCAGAGCTCTGAGTGAAGGTATCCCTCTGCTGTAGAAGAACAATCCATTTAAAGTGAAAACACACTGAAAGCTAAGTACAAAGCTTATACAGCAGCACAAATGCAGTTTTGGAGCCCGTTTCCTATTTGCCCCGCCCACTTCCTATCAGCGATCTATAAATCTCTGTGGGGGCAAAAGGCAACGTGTTATTAAAAAGCAGGAGGATAATAGCCGTGTCTGTGTAGTGTTGGCTATAAAGTGGGTACAGCTTTGCTGACAAATAATAATGAATAGGTGCATTCCGTCTTGGCTCAGCCATCAATTCCAATTAATGATGCGGAATCAACCATGGGCCCCGAGATGGGGGTTGTACAACTACAAACTACCTGGGCTCCTAGGCCTTTGTAGGGTCCTGGGAGTGCAGGGAATGTGTAACAATATACACCCCACGCGATGCCGCAGCCATGATCCCTGCAGCACCTTAGGATTTACCGCCATGAATAGGTGTAGCCACACACTCACCAGTACCTGCTTCCATCCAATGCCCCGGTGGCCCTGGATGCTACACACTTGCATGGTATCATTATTTCTAAGTGCACATTTAGGGAGAGAATCTGCAAAGACTGATTAATTTGCATTGTGTGCAATAAATATTTTCCACACATTAATTAGAATACACAAAAAAAGTAAACTTGATAAAGATTCATCAGAACTAATTGTCTTTACTTCATTACCACTGGCACTGCTTATGTTCTAAGACGACTGCCTGGCACATCACAGCAGAATGTCTCAACGCTCGTCCTCAAAGTGCAGTGAATTTTCCCCAGCGCCCAATGGCAAGTTTCCATACTTACCGATGCTCTCAGAATGTCCACGAGATTCCCAGATTTGGTCCTTCCAGACTCTGGGGAGGGGAGATCAGCCTCCTGCAAGCTGCTTGCTGCCGATCACTTCCATAGTGAAGAGGTGGTCCAGGTGGCTTGATGACAAGATTCAACAGTGCTGGAAGTTGTGACTTTGTATATCAGAGATGGAGCCATGATGATGAACTAACCCCCCTGCACTGATTTGTGTACTTTGAGTACAGTATGTTGAGACTCAGCAGTGGTGAAGAGTGGCGCAGAGAGGGGTGGGGTGCAGGTATTAATTACCAGGATCTATGGTTGACCCACTCTGCTCTGCAGACTGCCCACTAAAGGGGGCGTGACCACACTTTCCCAAATTTGACCACAATCCCCAGTCCCCGTTGTCAGGACCCAGGCTGTTTCCAGTAGTTATAGCCCTGTTAATAAGTAGTGTGATATCAATGTATGTGATATCAGGATATCAGAGTGGTGTATCAAGGGATGTGATGCCAATGCATCTGGGTTATATCGAAATGGGCATGATTGATACTGTTATTAATCAGAATAATACAAATTTCAATGTACCATTGTATAATACCAATCAAATGCCTTTGCATGCTAAATGGTAGAGACTTAATTGATCTGCTTGTATAGAGCTGTTTACTGTACAGAGGTGTCAGATACCCTTTGATCCAGGGAACCAAAGACGTTTTGGCCAGCAGGGTGTGACTGGCCTTCCTGTGATTCACACAGGCCCCACACTACAGCTGTAAAGGTAATCCATAAAAGATGAGAAGAACCAGAGCTATGTCCAGAAAGGTGTTAAGCCCTTCCTCTCCTGTGTCTCTCAGAACTGGACCTTTGTTTACAAAAGAACCATGGCCAGAGCTTCAAAGGCTATTAGAAGATAAGGCCATTTGCCCCTGACAGAGTGGCTGGGAAGCCCAGTATGAGCTGACACTCAATACCTTCCCTGCTTGGAAGAGTTAAAACAAATCCTAAAGAGGGGGGCTGAAGGGGGAGTGCAGCCTGAGATTTAAATAGGAGAAACACAGGCTGTTCAGTGTTCATTCTGCATGAGGCTATGAAAGGATAACAGTTGATCCGTAAGTCAACGGGAAGGCCTCATCCCATAACTATTGAATCCAAAGAGACTGGATTGGTTTGTTTTGTTTATTTCTCTATTTTTTTTATTTTATTTGAAATTGTATTTACGTGTGTGACCTTTCAACTTTTCAGCTATTATATTCTTGTAACTTCTTTTTTTTTTGTAACAATAAGCTTTGAAGTTTTTCTACTTGGATCCAAATTTCTTAATTTTAGTTCTGGTTGTCCGTGCTTTCCAACCCAAAGACTCGAGAGGTCAGGTTACCAATTTTTTTAGTATTGATAACTGTGTGTGTGGGTGAGAGCAGAAGCTCGCCCTGGGTGTGGTCCCCCAAAGTCGCTTAGCCTGGCAGACGCAGCAACTGGTACTTCTGCTGGTGGCAGATACCGCGTGGATTTACCACACAATGAGGTAATCAGTCAAGGTGTCACGGGGCAGCGTTCTCAGATTGGCGTATCTGGAGAATCGCTGCGCTAGGATCGTGACACCCATACCTGGGCCCATCCGAGCTCTTGAGGGCCTTGGTGGTGAACACAAAGTCAGAAAAAGATTGATTACATGAAGAAATCTGTGTCATAATTTCATTGTGAATGAAAGAGATAACAGTAATCTTAGCTACCAGCATGGGCTCAAACTTGCAAAATCTCACTTGTTCAGCTTAATTGAAGTTCGTCACAATCTTCATAGAAAGAGTCATCATCGGTCTCTACATAATAACCAACAGTAAGTACAAAAAACTATAAACAGTGATAAAAAAGGCCTTCATATTAGAAGGGACTTAAGGGGGGTACTCACGGAGCGATATTCTAAGCAATCTGACTAGATTGCTTAGAATATCGGCAGGATCGCTCCGTGTGTAGCCCCCTCGGCGATAGCGATGCGCGGCCCCGCACATCGCTATCGCCGCTGCTAGATTGGCCTGCATGCAGGCCAATCTAGCGGGTCGCTCACTTCACCCGCTGGGTGAAGTGAGCGGCCCCCCCGTCTCCCCCCGCACGCTCAGCACAGATCGCGCTGTGCTGAGCGGCAGGAGAGATGTGTGCTGAGCGGTTCGCTCAGCACGCATCTCTCCTTGATCGGCCCGTGAGTACTGGGCTTTAAGGGGGGTACTCACGGAGCGATATTCTAAGCAATCTGACTAGATTGCTTAGAATATCGGCAGGATCGCTCCGTGTGTAGCCCCCTCGGCGATAGCGATGCGCGGCCCCGCACATCGCTATCGCCGCTGCTAGATTGGCCTGCATGCAGGCCAATCTAGCGGGTCGCTCACTTCACCCGCTGGGTGAAGTGAGCGGCCCCCCGTCTCCCCCCGCACGCTCAGCACAGATCGCGCTGTGCTGAGCGGCAGGAGAGATGTGTGCTGAGCGGTTCGCTCAGCACACATCTCTCCAGCGTCGGCCCGTGGGTACTGGGCTTTAGAGACTGAATAGCAAGCGACAAGTCCAGGATAAATAAAGCGGTTTTAAAAAAAGAAACAGAGTCCATCAGTGGAGACTGGGAGCAATGTTTTTGAGCATTTAAAGAAAATGTATTTTAAATAACAACAAATGCAGCAGATTTTGCATTTAGTACACTTCTAAATTAAAAAATTAGGATGCGTGTCCTAGCTGGAAATAACCTACAGAAAATACATTGGACACCAATAGGCTGCAAGTCACCAGAGGGCCAACTTATAAGGATGCAAAATAAAACAAAATAGGGAAATGTGGAAATGCTGACCTGCAAAGAAAGTGCACTGAAATAAAATCAATTAAAAAAAGAATGTTAGAAGAGTCTGATAAATCACAACTTATGTCACAATATTCTTCATCTTCTTTTTTTATTTACTAATCCCAAGCAAATTTTATATTTATTTTTGGAACATTTTTGGTCTTGTAGTAGATATCCCTCTAACTTATGGGCATCATATAGTGAAAAACAGGCAAACATATCTCCCCTAGCTAATTTCACAAAAGGAATTTAACCCAAGCAATATACCCTTTTTTCTGCACCTTCCACTGTTTATAGACTCACCAAATATATGTACATTATTAAGGCTAAAATATAAATTTGGATCATAATAAATCATACTTGCCTACTCTCATATAGTATTTATTTATTACCAGTTTTTTTATATAGCACGCACATATTCCGCAGCGCTTTACAGAGAATACTTGGCCATTCACATCAGTCCCTGCCCCAGTGGAGCTTGCAATCTATATTTCCTACCACATGTACACACACACACACACACACACACACACACACACACACACACACACACGCTAGGGTTAATTTTGTTGGGATCCAGTTAACCTACCAGTATATTTTTGGATTGTGGGAGGAAACCGGAGTACCCGGAAGACACCCACGCAAGTATGGGGAGAATATACAAACTCCACACAGTTCGAGCCATTGTGGGAATTTAACCATGACCTCAGTGCTGTGAGACAGTAATGCTAACCATTACACCATTTGTACTGCCCAAGACCTTGCTTCCTACTAGAGATGTGCACCGGAAATTTTTCGGGTTTTGTGTTTTGGTTTTGGATTCGGTTCCGCAGCCGTGTTTTGGATTCGGACGCGTTTTGCCAAAACCTCCCTGAATTTTTTTTGTCAGATTCGGGTGTGTTTTGGATTCGGTTTTTTTTTTTTTACAAAAATCCCTCAAAAACAGCTTAAATCATAGAATTTGGGGGTCATTTTGATCCCATAGTATTATTAACCTCAATAACCATAATTTACACTCATTTTCAGTCTATTCTGAACACCTCACACCTCACAATATTATTTTTAGTCCTAAAATTTGCACCGAGGTCGCTGGATGGCTAAGCTAAGCGACACAAGTGGCCGACACAAACACCTGGCCCATCTAGGAGTGGCACTGCAGTGTCAGACAGGATGGCACTTCAAAAAAATTGTCCCCAAACAGCACATGATGCAAAGAAAAAAAAGAGGCGCACCAAGGTCGCTGTGTGACTAAGCTAAGCGACACAAGTGGCCGACACAAACACCTGGCCCATCTAGGAGTGGCACTGCAGTGTCAGACAGGATGGCACTTCAAAAAAATAGTCCCCAAACAGCACATGATGCAAAGAAAAAAAGAGGTGCAATGAGGTAGCTGTGTGACTAAGCTAAGCGACCCAAGTGGCCGACACAAACACCTGGCCCATCTAGGAGTGGCACTGCAGTTTTCTAGCGAGAGGATGAGTGCTTCCATCCTCATGTGAAGCTGAACCACTAGCCATGAATATAGGCCAAGGCCTCAGCCGTTCCTTGCCACTCCGTGTCGTAAATGGCATATTGGCAAGTTTACGCTTCTCATCAGACGCTTTTAATTTTGATTTTTGGGTCATTTAACTGAACTTTGTTTTTTGGATTTTACATGCTCTCTACTATGACATTGGGCATGGGCCTAGGCAGACGACGTTGATGGCATTTCATCGTCTCAGCCATGACTAGTGGCAGCAGCTTCAGCACGAGGTGGAAGTGGATCTTGATCTTTCCCTATTTTAACCTCCACATTTTTGTTCTCCATTTTTTAATGTGTGGAATTATATGCCAGTATCAATAGCAATGGTCTACTACTATATATACTGCGCACAACTGAAATGCACCACAGGTATGGATGGATAGTATACTTGATGACACAGAGGTAGGTAGAGCAGTGGCCTTCTGTACCGTACTGCTATATATACTGGTGGTCACTGTCAGCAAACTGCAAAACTAAAATGCACCACAGGTATAGAATCTAGATGGATAGTATACTTGACGACACAGAGGTAGGTAGAGCAGTGGCCTTCCGTACCGTACTGCTATATATACTGGTGGTCACTGTCAGCAAAACTCTGCACTGTACTCCTCCTATATAATACTGCTGGTCCCCAGTCCCCACAATAAAGCAGTGTGAGCACAGATATATGCAGCACACTGAGCACAGATATGGAGCGTTTTTCAGGCAGACAACGTATAATACTGGTGGTCACTGGTCAGCAAAACTCTGCACTGTACTCCTCCTATATAATATTGCTGGTCCCCAGTCCCCACAATAAAGCAGTGTGAGCACAGATATATGCAGCACACTGAGCACAGATATGGAGCGTTTTTCATGCAGAGAACGGATAAAACTGGTGGTCACTGATCAGCAAAACTCTGCACTGTACTCCTCCTATATAATACAGCTGCTCCCCAGTCCCCACAATTAAGCAATAAGCACAAATATTTGCAGCAACATTAATAAACGGAGAGGACGCCAGCCACGTCCTCTCCCTAACATTTCCAATGCACGAGTGAAAATGGCGGCGACACGTGGCTCCTTATATAGAATCCGAATCTCGCGAGAATCCGACAGCGGGATGATGACGTTTGGGCGCGCTCGGGTTAACCGAGCCATACGGGAGAATCCGAGTATGCCTCGGACCCGTGTAAAATGGGTGAAGTTCGGGGGGGTTCGGTTTCCGAGGAACCGAACCCGCTCATCACTACTTCCTACTTGAAGGAGAAGATTGATAAGATCCAAGATGAAATGGTATGCTCTTCGTCAGCCAGTGACCTGCTCAGTTCTTTACCTGAACCCTCTGGCACTCTCTCTTCATTTGATCCAACAAATTAAGGTGAAGTATCATCACTCTTCTCATCCTGCTTCTCTACTACCTCTCCTCTTGATCCTTTACCCTCACAAATAAGTAAAGCTCTGTCTCTGGTGCTCATCCCTACCTTAACTAATATCTGTAATCTCTCTCTCTCTACTGGTATTTTTCCTTCACTGTTCAAGCATGCAGTGATTACTCCCATTTTTTTAAAACAAAATTCTGACCCCCAACTCTCTCTCAAACTTCCACTCTAGCTCCCTTGTCTCTCTAAGCTACTTGAGAGGCTTGCCCACACTTTCTTAACTCACACAACTTATCGGACCCACTTCAGTCAGGCTTCCTTTCCCAACACTCCACAGAGACAGCACTGACTAAAGTGGTTAATGATTTGGTCACTACAAAGTCTAAAGGCCACTACTCACTACTTATTCTTCTAGATCTATCTGCTGCCATTGACACTGTTGACCACTCTCTTCTCATACAAACACTACAATCCCTAGGTCTTAAAGACACAGTCCTTTCTTGGCTCCTATCCTACCTATCTAATCACGCCTTCAGTGTTCGCTTCTATAAATGTTCCTCCTCTTCGCTACCTCTTTCAGTTGGAGTACCGCAAGGCTCAGTCTTGGATCCTCTGCTTTTCTCAATCTATATCTCATCTCTTGGTAAACTAATCAGCTCTTTTGGATTTCAGTATCATCTGTATGCAGATGATACTCAAATCTATCTATCCGTCCCTGATTTGTCTCTATCTGTACTGGGCCGTGTCACTGAATGCCTTTCTGCCATTTCATCTTGGATGTCATCTCGCCACCTCAAACTTAATATTTCAAAAACAGAGTTAATTATATTTCCACCAGCCAATAGTAGGTACCAGCCTGATATCTCTATCACTGTTGAAAATTCAACAATCAACCCTACCCCACAAGCTCGCTGCCTTGGTGTCATCCTTGACTCTGATCTGTCCTTTGTTCCCCACATTCAATCTGTCTCAAAATCATGTTACATGCATCTAAAAAACATATCCAAAATACGACCATACTTTACACAAGGCACTGCTAAAACTCTAATCCATGCTCTCATTATCTTCCGCATTGATTATTGCAATAGTCTCCTAACTGTTCTTCCCAAAATGAGACTCTCACCACTACAATCCATTCTGAATGCAGCTGTGAGGCTAATCTTCCTCGCTAGACATTCATCATCTGCAGATCCATTCTGTCAGTCCCTCCATTGGTTACCTGTATTCTACCGTATTCAATATAAAATACTTTTACTCATACACAAGGCCATTGACCAAACTACACCAACGTACATCACTTTGCTTATTGCAAAATATCTCCCAACCCAACCTCTTAGCTCTTCACAAGATCTGCGTCTCTCATCCACGCTCATTACGCACTCCTACTCACGATCTCAGGACTTTCTTCGGACTGCACCCACTCTGTGGAATGCCCTACCACGTACAATAAGACTCTCCTCTAGTCTTCAAACCTTCAAGCGTTTCCTGAAAACTCACCACTTCAGGCAAGCGTATCAAATTCCAGAACCGCCCACATAACTTTCATAAACTTTCCTATCAAATTGCATCCACTCTGCACAGTCCACACATATCCTCACATGTCTCCTTATTCTTCACTTTCCCTTCCTCCCGACCCCGGTTCATCATTGCTGTGTGACCATATCATACAGCCCACCAAGAACCTTTGGAATCTGGTTGACAACTATGCCATAGATACTGTAGCACCTATCCTTGTGTATCCATGCCTATTTCCCTATAGATTGTAAGCTTGCGAGCAGGGCCTTCTAACCTCTATGACTGTTAGTTATTACCCAGTTTTGTTATATCATTATTTCCAGTTATAAAGCGCAACGGAATTTGCTGCGCTATATAATAAACGTAATAAATAAATAAATAACTACTCTCCTGTAAATTGCAGGAGACTTCTGTTTTTTCGTGTAGTCACCCGCACCCCCGGAAGAGTGGCCGAATCTGTTGCATCCTGCCCACTTCCTAGTGAAGCCGGCACGATAAGGAGATTATACTGGGAATCACAATTCCGTATGGACAAGGGCAGGTCTAAATGATGCAAAAACACATTTTTAGCCCCATCCTTCCCGACAGACCCGTAAATTGCAGCATTTTGATGCACCAGGGGTGGGGCCTACTGACGTGACAGCCCAACCCTGCCCCCCAAAGTGCTGTTAAAGCTAAATATTTATCGTATATAATACCCTTTATGAGGTCTAAGAACACTGTACGCTATTTGTGTATGAAGTACCGTAAGGGTACGCTAGTTGCGTAACAATCGCTTTGCCGTGATCGAGACGCTCAAGCGTCACGTTCACTCACGGCCAAGAGATCACAGGCAGGCACGTTATTGGCTGTTAACTAAAGTAATGATTCGCTATAGCGTAGCGAACGCTCGGGACCACGAGGAGATCAGCGGAGCTGACGCTCACTATATTAAACCTTTGTATCTAAACCATAAACAGTGTATTGTGCAGTAAAACCTTAGTGTAATGTTAGAGAGTAAATGCAACACCGTATAACCTTATTACCTTAAAAACTGTTTGAGCGTCACCGACGCTCTGAGAATACTTAATACTATAAGAAACACACAGATACCGTGCTCAGGGTCCAACGCCTAAAATATATATTATGAATGCTATACTTGCAAAAGAGTTAAACACAATACAAGTCATACACTACAATATAACATAGACTACCTAACCAGATAACTACACAGGAAATACAATACAATACAATTTAAGGGAAAATGAGTGAGAAAGAGAAGGAGAGAGAGAGAGAGAGAAATTGAGAGAGATTGGCCCACAATAACAAGAAGATCAATATAGTTGCGGAGAAACACTTACGCACAAGGGGAAACGATCGCATGCGCCTCGATATCCAGCTCCCGATTATCAGCAATGAGAACCGTTGAAGAGAGTGAACTGGATATGGTCGGCCTGCCTATTTATGCCCCACACACAATGCAATTCAATGGTCCCTACAATCTTATTGTTCATTGGACACAGGAATTCGGCTTCGCATTATAACAAAAGGTCATAGGTTGATTCATACAGGTGGGCTGTGACTATTTCCAACAGCTCAGGTGGGAGGGAAACTGGGTTTCCCGCCGCATGGGTAATAAAGTGCAAATAAAGTAAATGTTCATAAACTTCTTATGTCCATAACTATTCGCACGAGCGATTGATCTGCTTCAAACCAACACCGGAATATTTCTAATTAAATATTCTTCCGATGGATACTAAACACCACTGTATTACTCCTGTCTGACCCTTCGTATCAAACAAAGAGGGATTTCTCTGTTCATGAACATTCTATATTAACCAAACTTGCAGAATCTATCAAAGGGACCATGATCTACAAAATACATTATATAGTGAAAATATGTAATGATTGAGTCGCACGCTACGATCGCATAAACTCTACCGTAAATACGCATACCATGCGCCTGCGGGTGCCCGCGACTGTGAGTATGCGCACGTACGGGAGAGCGTACGCATGCGCAGCACGGACCTGTGTGAGGTGCAAATATGGTAGTGTGCATAGAGATATTTTTCTGACTTTGACAGTCCACCCTTTGGCAGTCAACAATAACTGCCACCTTCTAAAACATTTCAAAAGAGAAAAATATATGTCAGGGGTTAATACATTTACATGGTTGGGTAGGGGAGGAGAGGAGAAGGTAGGAAAAGGGTATGACCTAGTGAGATAGCAGAAGCATGTGTGTATGAATCCGTGCTTGGGGGTCATGTATCATCGTGCCGTACGTGTTTTAAATCAAGCTTCGAGGTATTGCGAAGTATACATGTGAATTCCTTCTCATCCCATGGTACGGGTCTGTGGATGGGCTGTCAAACTTTACCGAGCTCTTTTTGGCTTTGGTTGTAACAAAATGGGGGAGCACATTTTAGTTGATGATACATGAATGGGGGAGATATGTGATTGCTGATATCTGTGCCTGTATTCCCTATCGACTATGTGTGTCATTACCTGAGGGTTGTAGAAATGAAGAAAAGACATAATTACGGTAAATGCGGTGGTATTCTATGTCAGGTAAATGTACAGTCGTCGATTGAGGTCTTGTTTGGTGTCTGTTGAATGCAGTCTTCTTTGTGCTTTTGCCCATAAGGTGCGAGCAAAAGCTGTCAATGTCCATAGATTTACAAAAGTGTTGGGCTAGCGTAATTTTAAAATTTCTAGGGAAACTGGGGATCCATGGCATAGTTCAGGCCTGGCCAACCTGTGGCTCTCCAGCTGTTGTAAAACTACAATTCCCAGCATGCTTTGCCACAGTTTTGCTATTAGGGAATGCTAAAACTGTGGTAGAGCAAGCTGGGATGTGTAGTTTCACAACAGCTGGAGAGCCACAGGTTGGCCAGGCCTGGCATAGTTCATCAAAAATCTGTGTATCAGGTTGTCAAACTTCTTCTTTAATCCCTCTGTTGTCTGTATATCGGCTCATCAAATTCCTCGTCCAAGTGGGTCTTGTTACCTTGGAGAAAACGGAAAAACAGGTGAAAGAAACGGACCGTAGAAATCGCATTTTCATCACATCATTGTTTCTACATTTGGGTCATAAATCAAGTCCAGGTTAATTACAGTTTCCTCACTCCTTAAACTCATTACCCTAGTACGATGATTGCACTTCATTAAAGCCTGACCGCATCTAAATATCAATCCAATCGATATGACAACACCTAAGATACATAGGAGAAACTTCCCAACATCCATTATGACTCCTTGAGCCCAGTCTCCTAAACCAGGAAACCAATTTCGCGGGTTCAACCATGACACCCAACCAGTCAGCTCATTACCTACAGCAGCAAGAGTGAGATTGTGTCTCCTGCGAAATTCCCACTTCAATTGGAGAATATCGTCCATCTTTTGGTCTATGACCTCGACCGGGTCCTCGGTGCTATTCGTAATATATGTGCAACATTTCACGCCGTATTGTGTTGCCAGTGTGACACAATATCCGCCTGTCACTGCTGTGAGGTAATTGAGAACCATCCTATGCTGTACCAGTTCTGTTTTGTAAGCCTGGAGTTCTCTTCCAGTATACCTAAACGTGTCATCATACATTTCAGTGATATTATCTAACAAATTGGCGAGCGCAGAAATGTATTTATAATTCAGCACTCCTCTAGCGGTGCGGGTGAAATCTAACGCGATTAAGAATTGAATCCCGGTGGATTCACTTATCAGATCAGAGGCCGGATGCTCTGTCTTCTCTATCAGGTGCCTTTTAACAACGTGCTCGTAATGGGTGTGAGTATAAGGAGCTTGGGCACCACGGTGTATGTCTTTCATTTTGTCATGTGATACAGTCATTACTTCAGGCAGTACTTTTCCAATATAACACAATCCTTCAGAGTTTGGGGCAAGCCACTTGTACGCCTTTCTCCCGCATATGAAATATGCATCATCGGGGAGAACATATGGGACGGAGTAGGACATAACCATATTACACACCTTCCATGTGAAATCTCCTAACCCTAATTCTTCCATCTGCTTAGTACACGTATCAGGTTGTACGATATGTGCACAGTATCCTGGTGATACCTCTCCAACTTTAGTAATCCTATTTCCTAAGGTATACCTATACCGGAAAGATTTTCCTCTACTGGCTATGTGGCGTACAAGCTCTGTATCTGTAGGCATTCTATCTGCTCTATGCGAAAAGGTCATGGTGTGGTTACTCCATGACACTTCCCAATTTCCCGGTTTTCGGGGATTGGAGATGTTGAAACATAATAGGGACCTATCCACATGGTATTGGTGGAGCTTCAAACTAGGAGGGCTGGAGATATTAAACCTCCGGTCCACCGGTCTCCCACCATTTAACTCAAGTACCTCCTCTATCGTTAAAGGAAATGGTACTAGCCCTGATTTGCTATGACCCTGAGGTACTTGAGAGCATACCCAACAATCTGTTTTGTTTAACACATTACCTACTAAGGAGTGATAGTCACTCAATGGATGCCGGTCCATATGAATATTAAAACTGGATTGGCATTTCTTAATGCACCCATCCTCAATGACATTGTTACAGAGCCTACAGATACAGTTTTCTTCAGCTAACAATCCTTCACAATTCCTTCTATGGTCAATGCTATCAGATCGTTTTCTGATACTCGCCTTTGCTTGTTGATTATGTTGTTCTCGGAAAACTACGCCTCCATCTTTATCATCAGAACCCATTCCAGAACCTCTCTCGACCTCCATGGTACTCTCGCCGGAACAGACTGATCTGGTCAACATCATGGTCAACAGGAAAATCCAGATCACAGTCTCTTGAGGCAAGTCCATCTTAGGAGGAGACGAAGAAGAATGAGAAGGGGAGAAAAATAATTTGAGGGAGAGGGGATGGGAAGTGGAGAAAAACAATAAAAGGGAACAGGGGATCGACAACTGCTTTTGATCTTGTGGTTCTCGATGCTCAGGTGCCGCCTTAGTCCTCCTGGAACAGACACTCTAGTGATACAACCTCTACCGTCTGTTCCTTATCACAGGACTTCTCTGGATCAACGACCTTCTTACAGTGGGACGAATGAACCCACGTCTCTCTCTCAGCAACCTTCAATGCTGTAGTGCTAGTCAATAAGACCTGGTATGGTCCTTCCCATCTGTCAATAAGGCAACCTGAGCGTAGAAAATTCCGTATCATTACATAATCCCCAGGTTCAATGTCATGGCAATTACTATCTGGTAAATCAGGAATCACTAACTTCAGATTATCATTTTGATTCCTCAACTGTTTACTCATGTTAATCAAGTATTTTACAGTCACTTCATTGTTACACTTCAAATCATCCTGAGGGTTAATCATAACATGCGGTTGTCGACCAAACAAGATTTCAAAGGGAGACAGATTAAGAGGGGACCTGGGAGTGGTTCTGATGCTGTACAATGGGTAAAGCTTCTGGCCATGTCAATCCTCTCTCTGCCATCACTTTACTCAGTTTATTTTTAATAGTGCTGTTCACTCTTTCCACTTTCGCACTCGCCTGTGGACGGTATGGAGTATGCAGCTTGCTATCAATTCCCAT
Organism: Pseudophryne corroboree; assembly: GCF_028390025.1. Classification (NCBI taxonomy): domain Eukaryota; kingdom Metazoa; phylum Chordata; class Amphibia; order Anura; family Myobatrachidae; genus Pseudophryne; species Pseudophryne corroboree. The sequence goes on along the minus strand of NC_086450.1, from coordinate 43,536,015 downwards.
CAATTTACACATTCCTTGAAAGACATCACCTGTAAAATGGGTACCCCTATCACTTTCGATAATTCTAGGGATACCATATCTACATACAAATTCCTGCACAATTTTCTTCGCAGTAAACATAGCGGTATTTGTGGCCGCTGGAAATGCTTCGACCCAATTTGAAAAAACATCTATACAAACAAGTACATATTTCAAATTTCGACAAGGGGGTAATTGAATGAAGTCAATCTGTATTACCTGGAAAGGGCCGCCGGCAGGTGGGATATGGGATGGTTCTGTAGGTATTGCCTTTCCAATATTCTTTCTCAAACAGGTAAGGCACGACATGGCTCTTTTACTCGCATGAGAGGAGAATCCTGGGGCGCACCAATATGCTCTTACCAACTTGCACATCCCTTCCTTGCCTAGATGAGTCAGCCCGTGAGCTGCTTCAGCCAAACATGGAAGATATGCTCTGGGGGCCACTGGTTTACCATGTCCATCCGTCCAGAGTCCTGAGGACTTCCAGACTGCCTTTTCCTGTGTGGAACACAAATTTTGCATCTCACACAACTTCTGTGTGTTGATGGTATTAAATACCATCAGTTGTGTGGTGTCTGTCTGTCTGGGGGTAGCAGCTGCTAACTTAGCTGCTTCTTCTGCTCGGCTGTTACCAAGCGATACTGGGTCTTGGCTATATGTATGTGCTTTACATTTGATAACAGCCACTCTGTCGGGTTCCTGTATCGCTGTTAGAAGCCTTTTTATGTGAGCTGCATGCGCTACCGGTGTACCAGCTGCCGTCATGAAATTTCTGAGGCGCCATAGGGCTCCGAAATCATGGACTACCCCTAATGCGTATCTAGAATCGGTGTAGATATTGGCTGATTTGCCCTTAGCCAATTCACATGCTCTGGTTAGGGCGACCAGTTCAGCAACCTGGGCTGAGTGAGGTGGGCCTAGCGGTTCCGCTTCTATGGTGCCTTGGTCATCTACGACTGCGTATCCAGTACACAAGTCTCCCGAGTCTGACTGTCTATGACAACTACCGTCCGTGTAGAACGTAAGTTCTGCATCTTCCAGTGGGTTGTCACTGATGTCAGGCCTTGCGGTAAAATTTTGGGTCAAATATTCTATACAATCATGAGTATCTTCCTTTGTATTAAATCCTCCTTCCCCAGTACTCTCATCCTCCACCCTTTGGGTCTGTCCAGACACACTTGGGAGATATGTTGCAGGATTTAATGCACTGCATCTCCTTATGGTGATGTTTACGGGGGCCATTAGTGCCAATTCCCATCTTGTAAACCGCGCTGATGAGACGTGCCTGGTTTGGGCAGAATTTAACAAGGCTGACACTGCATGCGGTGTATGAATTGTGAGGTTGTGACCTAGCACGACGTCTTCGCTTTTCGTTACTAGCAATGCTATCGCAGCAACGCTTCGCAAGCATGTGGGGAGGGATCGCGCTACCGTGTCTAGCTGAGCGCTGTAATATGCTACTGGCCTGCTGGCATCACCGTGCTTTTGGGTTAGTACGCCTGCCGCGCAACCAGCACTTTCTGTTCCGTATAGTTCAAAGGGTTTCCCATAGTCCGGCATACCTAATGCTGGTGCCTGCGTTAGGCACTGTTTAAGTCTCTCAAATGCTGCCTCAGACTCGTCTGTATGCGAAATCCGATCAGGTTTGTTTGAGGAGACCATTTCCTGCAAAGGTAACGCTAAAATGGAAAACCCTGGGATCCAATTACGGCAATACCCACACATTCCTAAAAATGTTCTGATTTGTTGCTGGGTTTGTGGCAGAGTCATGTCTCTAATTGCTTGAATTCTATCAGCGGTCAGGTGTCTCAGTCCTTGTGTTAAACAGTGTCCCAAATATTTTACCTTAGTTTGGCATAATTGCAACTTGTCTTTGGAAACCTTGTGTCCTGTGTCTGAAAGATGAAACAGGAGCTGTTTCGTATCCTTCAGGGATGCCTCCAATGAATCAGAACACAGTAGTAGATCATCCACGTACTGTATTAATACTGATCCACTCACTGGTTGGAAAGACTGTAAACAATCATGCAAAGCCTGAGAAAATATACTTGGGCTATCTATGAATCCTTGTGGTAATCGAGTCCATGTGTATTGGACTCCTCTGTATGTAAATGCGAACAAATATTGACTGTCAGGGTGCAGAGGTACCGAAAAGAAAGCGGAGCAGAGGTCAATAACAGTGAAAAATTTCGCAGTGGGAGGGATTTGCATTAGGATGACAGCTGGATTTGGCACTACGGGGAACTGACTCTCAACTATTTTGTTAATCCCCCTTAGATCCTGCACTAGCCGGTAACCCCTCCCCCCACTCTTTTTCACAGGGAAGATGGGACTATTAGCAGTGCTGGACGTTCTTACCAGAATGCCCTGTTGTAGCAAGCGCTCTATTACTGGGTAAACTCCTAACTCCACCTCTGGCTTCAGAGGGTACTGTGGGATTTTTGGAGCTATCCTACCATCTTTTACTTGTACAGCTACCGGAGCTACGTTTGCCATTAATCCAGTGTCCTGTCCATCTTTTGTCCAAAGTGACTCTGGTATCTGAGATGTCATTTCTTCTACTTGGGAGGGAGTCCTATTTGTCATAATGGTATGTGACATTAATTTTGACGGGGAGTCTAACATGTCTCGTACTTCCTGAGCGTGATTCTCAGGTATGTCCAAGAATACACCTTCAGGAGTACAATAAATGACGCACCCCATTTTACACAGTAAGTCTCTTCCCAGGAGATTGGTCGGTGCCGATGCAGCCAGCAAAAAGGAATGCTTGGTATGTAAAGGCCCTATTGTAATCTCTGCTGGTTTGCTAACAGGGTAATGCTGGACTACTCCTGTTACTCCCACGGCTGGAATTGTCCTACCAGTGGTCCTCATGCCCACTGTCGAATTTATCACTGATTTGGCCGCCCCTGTGTCTACAAGAAAGTTTAATGATTTACCAGCTACATTGATTGCAATTTCTGGTTCACTTCCAAGACTTGCAATCAATTTTACTGGCTGCAGATTACAGGTATGGCCACACCCCTATTGGGTATGGTGACCTCCCTGAATCCCGCTGGCAGCAACTACTTGTGAGGGAGTTAGCTGGGAACTACCAGAGGTTTGCCAATCTCTGTTTGGGGGGTATCTTTTTGTTTCCCCTGCATGTGGCTCATAACTCCGTTTCTGCGGACCTTGCTCCCAATGTCGTGTGTCGTGTCGTTGTCTAGGGGGTTGGTATGAGTTTCGTACATTCTTTACTCTACAATCTCGTGCCATGTGTCCCTGTTTATGACAAGAATAACAAGTAACCACACTTGACTTACCCACAGGGTTTGGTGATACAAACAAAGGCTGCCTTGTGGTCAGGGCCTGTATACTTACGGCCATTAACTTATCACTTTGTTGTTCCCTGTGTCTGGTGATGTTCCTATCGTGATCAATAGCAGCCTCTCTCAAAGTAGCCACAGACAGACCTCGCCAACATGGTTGTGTGGTCTGTACCCTAGTCTTCAATGACTCTTTTAAACCATCCATCAGTACCGATACTGCTACTTCTCGATGGTTTATGTTTGTTTTAATGTCCTCTATGCCTGTGTATTTTGCCATTTCTGATAATGCTCTGTGAAAATACTCTGCAGCTGTCTCTGACTCCTTCTGTTTAATGGAGAATATCTTGTTCCATCTGACTACCGCTGGGAAATACTCTTTTAACTGTAAGTTTATTCTTTTTACATTGTCTTTGTTGTACACATCTGTAAGAGGTACATCCTGATCTAATCCGCAATCAGCTAAAAATTGAGTTGCGTCAACATTGGAGGGTAAACATGCTCTCAGCAATATCTGCCAGTCTTTATTGTTGGGCTCTACAGTGTTACCTAAGTCTCTGATGTATTTTTGACTGGCAACTAAATCTTTTCTAGGGTCAGGGAATTCAGACACGATGGTCCTTAATTCCATTCTGGAAAATGGGCTATACATGGCAATGTTCCTCACAGGGGTGACCCCTGTTGTGTCAGTTTTCCCGTTTGGAACAGCTATTATCCTAACAGGATTAACTCTAACAACATCACTCTGTGTGGGTTCTACAGCCTGTGGTGAAATGGCTTCAGCATAGTGTATGGTGCCGTACTTACCTGTAGACACGACCTCACCTATCCCTCCGCTAGGGGCCTTTGTTACTAATCTCGTGGGTGGAGCTGTGCCTACTGTGGTCTCTGCTATGGTGGCTGCTAGAGAGAGCGCTGAAATTGTTGCCGATTCGTCTTCTTGATCACACTCCTGAGGAAAGTTCAAAACAGGGTACAACTTGCACGGGTTAATACTTGCGTTGGTTAATTGGTTAACATTATCTTTAACATTTATACAGTTGCTAAGTGTTTGTGTGTTACACCTTAGTGCGTCATTCTCCGCAACCAATTTCTCTCCTGATATGTATGGTGGCGGTGGGGCCGTGGCTATCAGTTTTCTGATTGAGCCAGATCCCGCCGCCTGAGCCAATCCTCTCTGTATGTCACCTTCCTGCTGCCACAACTGCAAATAATCGTAATGTTTGATTCGTCTCTTTGTTGATTTAATGAGACATATCCTTCTCCTTAAATTCGTTAACACTTCTGTGCTGAAGCTACCTACTCTTGGGAATTTCTCCCCGTCATGTACTGTCATTCTCTCCCATTCATCACATAAAGCTTCTGTGTGACTTCCGTATTTCTCACACATTACATACCTTGCCGACCCAATTGGTCGGTTCACTGAATCAACCCGAACCGAGGTTGATCGCCCCCTACCTGAACAAGTGGCCCCCATAGTTCGAAGGTGTTGCTTTATTTAACCAACCCTTACGCAAACCAAATGTCCAAAATAGGCTGACGGTGGCGGTTTACCGAGTACCCCACTCACTCGCCCACGCCGACCAATACGACCTGATCACACCGATATGGTGCTGGCGTACTCGACCTAGGGCCCCTGCGACCTGAACCTCTATTTATTGGAACCTGTGAGGGTGCTCCGAAGAACACTTACTCTTTCCAGTAACTATTGGTTGCTGGATAGTTCCTGAGTGAGCAGCGAACTTCCCTTAAAATAAAAAAAATTACACAAATCACGTTAGAATGTACAAATAGCGTTTATGACCTTCGTACACAAATAGTACCGGTCAGGTTTACTAATGCACACAATTACGTGCGGTACAATCGTTTAGTACACAAGCAACTAATCGTATGTACTGAGCGACCAGTGGAATCGAAAATTTCGGCTGCGAATTCCTTCAGCCAGAGCTTATATGGCCTATATGGGTGTTGCACCAACCCTTTCTTGGTGTTGTGCCTGTGGACTGTATAGCGGACTTCCTTGTCTGCTGTACCTGAACCTGTTGGTCTGCTATGACCTCCTGGTCTGTTACAGTATGACCTCCTGGTCTGCTACACTCTAATGCTCAAATTGTATATTTAACCAGGGATGCCTCCCTAGCCACCATGTACGTCACTTACACGCATGTACCTCACGAGTACTCGACTTTTCTTGTGGTTCAACCTTAAAAATTGTAAAAACAAACACTCACTCACCGCATATACACTTTTATTTCTATTTCTGCGCAGAAATTTCTCTTTAGACCAGATGTGTTACAAATTTGGAGAAGGATCTATTAATTTAAATTTGGAATTAAAAAAAAAAAATTTTTGCGCGATTTATCGACTGCCGTTTTTTACTGCGTGGCGCTACTTATCGCGTTGAGAGGAGAGAAAAAAAAAACTTGTGATTTGAGTTACGTGGGCGTACCCGTAAGCTCCGTTGCGTAATATACGCTGCGTGCGTCGGCCCTTGGATTGCGTACGCAAGTCTCAGTCTTTTGTTAGAGACACGTGTATGCAAAGCAAAGATCCACCGTAACACAATTTATACGTTTTTTTTCAACTATAGAACTGGCAAACAGGAGAGTGACATACGAAAATACACCAATGAAAAGGAAATGCAGATATATATGTGTGCGTGCGTGTGTACGCAAGACAGAAAAATAAACAGTTTTAAAAAGACACTATTGTTTTGTTCTTACCTCCGGTTCCCGGATTCCTTCAGCACCCTTTACTAAGAGAAGCAGACGCTTATCCAAACAGCACTACGAGGAATATGATCTCCCGCCCTTTGCTGCTGGATAATGTCTGCTGAAATTACCTAGTGCAGATATGTGAAGGACAGGGCGAGCCGCCAATTGTTAAAGCTAAATATTTATCGTATATAATACCCTTTATGAGGTCTAAGAACACTGTACGCTATTTGTGTATGAAGTACCGTAAGGGTACGCTAGTTGCGTAACAATCGCTTTGCCGTGATCGAGACGCTCAAGCGTCACGTTCACTCACGGCCAAGAGATCACAGGCAGGCACGTTATTGGCTGTTAACTAAAGTAATGATTCGCTATAGCGTAGCGAACGCTCGGGACCACGAGGAGATCACCAGCGGAGCTGACGCTCACTATATTAAACCTTTGTATCTAAACCATAAACAGTGTATTGTGCAGTAAAACCTTAGTGTAATGTTAGAGAGTAAATGCAACACCGTATAACCTTATTACCTTAAAAACTGTTTGAGCGTCACCGACGCTCTGAGAATACTTAATACTATAAGAAACACACAGATACCGTGCTCAGGGTCCAACGCCTAAAATATATATTATGAATGCTATACTTGCAAAAGAGTTAAACACAATACAAGTCATACACTACAATATAACATAGACTACCTAACCAGATAACTACACAGGAAATACAATACAATACAATTTAAGGGAAAATGAGTGAGAAAGAGAAGGAGAGAGAGAGAGAGAGAAATTGAGAGAGATTGGCCCACAATAACAAGAAGATCAATATAGTTGCGGAGAAACACTTACGCACAAGGGGAAACGATCGCATGCGCCTCGATATCCAGCTCCCGATTATCAGCAATGAGAACCGTTGAAGAGAGTGAACTGGATATGGTCGGCCTGCCTATTTATGCCCCACACACAATGCAATTCAATGGTCCCTACAATCTTATTGTTCATTGGACACAGGAATTCGGCTTCGCATTATAACAAAAGGTCATAGGTTGATTCATACAGGTGGGCTGTGACTATTTCCAACAGCTCAGGTGGGAGGGAAACTGGGTTTCCCGCCGCATGGGTAATAAAGTGCAAATAAAGTAAATGTTCATAAACTTCTTATGTCCATAACTATTCGCACGAGCGATTGATCTGCTTCAAACCAACACCGGAATATTTCTAATTAAATATTCTTCCGATGGATACTAAACACCACTGTATTACTCCTGTCTGACCCTTCGTATCAAACAAAGAGGGATTTCTCTGTTCATGAACATTCTATATTAACCAAACTTGCAGAATCTATCAAAGGGACCATGATCTACAAAATACATTATATAGTGAAAATATGTAATGATTGAGTCGCACGCTACGATCGCATAAACTCTACCGTAAATACGCATACCATGCGCCTGCGGGTGCCCGCGACTGTGAGTATGCGCACGTACGGGAGAGCGTACGCATGCGCAGCACGGACCTGTGTGAGGTGCAAATATGGTAGTGTGCATAGAGATATTTTTCTGACTTTGACAGTGCCCAACAGTGTCTCCTCTTCAGGCTTCTCCTGGAGAAGACACCTTAAGCGTAGGCAAGTATGTAATAAATACTGCAGGTACATTCTTCTGTAGCTAGTCAGTAAATCCAGCACTGTTGGAGAGTAGGCTTCTGTTACAGACTTTGTGAACCTGGGGGGGGGGCGGGAATTAAGCTTCAAGATTAGTACTGCCCCAAAAAGGGACAGTGTGCCTAAATTAAGAAGATCTCCACTCAAAAAGGAATGTCCTACATTAGGAATTAACCCCCGGTAGGAGCTGGTTGGTTCCCACCCTGTGTGGTATAATGTGAACTGGAGACTCTGTGTGGCATATTGTGAACTAGGGGGACACAATGTGGCATAATTTGAACTGGTGGCACTGTGTGATCTAATCTGAACTAGGGCACTATTACTGTATGGTGCATTCATGAACTAGGGCACTATTACTGTATGGTGCATTCAATGAATTAGGGCACTATTACTGTATGGTGCATTCAATGAACTAGGGCACTATTACTGTATGGTGCATTCAATGAACTAGGGCACTATTACTGTATGGTGCATTCAATGAACTAGGGCACTATTACTGTATGGTGCATTCAATGAACTAGGGCACTATTACTGTATAGTACATACAATGAACTAGGGCAATCTTATGTGGTATAAGATGAACAACCACTGTGGAGAAAGCTGTCTCTCTAGAAGTATTGGGGAGGGGCCCCTTTAAAATGTTGCTATGGGGCCCACAAACTTATGGCTACACACATGCAATCATAGACATCCCACGCATCAAATCTGCTAACAGTTAAAAACATCCTAAACTGTTATATCACAATGACCAAGTAAACACAGTTAGCACTCGTGTCAGGTCAGTTATATGTGCTGCTAGGATCTACAGCTGTAACAAACGATACAATAAGTAAAGCCAGTCGGGAGGCAATACACACAATTTGAAATGACACAGCAGTAAAGACACAGCGGTTGTGTGCAGCTCAGAGAGTTTATCTGCAGATAGTCATCAGCAATTAGGGACTGTAGCAAGACTGGATGAAGGAGTAGAGGGTGACAGAAATGAGATATTCTCCATGAAAGATAAAATAAGGTAATTTTGTTTTGGAAGAGGAAGTCATAAACCCCACACGTCAGATGCATCCACCCACCACTCGAGCACACCTATTCTATGAAATAAAAACACCACAACTGTAATTGGCGTGAAAGGGGTCAGCTTTTATTTTCTGACTGAGAGGAAGGCCTATTAAATGCTAAAACTAAAATGTAGACTTCCCTCTCTAACTAAGGTGGCGGGGAGAAGAACGGTTAACATAATAAAGTAACATGGGTGAAAAAACATTGTAATACATAAAAAATAAGCAATAAAAACATATGTGTGAGGGAGCCTTCTGCCCCCAATGTTCCGGGATCGGCCTTCTGCCTGCATCCTGGACATTAAAAATTCAAAAATCCAAGGACAGGGGTCGACCTTCTGCCACTACCCCTGCCCACCAACAGTTGTAGGGACGGAGGTACGCTCCGCCCCTATGAGGTAAAAAATTCGGGCCACCAGCCCCGCCATCCACATATGTTTTTACCAATTAATGGGCTCCACTTGGTAAAGTGATGCCCGGAAACTAATTCAAACGACTAAGAAAATGTTTCTAAAACACACCCCAACTTCTCACCTTGAAGTCATGGTTAAAAATTAAGTAACCGTTCCTAAACCGGCCACCCAAAGCCGACACAATGAACACAGCTGCAAAGCAGAAAAACAAGTCCCCAGGGAGGGAGGGTGGGTAACGAAAAGGCTGAAGAGAGGCAGGAAGTATCCTGCCAGCTGCCTATATGCATGACAGGCCAGCCCCCTATCATGCTGCAGCCAATGGGCCCCCCGGCCCACTCTCTGAGTTCCTCCCAGCCGAAAACATTAACCCCTCACAGGCCATGTGGTGCCTCGAGCGGCGCTGCGGAGGCCCCGGACGGTGCGTTTATGCCGCTGTGGTCGCATTATGCTCCCTACGCGGTCTTAAACCCCACACGTCAGATGCATCCACCCACCACTCGAGCACACCTATTCTATGAAATAAAAACACCACAACTGTAATTGGCGTGAAAGGGGTCAGCTTTTATTTTCTGACTGAGAGGAAGGCCTATTAAATGCTAAAACTAAAATGTAGACTTCCCTCTCTAACTAAGGTGGCGGGGAGAAGAACGGTTAACATAATAAAGTAACATGGGTGAAAAAACATTGTAATACATAAAAAATAAGCAATAAAAACATATGTGTGAGGGAGCCTTCTGCCCCCAATGTTCCGGGATCGGCCTTCTGCCTGCATCCTGGACATTAAAAATTCAAAAATCCAAGGACAGGGGTCGACCTTCTGCCACTACCCCTGCCCACCAACAGTTGTAGGGACGGAGGTACGCTCCGCCCCTATGAGGTAAAAAATTCGGGCCACCAGCCCCGCCATCCACATATGTTTTTACCAATTAATGGGCTCCACTTGGTAAAGTGATGCCCGGAAACTAATTCAAACGACTAAGAAAATGTTTCTAAAACACACCCCAACTTCTCACCTTGAAGTCATGGTTAAAAATTAAGTAACCGTTCCTAAACCGGCCAACTGCCAGGTTACCAACCTGCCGCCGCCACCGAACTAACAACTAACTAGAGGAGGGGCTAAAAAACCGACAAAACTAACTAGACACTAATGAACGACTAAACCTTAACTAATGTTACCTAAACAACTACCGAAGGGGACCGAAGGACGTGCATAAAGTCATCCCAGAAGATAGCCATGCCAGCTGGCGACAAATGCACCCCGTCAGACCGGTATAGAGTCGGATCCCGGAAAGAGATACCAGTGTGCGGCACGACCAGGCCACCATGCTGGAGGACAGCACTACCGACCACCGAATTGACCCGTCTCCGAACCAAGTCAATCGCCCCCGGGTTAAAGGCTCCACGCCAAGATCGCCGGGGGACCATGTCCGACCAGAGGATCAGGCAAAACGGCCACTCAGCCATAAGTGCCAGCAGCTGGCGCCGGATCACGAGGCGAATGTCAAGGCCCGTGCGGTGTACCAAATCATTGCCCCCGAGATGTACCACCAAGAACAGCGGATACCCCAAAACGGCCAACTGCCGCCCTAAGCCAGTCCCGCAGGCCGTCCCAGCGGAGGCCTCTACGCCCCAACCAGCGCACGGCCCGCAGTTCAGGAAAACGGGTTGTGTCGTAGGCCAGAGCCGACACGGACAGCCAATAGATGTACGAATGGCCCACGAACCATATAAAGCGCGGATCTAACCGCCGTCCTGTAAAAGAAGGGTGTAATGAAGGTCAGAAATTACATAAATTACGGCATTGCTAAATGGGGAACCTATCTACGTCCCTAACGGGGAGTGGAAAGGGGTGGGGGGGGGGGGGGGGTTGGGCCACCCAATTTGACTTGAGGCAAAAACGAAACTTCGTTAGCCGGCAAAAGCCGTAGTAAAACCAACGATAAAACAAAAATTCCTCAAGGCCCCCACAACCGCAAAATGCAGTTGCGACGAGCGGCTAGTCCTCAAATGGGTGCACTGGGAGGAAAAGGCCTGATATAGCGTCTGACTGCACCAGACCTCCACCTACCCAGTGCCCGGACTTCGACTTCGGACCAACCCGCCGCAGCAGCTGCTGAAGCCGCGCCGATGCGGAAAGAGTGAGTCCCATAGTCGGCCGGAGATAGACCCAGGTACAAGATACAACGCCCCAAAACCGACCGGAATTGATATCTGGTCAACGGGGACCCATCGCTATGGACGAGCCACCCAGTGGGCGTTGGAGGCCGAAGGGACGAATAAGCCAGGGCCGCGGAAACCGGACAAATGCCCCGCGAACTGGCCCGGCCCATTCGAACCCACTGCCCCCTGCCGGCTACGTCAGTCTTGGAGCGCTGAATCCTGCACCACAAACCGTCGGGACGTATGACGACGTGGGCCGCCAGCATGGGCGAGGCAGAAGTCCGAGAGACGGCCACCAGCTCGCCCACCCTGAACGCGCCGTGGAAGGCCATCGTAAAGGCCGCCATGAAGAGGCGAACTTCGTATCCCGAGGAGCAAATACTCCGTAGGGATCCCAAAATCCGCCGCAGCAAAGCCCCAGTGATCGGCAGACGAGTATCTGGGAGGGGCGGGGACGCCCGTGCCCAACCTTTCAACACCCGCCGGAGGAAAAAGGACTTCGTAAAATCCGCTTCCCCCCGCAGCTGCAGAAAGTATGATATACCCGCCAGAATCCTGTTAACAGACGCCCGCGAAATCCCGTCGGAGTACAGCATCCAGATATATTCTAAGAGTAAAGTGTGAGAGGTCTTACCACTCTGGCCTCGCTCCAGGAGGAAGCGACTCCACCGTTCCCAGGCGGCACGATAGGCCGCAAACGTAGCGGGGGCCAACGATCTGTGTGCTAACTCCTCCAATCCGGGTGGATGACCTGCCACACATAAGCAGGACATAATTCCCCATGGAGTAGCGCTGCAGGAGCCAAGCGCCGAAACCGCTGCCAATCGCCGCGCGACAGGGCATCCGCAATTTCGTTACGCACGCCAGGGATATGTTTTGCTCGCACCGTAATGTTGTTCACCAAGCAGAGCAAGACTATCTGTGCAAGGACCCGCAGAACCGGCAAGGAAGTGGATTTTTGCCGGTTTATGGCAAAGACCACGCCCAAATTGTCGCACCAGAAGATAACCTGTTTGTTCCGCAGGGCCGCGCACCACAATTCAAGAGCGACTAAAATGGGAAATATTTCCAGCAACAGCATATTTGACGTAAGGCCCCCGCTAAGCCAGGCCCGAGGCCAGGGACGCGCGCACCAACGGCCTGCAAAATAAGCTCCGAACCCGTAACCGCCAGAGGCGTCCGTGAAAAGCTCCAGGGCTGGGCTAGACACAGCCGCCTCCTGCCAAATACAGATGCCGTTGAAACGAATAAGAAATTCGTCCCAAATGCGCAAATCCCTTCGGATTTCAAGAGACAATCGAAGAAAATGATGTGGGCGTCTAACCCCCACGGTAGCCCGTTCCAATTTTCTACAGAAGACTCTACCCATGGGTATCACCTTGCAAGCAAAGTTAAACAGGCCCAATAAGGATTGAGCCTGTTTGAGCGTGAGCTTGCCCGCCGCCAGCGCATATAGGATACCATCGTGCAAACGCAACACCTTGTCCGCGGGGAGCATACACAAACCACCGACCGTATCAATCTGAATCCCGAGGTAAACCAAGGAGGCGGAGGGACCCTCCGTCTTCTCAGGTGCCACCGGAACACCAAAGTGCGCGAAGAGGGCGAGAGCCCCCTGCAGCAAAAGGAGGCAGCGATCCGAATCTGAAGGGCCGATAAAAAGGAAATCGTCTAAGTAGTGCGAAATGCCCCGTTCGCCCGTCTCCTGCTGGAGACACCAGTGGAGGAAAGAACTGAAACGCTCGAAGTAGGCGCAAGAGATGGAACACCCCATAGGGAGGCACCGATCGATGTAAAAACCATCGTCCAGCTGAAAACCCATAAACCGAAAGGCGGACGGGTGCAGCGGGAGGAGGCGGAACGCTGACTGGATGTCCAATTTACACATCATTGCCCCAGGGCCAAAGGACCGGATGGTGTCGATGGCTGAGTCAAAGGATAGATAAGCAACCCTACACTGATCCGGGGGGATGGCATCATTAACCGACGACCCTGGAGGGCAGGACAGATGCTGGATAAGGCGAAATTTTCCCATGGTCTTTTTGGGAACTATGCCAACGGGGGACAATACGAGGTCCGGCAAGGGGGGTTCACGGAAAGGGCCCACCATCCTACCTAGCGACACCTCGGCCTCGACCTTCTGGCGGAGCACTTCCGGAAATTCCCTGGCCGAGCGCAGGTTCGTGCCCGTCCCGGGGCCCACACGCCCATGTATAGGTAAAGGGAAGCCCGACGCGAATCCCGAGTGTAGGAAATGGGCGTCAGCCGGGCGCGGGTACCGTCGCAGCCAGGGAAGGAGTGCCTGAAGCCTAATTGGGGTGGGGGCTGTGGCCAACGCCAGAGGCCGCGGGCGCGCGGCTCTGCCGGGTCTGAGGACCGGACGCACCTCCGACCCCAGGACTGGAACAGTCCTTAATCCCGTGGCCCCCCCCACATCGGATACAGGAGTGACGAAAACGACAGCGGCTACCTAAGTCGCATTGTGCATTATTAAAAGCGAAGCATTTTCCATGCCCCGCGCGCCCTGAACCGCCGCGAAAGCCGGCAGAACGAGGGGTGGGACGCTTAGCCCATCTCCTCGCTGTGCCGCTCTCCTCAGCGCCGGCCGAACCCTGGGTCAGTTCCGAGCACAGTTCCACATCCTTCTTGCCGAAGTTATGGATCTGCCGCCCGTGTTGTTTTCGGCGAAAATCCTCATCATAACGACGCCAGGCCGACCCTTTATACTTGTGGTACAGAACATGTATGAGGAATTGATATCGAACTATGTTCATATGTTCGTCCGGGCGGGTCTCTAGGTAACATGCCGCAAATATCAACATGCAGCGTACCCAATTCGGGTAGGAGCGCAGAGCGTCCTCGCTGCCCTGCCCTTTTTTCTTAGCTGAAAGTAAGTCTTTTCGATCGTCACTAGTAAGAGCGAAAATATTCACGTATTGGCCCTTGCGGATTCTATCCCGGACCCGGGGCCTAAGACCACGTTGCACCGCCGTATTAGCGCAGTGCACGGTGTCCGATTCCACCGAGACTTGGGAGGCGGACGAGGTTGAATACCGACGCTCGCGTCGTCTGCGGCGCTTAACCCTGTGCAGTCCGCCATCAGAGGAGGACAGGCCCTCCGAGGACGTGGAGGCAAGGGAAGAGTCCGTGTACCGACGCCTGCGGCTGCGCCTGCTGCGCTTGCTAGAAACCGTACGCACCCTGCCGCCAGCACTAGAGGAGCCGGAGTGAGAAACTGATCCTAAGCCGCTAAGGGGTGTAACCGCGCTTCCCCGGGACCAGTCGGGGTCCGATGAAGACTCACCTGCACGAGAGGGAACACCGTCCGTCTCGACGGCCACTGGTCGACTCGCGGAAGCGCCGACAGACTCCATTTCTCTCCTGACGTCCGCGGCTGGGGGGACAAAAGAGACATGGTTTTCCCGCTCCTCCACCGAGTTTGCTGCAGCCGGGAGCGGGGCAGGCGGGGGAATGGTCGCGCCAGAGGACAGAAGCGGGGCAAGAGCCTGCGCAATGCTATCCGCCAAAGAAGTGGAGGACCGCCCAAGTCCCCCGGGTACGGGGGATAACAAGGGCGCCACTGCCGACACAACAGCCGCACAAATGGCGGACAGAACAGTGGGGTCCACCAAGGGTGCCGCTGCCGTGGCCTGCGTAGGAAATTCAGAGCCGCCACGCTGGTCGTGTTCCCTACGGGAGGATCGTAAACCCCCCGTTGGGAGCAAGGACCCCGATGATCCCTCACTGTCGGGCGTCACGGTATCGCCGTCCCGCTGGGAGAAATCCCGCGCCAATTGCTCCCGCCGCGATCTTCTCCGATCTCGCGTATTGGCCACCGGAGGAGAAACTGAACAGTCATCGCTACTGGCGGGAGGAGGCGCAATGTAGGCATGTGACCCCTCCGTATCCACATTAGCAGGAGATGACCGGCCGCGAGGAGGTGCGGAACGGACACCCCCCGACTGCGCACGCCGCCCCCTGGGGTGAGGAAGCCCCGTCGGAGGCGCATGGCCGTGGACGGCGGCCGCAGCGCCTCGAGCCAGATGCGGTATCCTGGAGGGGAGGGGCGCCACAGGGGCCCCCCCGGCAGGAGAGGCCCGGTGGGGCACGCCACCGCGGGCGGACGCAGAACGCCCCCGACGTATGGGCCCCTCCCTAGCGGAGATAGGTAGAGGAGGGTGTGCAGTAGCGGGGCGGGGGCGACGCCCCTCCCTGTCGTGGGGGGGCGCGGGCTGGACCTGACTTGATGAGGGGTGAACAGTGGGGACAGGCCTCATCTGGGCCCCCCTAGTGGCAGTATTCCTAGTGCCACGTGCGCGCTGCCTGCCCTGTGCAGGTCTGGCAGCCGCACGGCCCCCCTCCCGACCCCCACTTCCCACTTGTTCAGTGCTGGCCTGCGGCTGCTGATCCGCGGGCCGGGAGCTCTGTCCCGGCCCCACGTGATCAGGGCAGCCGCGTGTAGCGAGCGGCGAGCTCAGGGATGGCAGGACACCATCCCTGGCTCTTTGCCGCGTATTTCTCCGGCCGCCCAGCGCTCCGTTCCCCGCCGCGGCTAGCAGCGGGGACGGAGAGCGCACGCGCGGGGGAGCCCGGGCGGGCGGCTGAGCCCGGCCGCGCGCGCCCTGGGGTTCCCGTACGGCCGCTGCAGCCTGTCTTCCCCGTGCCGGCTGGACAGCAGACGCGTCCATGAGCCGGGCGGGGAGGCCAGCGGAGCGGGTGGGGCGTCTAGCGGCCATGGCCTGGAGGGGAGGAGAGCTGAGTAACAGTAAGAGATAATAGAAGTGAGGACAGCAAAAATTAGAAAGATTATAAGGATAGGAAAAACAGAAAGGGGGGTTAAATATCAGAGGAAGGAAATGTAAAAAGAATAATGAGATGTGAGCAGAGAATAAGGAGATTAGTTAAATGTAAGGAGGGTGATACTTGCAGTCCTAACGAAAAGGCTGAAGAGAGGCAGGAAGTATCCTGCCAGCTGCCTATATGCATGACAGGCCAGCCCCCTATCATGCTGCAGCCAATGGGCCCCCCGGCCCACTCTCTGAGTTCCTCCCAGCCGAAAACATTAACCCCTCACAGGCCATGTGGTGCCTCGAGCGGCGCTGCGGAGGCCCCGGACGGTGCGTTTATGCCGCTGTGGTCGCATTATGCTCCCTACGCGGTCTTTCTAGACATTTTAGACGCAGTAGACAACAGCTGGGGAATTCACGCTGCCGGGGCCAGGACCTTGGTCTTGGCTCTCCCACAAAAAGGAAGCATGCACAAGGGCGTAGCTACCATAGGTGCGGGCAGTGCAGCTGCTATGGGGCCCAGAGCTGAGACGGGCCACCTTCCCTGTCACAGTTACATGTGTTATATACAAGTGTGTAGCTACCATAGGTGCAGGGAGTGCAGCTGCTATGGGGCCCAGAGCTGAGAGGGGCCCACCTTCCCTGTCACAGTTACATGTGTTATATAAAGGGTGTAACTACCATAGGTGCAGGGAGTGCAGCTGCCATGGGGCCCAGAGCTGAGACGGGCCACCTTTCCTGTCACAGTTACATGTGTTATATACAGGGTGTAGCTACCATAGGTGCAGGGACTGCAGCTGCCATGGGGCCCGGAGCTGAGACGGGCCACCTTCCCTGTCACAGTTACATGTGTTATATACAGGGTGTAGCTGCCATAGGTGCAGGGAGTGCAGCTGCTATGGGGCCCAGAGCTGAGAGGAGCCACCTTCCCTGTCGCAGTTACATGTGTTATATACAGGGTGTAGCTACCATAGGTGCAGGCAGTGCAGCTGCTATGGGGCCCAGAGCTGAGAGGGCCCACCTTCCCTGTCACAGTTACATGTGACCTATATATTTTCCAGCATTGGAGTTACATAGTGGCACTTACAAACGTTTGTCTTGGGGCCTACAAATATCTACTTTTGGCCCCTGGACCCTCTATTTGTAATGTGGTTTAAAATGAACTGGAGGGCACTATATTGTGGCAAAATATGAACTGGGGACACTGTATGTCATAATGTGAATTGGGGGTACTGTGTGGCATAATGTGTACTGGCAGCACTACAATGTGGCGTAAAATAAGCTAGGGCACTACTACGGGTCAGAATATGAACTAGAGCATTACTATGGGGCATAAAATTAACACCTGGGCCAGTATTTACTAAAAATCCGAGTTTGGCCGATTTGTGTTTTTTTTTCCTAAGTCCCAATCCGGGAATTCACTAAGCACCAATCTCGGCAGTGTCTGGTCTATTCGTAATGGTTTGAATGACAACGTTCCGAAATACGAATGAATAGACCATCGGTCAAACGCGGCTGTTATTTCATAGAATACGGGAATTCACTATTCATTCGTATTTGGGTGTTAGTTTCTGAGTGCTCAAGTGCGGGTCTGTTTTTTTTCGATTCGTTAAAAAAAGCAGCAAAAAAATAGACCTGCTTTTTCCGGTCGAGTTTGGATAACCGTGCACGGATCAGTGAGATCTGTGCATGGTTATTTATGGAAAAGGGTCTGTTTAGTGTAAAATCTGAAAAAAAAATTGCGTGGGGTCCCCCCTCCTAAGCATAACCAGCCTCGGGCTCTTTGAGCCGGTCCTGGTTGAAAAAATATGGGGGGAAAAATGACAGGGGTTCCCCCATATTTAATCAACCAGCACCGGGCTCTGCGCCTGGTCCTGGTTCCAAAAATACGGGGGACAAAAAGCGTAGGGGTCCCCCATATTTCTGAAACCAGCACCGGGCTCCACTAGCTGGGGAGATAATGCCACAGCCGGGGGACACTTTGATATCGGTCCCTGCGGCCGTGCCATTAAAACCCCAACTAGTCACCCCTGGCCGGTGTACCCTGGAGGAGTGGGGACCCCTTCAATCAAGGGGTCCCCCCCTCCAGCCACCCAAGGGCCAGGGGTTAAGCCCGAGGCTGTCCCCCCCATCCAAGGGCGGCGGATGGGGGGCTGATAGCCAAGTGTGAAATTGTGAATATTGTTTTTAGTAGCAGTACTACAAGTCCCAGCAAGCCTCTCCCGCAAGCTGGTACTTGGAGAACCACAAGTACCAGCATGCGGTGGAAAACCGGGCCCGCTGGTACATGTAGTAGTACTACTACTAAAAAAATACCCCAATAAAAACAGGACACACACACCGTGACAGTACAACTTTATTACATACATGCACACCAACATACACACATACTTACCTATGTTCCCACGAGGCTCAGTCCTCTTCTCCATGTAGAATCCTAGGGGTACCTGTGGAAAAAAATATACTCACATAATCCAGTGAAGAATCCGGCCTTTGAATAATCCACGTACTTGGCAAAAAAAAAAAAAAAAAAAACGCAAACCCGACCACGCACTGAAAGGGGTCCCATGTTTACACATGGGACCCCTTTCCCCGACTGCCAGGACCCCCCCTGACTCCTGTCAAAGAGGGTCCCTTCAGCCAATCAGGGAGCGCCACGTCGTGGCACCCTCCTGATTGGCTGTGTGCTCCTGTAGTGTCTGTCAGGCAGCACACGGCAGTGATACAATGTAGCGCCTATGCGCTCCATTGTAGCCAATGGTGGGAACTTTGCGGTCAGCGGTTGACCGAAAGTAACCTCACCGCTGACTGCAAAGTTCCCACCATTGGCTACAATGGAGCGCATAGGCGCTACATTGTATCACTGCCGTGTGCTGCCTGACAGACACTACAGGAGCACACAGCCAATCAGGAGGGTGCCACGACGTGGCGCTCCCTGATTGGCTGAAGGGACCCTCTTTGACAGGAGTCAGGGGGGGTCCTGGCAGTCGGGGGAAAGGGGTCCCATGTGTAAACATGGGACCCCTTTCAGTGCGTGGTCGGGTTTGCGTTTTTTTTTTTTTTGCCAAGTACGTGGATTATTCAAAGGCCGGATTCTTCACTGGATTATGTGAGTATATTTTTTTCCACAGGTACCCCTAGGATTCTACATGGAGAAGAGGACCGAGCCTCGTGGGAACATAGGTAAGTATGTGTGTATGTTGGTGTGCATGTATGTAATAAAGTTGTACTGTCACGGTGTGTGTGTCCTGTTTTTATTGGGGTATTTTTTTTAGTAGTAGTACTACAGGTACCAGCGGGCCCGGTTTTCCACCGCATGCTGGTACTTGTGGTTCTCCAAGTACCAGCTTGCGGGGAGGCTTGCTGGGACTTGTAGTACTGCTACTAAAAACAATATTCACAATTTCACACTTGGCTATCAGCCCCCCATCCACCGCCCTTGGATGGGGGGGACAGCCTCGGGTTTAACCCCTGGCCCTTGGGTGGCTGGAGGGGGGGGGGACCTCTTGATTGAAGGGGTCCCCACTCCTCCAGGGTACCCCCGCCAGGTGTGACTAGTTGGGGTTTTAATGGCACGGCCGCAGGGACCGATATCAAAGTGTCCCCCGGCTGTGGCATTATCTCCCCAGCTAGTGGAGCCCGGTGCTGGTTTCAGAAATACGGAGGACCCCTACGCTTTTTGTCCCCCGTATTTTTGGAACCAGGACCAGGCGCAGAGCCCGGTGCTGGTTGATTAAATATGGGGGAACCCCTGTCATTTCCCCCCCCATATTTTTTCAACAAGGACCAGCTCAAAGAGCCCGAGGCTGGTTGTGCTTAGGAGGGGGGACCCCACGCAATTTTTTTCAGATTTTTAAAGACTTTAATTAACTTTTTAAGGTACACAATGAAGCCCTGCACGGATCTCACAGATCCGGCCGGGATTCCTTGTGTTTTGTCAGGCAGTGTTTTACTCATCACTCCCGTAAAACACTGCCTGATATTACGAATCACATCGACATCGGAAAAAACGAATGTGCAAAACTCAGCAGCTTAGTGAATGACCGTATCAGGATTCAAAAAGTTGCAGTAAAATGCACCCGATACCATTCGAGATCAAACACCCTTCAAAACGGCAAAAACACGAATATTAGTAAATAAACCCCCTGCTGTGGAAAGGTGTCTCTCCAGAAGCATTGGGACAGGGGCCCCTTCAAAATATTGCTATGTGGCCCACAAAGTTCTGACTACGCCCCTGGGCGTACACCCAAGTTTTGGGAAAGGTTTCCGGTCGCCATCCCTCCCCGCCACCAAACAGCTGCAGTCTGGTGCCATTTTACAGGACACTGCATCCAGCGATGCAGGAACCGTTCGGCCCATGCGCAGTACAGAAAACATTGGCGATGTAGGTAAATCATCTCTGAATAAGGTCCTTAAATCAGTCGCAAAGTTCTGTCAAGAAGTTACAATTTGGCAAAATTCCTCCATATAGTAAAAATTCCATGGGTGCGAAATATCATCAAACCTTATCTGAACAGATTTTACATCTCTACATGTAGGATGGGAAATATTGTTTATATCGCTGCACACCTGCATCTCTAGCACTCTAACCCAGCATTATCATCTGATCACTCCACAGTCCTTTTATGCAGTTCTCAAATGAAATGTAAATTTTGATTGCTTAGCAATTTAGATTAATTTTCCCGGTTTCTGCAAATCCTTTTCTGTAGTTTCTTTTTGTTTTTTTTTAAGTTGGTAATTGTGAATAATTACAGACACCTTTTTCTTACATTCACCTCCAGCATATTTACCGGGAGCTCATGAAGATAAAATGTATCTGATATCATAGGCAAACACAGGGGGTGTGGGGGGAGTTTCCAGTTGTCCAGAAACCCCTCTCCTCTTGGCAAGTGGCTCAAATTATGACAATAGCAATGGTATGTGGGTGGTCATTCCGAGTTGTTCGCTCGCTAGCTGCTTTTAGCAGCATTGCACACGCTAGGCCGCCGCCCTCTGGGAGTGTACCTTAACTTAGCAGAATAGCGAACGAAAGATTAGCAGAATTGCTACTAAATAATTCCCTGCAGTTTCTGAGTAGCTCCAGACCTACTCCTAGATTGCGATCAGCTCAGTCCGTTTAGTTCCTGGTTTGACGCCACAAACACGCCCTGCGTTCGGCCAGCCACTCCTCCGTTTCTCCAGACACTCCCGTGTTTTTACCTGGAACGCCTGCGTTTTTTAGCACACTCCCTGAAAACGGCCAGTTTCCGCCCAGAAACACCCACATCCTGTGAATCACACTACGATTACTCGAGCGAAGAAAAAACGTCGCTCGAGCTTGTGCAAATCTCCAAAGTTTTGTGTTAAATTACTGAATACATGCGCGCTGCGTACCGTGCGCATGCGCATTTTCCACCTAATCGCTCCGTTGCGAAAAACGGCAACGAGCAAACAACTCGGAATGACCACCATAATGCAAATACTTGAGCTGCCGCCACATCATACCGTTTAAGGGACAGCGCAGAGCTGCTGCACATGCCCAGAGGAGCAGCTTCATTTACCATGTTTGCTGTGTGTGTGTGGATCGGAGTCCTCAATTAGTACACTGGACCAGATACCAGGAAGAAGAGACAGGAGCCTTACCATGATGTGGGAGAATGTGTGCTTAGAAAGTGCAGTACTGGTTCTATTATGTCTGTATATTTATTTATTATGGGATGTTTAACCTTTTCCTGACCACTTATTTATATGATTTAAATGTTTGATACATCCTATACTATAGACCATCTATAGTGTTAACTATTAATACTGTATTCCATCAAGTATCCAGTGTATAAAAAGACCAATGTGAACATTAATGTCCAGGGTCTGTACTAGGTTCTTCTACCGCTCCACCAGATTCCCGCACTTGCTCCAATTTTCTGCAGAGTGGGAGATTGTGGACTGCATTTGGAAACCCCCCTCTAGAAATCCTGCGTTTGCCACTGGATATATAGGGTGTAATTCAGACTGGATCGCTGCAGCCCTTTGTGGAGTGCGCATGCACCCTCCGGGAGGCCCAGTGAGATGCTAACATGATTAACAGGCAGAGGCGGTCGCGGGGTGGGAGGGGGCGTGCCAACTGTTATAACGTTGTCAGTGCGGGGGTGAGCCGCGTTGGCTGCGTGACGCAGGGAGCTACTCAGCGTGTGCAAAAGCATCGCAGTGGTGCAATGCTTTTGCACCCTTGCACGGGTAGGGGGGTAGGGCCTGACATGCGTGGTGGACTAGCCCTGTGCTGGGCGTCCCCCTGCATGTCAGAGTAACTGAATGTAGATGTGCTACGATCAGATCTGAATTACCCTCATGGTAAGTTTGGTTTGATGCAACCCCTAATGGAGGAGAGGTGTCTAACTAGGTGCAGAAATTCAATGTGGGAGGCAGCGCTGTAACTGGCTGTCTCATCACCCTGTGCCAGTCACGCCCCCTGAGTGTGTGATGTCATGTGGAGGGGACGGGAACACCGGCGCTGGTGGGAATTACAGGAATGCCCAGAGCATCTTTAGGATTGCACATCTAAAGCCTCCTTAGGAAGCTCCTGGTGGCACTGCAGCATCGATCCTGGCTGCAGGGTGCCACTCCAGGTACTCTACTAGCCAGATGCAGGGATCATGTGGCAGCGTTGGTGCTGCACACAGGGCTCTACACAACAAAACCACTCGTACACCCTTTGTGGGAGGTATGGACTTCTGACCCCATCACGGACACCAGACATGGTCAGCATCAGTGACTGATTTTACCTAGCAGCAAAATCTGCCACCACAGGGACTAGCAGTGGCAGTGACTTCCCATTAGCTATCTGCTAATCACAGCCAGACAGGCAGTGCTAGTGTGGGTGTGTGTGTGTTTTCTTCCCCTGGGACTACCAGTCCACCTGCAATAGCAGAGAGCGTGCTTCCCATGGGAAGCCACTCCCCTGCCATAGCGTCAGCCCTACCTACTTCTATGGGCTGCAGCTGATGCAGTCTCTAGAAGCCAGCCTGTTTAGCAGCACCAGAGTTAAGCCCCGCCCCTAGACGGAAGCACCCCTCCCAGAGACATCTGCCATCAGTCACCAGGAGAGCAGGGAGGAGAGAGCTGCAGATCCCCGGCCAGACAGGTAACAAGCCACCGCTGGTCATCATGGAGAGGCAGGGGGAAACAATGCACCTAGATACTCTATTAATAAGGCACGAGATACAGAGGATACTAATTAGAATGAGGCATGTGGCAGCGAAGGTCAATTTTTCCCTACCGTGGATGTTATTCAGATTCCTAGTTCCTGCTACTTTCTGATTGGCCAGTCTCTTGGATAATGACAGTGACAGTCAGAATAGAACATCGATGCTTAGCAGTCACTGTGCAATGGTTTTCCACATCAATGGTGAGAGCCCAAGTCTGGGAGTCTATGGGCTGTAACACACTACCCGTTTTTTTCCGGCCGGCAAAAGCCGGCGTGTGTGTTTCATCCCTATGGGTCTCTGACAAAAATTTTCGAGTCTCCCGGACATTATGGGAAGAGGTGCAAGCATACTCTAAAAGCAGGGACGTACAGTTAGGGGAGGCAGTGATTAAAATAATAAAAAGAAGATATTTATAACAGAGTCTGTGATAAATATATTCTTTTATTATTTTAATAATCTCCCCGCCCCGTGAAAATGTTAGGCTGGGAGGCAGCGGGAGAGGTGCCTCCCGCACCTAACATTAAAGTCCAAGCAGCGGGGGGCGGGCAGGGGGCGGGGCGCAGCAATAGGCTGTGAAAGCCCATTGCAAAAGAACGGGGAAGCGGCACCTTTACTGATGCCTCAATGACAGGGGCGTGCATTCAGCCCGATGTATGCACGCCCCTGTCATTCCCCTAGTGTCTGAGCGGCGGTACAGTGGGAGAGACGTCGTGAGTCATGACGCCTCTCCCATAGTACAGCAGAGAGGAGCCGGCGGACGGAGACGGAAGCAGCGCTGCAGGAGTGGTAAGTATGTGTGTGTGTGTGTGTGTGTGTGTGTGTTTTTTTATGTGTGTGTGTTTGAGGCACAGCAACAGGTGCACAAATATAAGGGGCACAGTACAAGGGGCGCAGCTACAGGGGCACAACTACAAGGGGCACAGTACAAGGGGCGCAGCTACAGGGGCACAACTACAAGGGGCACAGTACAAGGGGCGCAACTACAAGGGGCACAGTACAAGGGGCGCAGCTACAGGGGCACAACTACAAGGGGCACAGTACAAGGGGCGCAGCTACAGGGGCACAACTACAAGGGGCACAGTACAAGGGGCGCAGCTACAGGGGCACGACTACAAGTGGCACAGCTACAGGGGCACAACTACAAGGGGCGCAGCTACAGGGGCACGACTACAAGGGGCGCAGCTACAGGGGCACAACTACAAGGGGCGCAGCTACAGGGGTACAACTACAAGGGGCACAACTACAAGGAGCGCAGCTACAGGGGCACAACTACAAGGGGCACAGTACAAGGGGCACAGTACAAGGGGTGCAGCTGCAGGGGCACAGTACAAGGGGTGCAGCTACAGGGGCACAACTACAAGGGGCGCAGCTACAGGGGCACAACTACAAGGGGCACAGTACAAAGGGGCGCAGCTACAGGGGCACAACTACAAGGGGCACATCTACAAGGGGCACAGCTATAGGGGCACAACTACAAGGGGCACAGTACAAGGGGCGCAGCTACAGGGGCACAACTACAAGGGGCACAGTACAAGGGGCGCAGCTACAGGGGCACAACTACAAGGGGCGTAGCTACAGGGGCACAACTACAAGGGGCGCAGCTACAGGGGCACAACTACAAGGGGCGCAGCTACAGGGGCACAACTACAAGGGGCACAGTACAAGGGGCGCAGCTACAGGGGCACAACTACAAGGGGCACAGCTACAGGGGGCACAACTACAAGGGGCACAGCTACAGGGGCACAACTACAAGGGGCGCACCTACAGGGGCACAACTACAAGGGGCACAGTACAAGGGGCGCAGCTGCAGGGGCACAGTACAAGGGGTGCAGCTACAGGGGCATAACTACAAGGGGCGCAGCTACAGGGGCACAACTACAAGGGGCACAGTACAAGGGGCACAACTACAAGGGGCACAGTACAAGGGGTACAACTACAAGGGGCACAGCTACAGGGGCACAACTACAAGGGGAATAGTACAAGGGGCGCAGCTACAGGGGCACAACTACAGGGGCACAACTACAATGGGCACAGTACAAGGGGCGCAGCTACAGGGGCACAACTACAAGGGGCGCAGCTACAGGGGCACAACTACAAGGGGCGCAGCTACAGGGACACAACTACAAGGAGCACAGCTACAGGGGCACAACTACAAGGGGCACAGCCACAGAGGGCACAACTACAAGGGGCACAGCTACAGGGGCACAACTACAAGGGGCACAGCCACAGAGGGCACAACTACAAGGGGCACAGCTACAGGGGCACAACTACAAGGGGCACAGCCACAGAGGGCACAACTACAAGGGGCACAGTACAAGGGGCGCAGCTACAGGGGCACAACTACAAGGGGCACAGCCACAGAGGGCACAACTACAAGGGGCACAGTACAAGGGGCGCAGCTACAGGGACACAACTACAAGGGGCACAACTACAAGGGGCACAGTACAAGGGGCGCAGCTACAGGGGCACAACTACAAGGGGCGCAGCTACAGGGGCACAACTACAAGGGGCGCACCTACAGGGGCACAGTACAAGGGGCACAGCTACAGGGGCACAACTACAAGGGGCGTAGCTACAGGGGCACAACTACAAGGGGCGTAGCTACAGGGGCACAACTACAAGGGGCGCAACTACAGGGGCACAACTACAAGGGGCGCAACTACAAGGGGCGCAACTACAGGGGCACAACTACAAGGGGCACAGTACAAGGGGCGCAGCTACAGGGGCACAACTACAAGGGGCACAGCTACAGGGGCACAACTACAAGGGGCACAGTACAAGGGGCGCAGCTACAGGGGCACAACTACAAGGGGCACAGCTACAGGGGCACAGTACAAGGGGCGCAGCTACAGGGGCACAACTACAAGGGGCACAGTACAAGGGGCGCAGCTACAGGGGCACAACTACAAGGGGCACAGCCACAGAGGGCACAACTACAAGGGGCACAGCCACAGAGGGCACAACTACAAGGGGCACAGTACAAGGGGCGCAGCTACAGGGGCACAACTACAAGGGGCACAGCCACAGAGGGCACAACTACAAGGGGCACAGCTACAGGGGCACAACTACAAGGGGCACAACTACAGGGGCACAACTACAAGGGGTGCAGCTACAGGGGCACAACTACAAGGGGCACAGCTACAGGGGGCACAACTACAAGGGGCACAGCTACAGGGGCACAACTACAAGGGGCACAGCTACAGGGGGCACAACTACAAGGGGCGCAGCTACAGGGGCACAACTACAAGGGGCACAGCTACAGGGGGCACAACTACAAGGGGCACAGCTACAGGGGCACAACTACAAGGGGCACAGTACAAGGGGCGCAGCTGCAGGGGCACAGTACAAGGGGTGCAGCTACAGGGGCATAACTACAAGGGGCGCAGCTACAGGGGCACAACTACAAGGGGCGCAGCTACAGGGGCACAACTACAAGGGGCACAGCCACAGAGGGCACAACTACAAGGGGCACAGCTACAGGGGCACAACTACAAGGGGCACAGCTACAGGGGCACAACTACAAGGGGCGCAGCTACAGGGGCACAACTACAAGGGGCGCACCTACAGGGGCACAGTACAAGGGGCACAGCTACAGGGGCACAACTACAAAGGGCACAGTACAAGGGGCGCAGCTACAGGGGCACAACTACAAGGGGCGCAGCTACAGGGGCACAACTACAAGGGGCACAGTACAAGGGGCGCAGCTACAGGGGCACAAATACAAGGGGCACAGCTACAGGGGGCACAACTACAAGGGGCACAGCTACAAGGGGCACAACTACAAGGGGCGCACCTACAGGGGCACAACTACAAGGGGCACAGTACAAGGGGCGCAGCTACAGGGGCACAGTACAAGGGGCGCACCTACAGGGGCACAACTACAAGGGGCACAGTACAAGGGGCGCAGCTACAGGGGCACAGTACAAGGGGCGCAGCTATAGGGGCACAACTACAAGGGGAATAGTACAAGGGGCGCAGCTACAGGGGCACAACTACAAGGGGCACAACTACAAGGGGCACAGCTACAGGGGCACAACTACAAGGGGCGCAGCTACAGGGGCACAACTACAAGGGGCACAGCCACAGAGGGCACAACTACAAGGGGCACAGCTACAGGGGCACAACTACAAGGGGCGCAGCTACAGGGGCACAACTACAAGGGGCGCACCTACAGGGGCACAGTACAAGGGGCACAGCTACAGGGGCACAACTACAAAGGGCACAGTACAAGGGGCGCAGCTACAGGGGCACAACTACAAGGGGCGCAGCTACAGGGGCACAACTACAAGGGGCGCAGCTACAGGGGCACAACTACAAGGGGCACAACTACAAGGGGCACAACTACAAGGGGCACAACTACAAGGGGCACATCTACAGGGGCACATCTACAAGGGGCGCACCTACAGGGGCACAACTACAAGGGGCACAGTACAAGGGGCGCAGCTACAAGGGGCACAACTACAAGGGGCGCAGCTACAGGGGCACAGTACAAGGGGCGCAGCTATAGGGGCACAACTACAAGGGGCACAGTACAAGGGGTACAACTACAAGGGGCACAGCTACAGGGGCACAACTACAAGGGGAATAGTACAAGGGGCGCAGCTACAGGGGCACAACTACAAGGGGCACAACTACAAGGGGCACAGCTACAGGGGCACAACTACAAGGGGCACAGTACAAGGGGCGCAGCTACAGGGGCACAACTACAAGGGGCACAGCCACAGAGGGCACAACTACAAGGGGCGCAGCTACAGGGGCACAACTACAAGGGACACAGCTACAGGGGTCACAACTACAAGGGGCACAGCTACAGGGGCACAACTACCAGGGGCACAGTACAAGGGGCACAGCTACAGGGGCACAACTACAAGGGGCACAACTACAAGGGGCACAGCTACAGGGGCACAACTACAAGGGGCGCAGCTACAGGGGCACAACTACAAGGGGCACAGTACAAGGGGCACAGCTACAGGGGCACAACTACAAGGGGCACAGCTACAGGGGCACAACTACAAGGGGCACAGCTACAGGGGCACAACTACAAGGAGCGCACCTACAGGGGCACAGTACAAGGGGCACAGCTACAGGGGCACAACTACAAGGGGCACAGCCACAGAGGGTACAACTACAAGGGGCACAGCTACAGGGGCACAACTACAAGGGGCACATCTACATGGGCACAACTACAAGGGGCACAGCTACAGGGGCACAACTACAAGGGGTGCAGCTACAGGGGCACAACTACAAGGGGCACAGCTACAGGGGTCACAACTACTCGGGGCGCTGCTACAGGGGGCAAAGCTACTGGGGGCACAACTACTGAGGGGCACAGCTACTGGGCTCATAACTTTTGGGGGCACCTGCTCCATCCTCCCAGCCAGCAGCAGCACTCTCCCCTGTCTGTGCTAACGTCTTCCCGCGTCAGTGAGGGCATAATATTCATTCATATCTCTCTCTCTCTCTCTCTCTCTCTCTCCTCCTGTGGATTACTTCGTTTGTAAGTATCCTTTTCATTTTTACAGGTACCCTTTTGGATTCTACTGGACAAGTGGACGTGACCGGCATGGGATGTAGGTAAGTATGTGTGAGTGTGTAAGTGTGTTTTAATAAATTTTTACTTTCACGGTGTGTGTGTTGTGTTTTTATTTGGGTATTTTTGTTGTTGTAGAACTACAGGTACCAGCGGGCCCGTTATTTCTCCGCATGCTGGTACTTGAGGTTCTCCAAGTACCAGCAAGCGGGGGAGGCTTGCTGGGCCTTGTAGCTCCACAACAAAAAACAATGGTGGTCATTCCGAGTTGTTCGCTCGCAAGCTGCTTTTAGCAGCTTTGCACACGCTAAGCCGCCGCCTACTGGGAGTGAATCTTAGCTTCTTAGAATTGCGAACGAAAGATTTGCAATATTGCGATAAGACATCTCTGTGCAGTTTCTGAGTAACTCGAAACTTACTCTGCCAGTGCGATCAGTTCAGTGCTTGTCGTTCCTGGTTTGACGTCACAAACACACCCAGCGTTCGCCCAGACACTCCTCCGTTTCTCCAGCCACTCCCGTGTTTTTCCCAGAAACGGTAGCGTTTTTTCACACACTCCCATAAAACGGCCAGTTTCCGCCCAGAAACCCCCACTTCCTGTCAATCACATTACGATCACCAGAACGAAGAAAAAACCGTGAGTAAAATTCCTAACTGCATAGCAAATTTACTTGGCGCAGTCGCAGTGCGGACATTGCGCATGTGCACTAAGCGGAAAATCGCTGCGATGCGAAGAAATTTACCGAGCGAACAACTCGGAATGACCACCAATATTCTTTTTTTTTTACACACTTATGGCTATCAGCCTGGCACCCACCGTCCAGGGGTGCTGGGGACAGCCTCGGGCTTCACCCCTGGCCCTTGGGTGCCTGGAGGGGGGGAGACCCCTTGATTTAAGGGGTCCCCACTCCTCCATGGGGTGACTAGTTGGGGGGGGGGGGGTAATGCCACGGCCGCAGGGACCTACATAAATGTGTCCCCCGGCTGTGGCATTATGTCCCTGGCTAGTGGAGCCCGGTGCTGGTTTTAAAAATACGGGGGACCCCTACATCTTTTGTCCCCCATATTTTTGGAACCAGGACCGGTCTAAGAGCCCGATGCTGGTTGTCTAAATACGGGGAACCCCTGTCCAATTTTTTCCCCAGTATTTAAACAACCAGGACCGGCTCAAAGAGCCCGAGGCTGGTTATGCTTAGGAGGGGGGACCTCACACATTTTTTTTTTTACATTTTTGAACCCATTAAGACCCTTCTCCATTAAGTTAATGGAAGCCCTGGACAACAAAATTGCATTCATGTCCTCCTCCCACTCCCTTCCCAAACACTCATTTTTTTTTCTATAAAAATGTACAATATATCACAAGTATGATGAGCAGGCAGGCAGCGGGCATTGGCGTCATCGGACTGAGATGCAAATTAGTGGCGGAGGGCTGGGTCAGTTGATAGTAGGCAAGTTTGTAAGCCATTGGCGGTGGCAGCAGGCATTGGCTCAGAGGCAGTAGCGGGCATTGGCTCAGTGGCGGTAGGGGTCATCGGCAGGATCTGGTGGACATTATGGCTGTAGTGCCTCACCAGCCACTGACCTCACGGCACGCCACTGTCTAAAAGCAACTTAACCCAATGGAAAACAGAAAGCTGCTGGATGCCAAAAGGTAATAAATACAGTGCACATGGTGGGTACTGAAATATAAATTCCTTTGAAAGCTTAAAAGAAACTGAAATCCATAGTCACTCTATGCCAATAAACTATACAGCAAAATCCCATCATTACTAGGAGGGCATGGACACATTAGATTTTTGGCTGTAGTGAATGCTTTATTGATTAATGTCACTGGCAGCAATATGATCTCTTGAATGCAATGAGATTCTGGCAGCGGCTACAACATATATTATACCCTCATTAATCTTTAGCACATTTAACCTGCTTGTTGCTGAGGATATGTGGGATTCTTACTCTGTAGGATGTGCTAACAGCAGAAGACAAGTCCTGCAGGTCTAGCAGTGGCGTAACTAGGGGCCTGCAGCCACTGCGGTCGCTTGAAGGCGCAGGGCTGTGGGGCCGCCGCCGATTGCTGCTGTTTTGGGAAGGACATGGAGGGCACAGTGCGCGCCTCTCCCGTGCCTCCCTCCTGGATCTCCGGCAGCAGCAGCGTGTCTGTTAAATGAAGTGCCGGATCGTGAGCTCTGATTGGCTCACAAACCGGCAGTTCATTTGACAGTCAAGCCTCTGCCGCTGGAGACACAGGACGGATACACAGGAGAGGCGCGCACTGTGCCCTCTATGTCCTTCCCAAAACTCACAGCAGCGGGGGAGCCCAGGAACTCGGGAGGGTGTGTACCTGGCACTTGGGGGGCATATTTGGCACTGGGGGGTATATGTGTACCTGGCACTGGGGGGGGGCATATTTGGCACTGAGGGGTATGGGTGTACCTGGCACTGGGGGGGGGCATATTTTGGCACTGGGGGTATGTGTGTAGCTGGCACTGGGGGGGGGGCATATTTGGAACTGGGGTATATGTGTAGCTGGTACTGGGGGGGCATATTTGGCACTGGGGGTATATGTGTAGCTGGTACTGGGGGGCATATTTGGCACTGTGTGTGTGTGTGTGTGTGTGTGTGTGTGTAGCTGGCACTGGGGGCATATGTGAGTCTGGCACTGTGGGGGAATATCTGGCACTGGGGGCATATGTGGCACTGGGAGCACAGCCCTAGCAACAAGCATTACCCCCTGGTTACAAGCACAACACCCAGCTTATGAAATCCCTGGCAACAAGCATTGCCCCCTAGCAATGAGCATGACACCCAGTGCATGAAACCCCTAGCAACGAATATTACCCCCTGGCAACAAGCTTGAAACCCAGCACATGATACCTCTGGAAACAAGCATAACACCTTCCGCATGAAAACCCCTGGCACCGTGCATGGACACAAGAGCATGAAACCCCTGGCAACGAGCAGGTAATTTAAAAGTAATTAGAAGCCTTACTGTAGGACTTAATGTGTAATGGGCATTACGGTGTGTGGCATAATGTATCACGGACATTGCAGTGTGTGTCATAATGTGTCACAGGCATTACGGTGTGTGGTATACTATATCACGGCATTGTGGTATGTGGTATAATGTCTCAGGGTCATTGCGGTGTGTGTCATAATGTGTCACAGACATTGTATGTGCTATAATGTATCAGGGGCATTGCAGTGTGTGATGGCTGCATCGGGGTCTTCTGGCACTTACGTGACTGACTTGCAGGTCAGAGCTCTGAGCAGGCAGCGTTCCGGTAAGTATTTCTCCTCTATTCCTAATCCCTACCCCTCTCCCTCTAGTGCCTAACTTTAACCCTCCCGCCGCAGCCTAACCCTCATGTCCAGTAGTCTATCCCTAACTGTCCACTCCCACAGCCTGACACTAACCCTCCCGCCGCAGCTCAATCCTCCTGTCTCACAGCCTAACCCTAACCTTCCTGCATGTAGCCTAACCCCCCTGTCCAACAGACTAACCCTGACCCTCCTGCCCGCAGCCTAACCCTAAACATCCTGTACGAGCACCTAACCCGAATGTCGACAATCTGACGTTGAAATTTCACCTGTCAGCATTCTGTCAATGTCAACTAACTTTCTCATTACAGTTGCTTTAGGGAACCACTATCAAGAATAGTAGCAGTACAGAAATGTGCTACTACTACCATAAGGCGGCTCCAGACAAAACTGAAATAATGGCTTTGGCAGGGTCAGCGTTGCTCAATGTCAGGTATATCCATATGGCTTCCCAGCACTGCCCCACTTTCTTCCTAATTATAAGGCTGATGTTTCCATCATTCAGGACAACAGGACACAATAGCGGCTGACGGCATCTGTAACTTGTTAGAAAACATTGGTAAAAGATTCCTCTTTAGATGACCACTTATTTTATCATTTTACAATATTGGTTTATTTTTACTAGCGTCAATAATCTTCTTTATTTGTCATAAGTTGTTTTCATCTACGCTCTTTAATAAATGCATAAAACCATTGATTTTATAAAAATATCTTTTGCTAACCAAAATCTCTTTTAAGATAAACATTTAAAATGGCTGCTGGGGGCAACAGGATGACCACCCAACGGACAGATCCTTTGCTTCCACCGAAACCACGGCTTGTTCACCCATAACAACGCCCACACAGAGGAAAGACCTGTGCAATACGGACAAGAGACTCTACAAACTACAGCAGGGCCCGAACTTGACTCATACACAGCAGTGTTTCCCCAACCATAAACCTCAAGACAAATGAACGGTCCAGGCCTTATGTAGAAAAATATAGATATTATATTTCGAGTTTGTTTGTCTTTTGATCATAGGGAAATTGGTCCAAACACATCAATAATATACTAATTGCTATGGCTCACCGAATCACTTTTTGTTTACATGTAAGGGGCATAGGAAGGCCTTTTGGTTTAAGCCCTGTCAAAATATCAAAGATCTTAAGTAGTCACCACAGCGGGAAAGTTGACACTTTTTTGGATTTAAGTTAAAAAGTGATGTGGGCAGGTCTGGAAGGGGCAAGATTAAATTACCTGGACAGCCAATCAGCAGAGACTTGGGTACATCATCCTAGGTGTGATGTTCTGCTGAGAAAATGGATGAGCGGCTTGTGTTCTGGGATCAGACTAAGGGATCAATGTTGGCGTTGTAGTCTGTACTCTGCAGTACCTGCATTTCTTACTGCTCCTTCAGGACATATTTTGATGACACACCACTCTACCTCTCCTTTCCTGATCTGTCCCCCTCTGTCCTTTCTCATGTTTCCAGCTGCCTCTCTGCCATCTCCTCCTGGATGTCTGAGCGCTCTCTGAAGCTCAACATGGACAAGACTGAACTCATTATCTTTCCCTCAGCCAGAGTATCACCCCCTACCCATATCTCTACCACTGTTGACAACACCACCATCTCCCCCGTTCCCCAACTCCGCTGCTTGGGCGTCACTGTTGACTCCTCCCTCTCCTTTGCACCCCACATCCAAGCTCTGGCGCAATACTGTTGGTTCCAGCTACGCAACATTGCTCGCATCAGGCCATTTCTCTCCCAGAGTGCAACTAAACTTATCATCCACTCACTGGTCATCTCACGTCTCAACTACTGCAATGTTCTCCTCACTGCCCTCACTCGCTCCCATCTTGCTCCCCTCCAATATGTCCTCAACTCCGCAGATAGGCTTATCTTCCTCTCCCGCTGTTCCACTTCTGCCTCTCCCCTTCGACAAAATCTGCACTATCTCCCATTCCCCTACAGAATCCTCTTCAAACTCCTCACCCTCACATACAAGACCATCTGTAATTCCACTGCTCCCTACATCTCCAACCTCCGTTCCCTTCATACTCCCTCCCGCCCGCCCACTACGGTCGGCCAATGACAGTCCCCTCTCCTCTACCCTGGTCACAGCTTCCCATGCTCGAGTGCAGGATTTTGCCCGTGCTGCATCCCTTCAGTGGAACGCGCTCCCCCGCTCCATTAGACTCTCCCAGACCTTGCAAAGCTTCAAATAGGCACTGAAAACCCACCTGTTCATCAAAGTGTACCCCTCCGATGCATAACCTAATCCTAAGGCTGCTCCTCCATCCCCTTGCCTCATGCTTTGACCATCTCTGCTTTGCTTACATCCTGCCATCAGGCTACCTCCCACTTGTTTGCAGCTAATGTCAACTGTCTGTGACCCCTTTTAACTAGATTGTTAACTCCTCAGAGCAGAGCCCTCTTTCCTCTTGTTGTCAAAGCCCTCTTCTCAACACATTTCACTCAGAGCTCTCTCCTACTCAGCGACCATCTTTACCCCGCATATTCTCCTGCTGGTAAAGGCTCATCTCTATCTATGGCTGCCAGCCCCTAGTAGTACGCTGAATACTCCCCTGCTACTTACATCTAAGATGTATTATGTATTGAGAATTGTGGTGCTCTTTGTTTATTTATTTATTAAGTTTTTTATATAGCGCAGCATATTCCGTTGCGCTTTACAATTAGAACAACAGTAATAGACCAAAACTGGGTAAAACAGACATAGAGGTAGGAAGGCCCTGCTAGCAAGCTTACAATCTATGGGGAAATAGGCATAGATACACAAGGATAGATGCTATCTATTGCATAATGGTCCACCAGATTGCTAGGTTCATAATTGGTTGTATGATGATACCCCGCAATGTTGGCCAAGGAGGGTGTGAGAGTAAAGAAAGACAAGATATGTGAAGTTATGTATACTGTACAGAGAGGATGTAATTAGATAGGGAAGCACTGAAGGTTATGTGGGTGGGCCTGGAATTTGATAGGCTTGTCTGAAGAGGTGAGTTTTCAGGGAACGTTTAAAAGTGTGGAGACTAGAGGCGAGTCTTATTGTGCGTGGGAGGGCATTCCACAGAGTGGGTGAAGCCCGGAAAAAGTCCTGTAATTTTGAGTGTGAACAAGTAATGCGTGTGTATGAGAGACGTAGATCTTGTGCAGAGCGGAGAGGTCGGGTAGGGAGATATTTTGAGATGAGTGAAGAGATGTATGTTGGTGCAGTTTGGTTAATAGCCTTGTATGTGAGTAAAAGTATTTTATATTTAATACGGTAGAATACCGGTAACCAATGGAGGGACTGACAGAGTGGATCTGCAGAAGATGAACGTCTAGCGAGGAAGATTAAACTCGCAGCTGCATTCAAAATGTATTGTAGTGGTGAGAGCCTATGTTTGGGAAGACTGGTCAGGAGACTTACAATAATCAATGCGGGAGATAATGAGAGCATGGATTAGAGTTTTTGCTGTGTCTTGTGTAAGATATGGTCGTATTTTGGATATGTTTCTTAGATGTATGTAACATGATCTTGAAACAGATTGAATGTGGGGAACAATGGACAGTTCAGAGTCAAGAATGACACCTAGGCAGCGAGCTTGTGGGGTAGGGATGATTGACGTGTTCTCAACAGTGATAGAGATATCAGGTTGGAAACTACTATTGGCCAGTGGAAATATAATTAATTCTGTTTTGGAAATATTAAGTTTGAGGTGGCGAGAGGTCATCCAAGATGAAATGGCAGAAAGGCATTCAGTGACTCGGTGGGCCCAATACAGATGGTGACAAATCAGGGGAGGATAGGTAGATTTCAGTATCATCCGCATACAGATGATACAGAAATCCGAAAGAGTT
Source organism: Pseudophryne corroboree (assembly GCF_028390025.1). Taxonomy (NCBI): domain Eukaryota; kingdom Metazoa; phylum Chordata; class Amphibia; order Anura; family Myobatrachidae; genus Pseudophryne; species Pseudophryne corroboree. Next base: position 43,500,035 of record NC_086450.1, on the reverse strand, counting down.
GATTAGTTTGCCAAGAGATGTGGTATAGATAGAGAAAAGCAGAGGACCTAGGACTGAGCCTTGCGGTACTCCAACTGAGAGAGGTAGTGAAGAAGAGGTGGAATCAGAGAAACGAACACTGAAGGAGCAATTAGATAGGTAGGATGAGAACCAAGAAAGGGCTGTGTCCTGAGGACCTAGGGATTGTAGTGTTTGTATGAGAAGAGAGTGGTCAACAGTGTCAAAAGCAGCAGAGAGATCAAGGAGAATAAGTAGAGAGTAATGTCCTTTAGATTTAGCAGTGACCAAATCATTCACTACATTAGTCAGTGCCGTCTCTGTGGAGTGTTGGGCACAAAATCCTGACTGAAGTGAGTCCAGTAGGCTGTGTGAGTTAAGAAAGTGTGTGAGGCGAGTGTAGGCAAGTCTCTCAAGTAGCTTGGAGGGGCATGGGAGCTGAGAGATGGGACGGTAGTTTGAGAGAAAGTTCGGGTCAGAGTTTTGTTTTTTTTCAGAATGGGAGTAATCACTGCATGCTTGTATAGAGAAGGAAAGATACCAGTAGACAGAGGGGGTGATTCCGAGTTGTTTGCTCGCTAGCTGCTTTTAGCAGCATTGCACATGCTAAGCCGCCGCCTACTGGGAGTGTATCTTAGCATAGCAGAAGTGCTAACGAAAGCTTCGCTAATTTTCTCCTAAAGATTACCCCGCAGTTTCTGAGTAGCTCCAGACTTACTCAGCCATTGCGACCAGCTCAGTCCTTTTCGTTCCTGTTTTGACGTCACAAACTCGCCCAGCCACTCCCCCGTTTCTCCAGCCACTCCTGCGTTTTTCCGCACACTCCCATAAAACGGCCAGTTTCCACCCAGAAACACCCACTTCCTGTCAATCACACTACGATCAGCACAGCGATGAAAAAGCTTTGTTATGCCGTGAGTAAAATACCTAACTTTTGTGTAAAATAACTAAGCGCATGCGCTCTGCGAACCTTGCGCAGTAAGAGACTAATCGCAGTATAGCAAAAATCGGCAACGAGCGAACTACTCGGAATGACCCCCATAGAGAGATTACAGATTTTCGTTAAGGTTGGGATGAGCACAGCAGACAGAGCTTTACTAATTTGTGAGGGTATAGAGTCAAAGGGAGAGGTAGTAGAGTAGGCAGATGAAAAGAGTGCAGATACCTGTACTCTATTTTTGTTATTTATTTACTGTATGTTAAGTTCTGTCTCCCTGTTCTGTTCTATTGTATACCCTTTGTACAGCGCTGCAAAACACTTGTGGCACCTTATAAAAAAAATATAGTAATAATAATGGCCCTCATTCCGAGTTGATCGCTCGGTATTTTTCATCGCATCGCAGTGAAATTCCGCTTAGTACGCATGCGCAATATTCGCACTGCGACTGCGCCAAGTAATTTTACAATGGAGATAGTATTTTTACTCACGGCTTTTTCATCGCTCCGGCGATCGTAATGTGATTGACAGGAAATGGGTGTTACTGGGCGGAAACAGGCCGTTTTATGGGCGTGCGGGAAAAAACGCTACCGTTTCCGGAAAAAACGCAGGAGTGGCCGGGGAAACGGGGGAGTGTCTGGGCGAACGCTGGGTGTGTTTGTGACGTCAAACCAGGAACGACAAGCACTGAACTGATCGCACAGGCAGAGTAAGTCTGAAGCTACTCTGAAACTGCTAAGTAGTTAGTAATCGCAATATTGCGAATACATCGGTCGCAATTTTAAGAAGCTAAGATTCACTCCCAGTAGGCGGCGGCTTAGCGTGTGTAACTCTGCTAAAATCGCCTTGCGAGCGATCAACTCGAAATGAGGGCCAATGTGTGCATGCAGCTGACGACACGTCCGATATAACGATATATTGGCCACGGCGTACACACAGAATGATATATCGCGACAATATATTGTTCATGGCCATATTCTCCTGCAACTGGTTGTTACCAGGATTGTCCCATCGGGTGTGCAGGATGCACGGGGGGAGGGGCTCGATTGCCAGTGCAAACTAGACTAAGTCTAGAATCTAGTTTTCAAGGAAAATCGGATGCATTATTTGAACTCTCCAATCAGATGTGGTGTATTTTGAGTGACAGATTTTTGAACCTGTTGGTAACTCTGATTATAATTTTTGAATAACATACACCATTGTATGTATGCACCATAGACGCTTACTCTACCCATTGCACCGTGGGCATTCTGGATAGGGGTGTGGTTCATTGGATCGACCCTAACTAGGTCGACCACAATTGGTCAACAGTGAGTGGGTCGACACATGAAATAGGTCGACATGGTTATGAGGTCAACATGGAAAAGGTCGACATGAGTTTTAAAAAAAAAAGTGTGTCGTTTTCATCGTAAAGTGACCGGGAACCCCAATTAATGTGCCATGCTTCGGGGCAAGGTTACTATTCCCAATCATAGTCCACGTAGATCGTAACGTAAGAAAAAGTTTCAAAAATAATTGTTTTATGTATAGAAAATGCATGTCGACATTTTCACGTGTCAACCTTTGCCATGTCGACCTACTGATCATGTCGACCTAAAGACCATGTCCAATTTAATGCATGTCGACCAATAGTGGTCGACCTAAGTGTGGTCGACCTAAAAGACCGGATACCCTGGATAGATGCTTAAGCTGTTACCCCGAGGTGTTTCCAAGGGATCGGTATGAAATACTTCCAATCAAAATCCCGACGGTCGAAATCCCGACAGCAATTGACCGACGGTCAAAATCCCGACATGGACAAAATCCCGACATTTAAAATACAGACAAGGTCAAAATACCGACATGTAATATGCCAACAGATCAAAATACCGACATGCTGTTTTCATTGGTTTTTTTGTATGTCGACATAGGTCGACATGGACGCCATATAAGTGTACTGCTGCGCTCGCCATGCTTCGGGCACGGTGCCTCACTGCGCTCGGCACACTAAAATATTCCCCCTCCAGATCCACTGGGACGGTAAGGTATGAACAAGTCTGTTTCAAAGAAAAAATCATGAAAAAGTCATGTCGGCATTTTGACCTGTCGGCATTTTACATGTCGGTATTTTGAACTTGTCGGGATTTTGACCTGTCGGCATTTTACATGTAGGTATTTTGACCTTGTCGGTATTTTCTCCATGTCGGGATTTTGACCGTCGGTCAATTGCTGTCGGGATTTCGACCGACGGGATTTTGATTGGAGGTAAATTGACTGCATCCCGTTTCCAATAGGCACAATCTAAAAATTTAGCAATAAACTGCACTTTTTACTAGAGATGAGCGGGTTCGGTTTCTCTGAATCCGAACCCGCACGAACTTCATGTTTTTTTTCACGGGTCCGAGCGACTCGGATCTTCCCGCCTTGCTCGGTTAACCCGAGCGCTGCGCCGAACGTCATCATGACGCTGTCGGATTCTCGCGAGACTCGGATTCTATATAAGGAGCCGCGCGTCGCCGCCATTTTCACACGTGCATTGAGATTGATAGGGAGAGGACGTGGCTGGTGTCCTCTCCATTTAGATTAGGAGAGAGAGAGAGAGATTTGACCTGAGGCTGATACTGTAGAAGAGAGTGCAGAGTTTAGTGACTGACCACAGTGACCACCAGCAGTGCAGTTGTTTTATTTAATATATCCGTTCTCTGCCTGAAAAAAACGGTACACACAGTGACTCAGTCACATACCATATCTGTGTGCACTGCTCAGCCCAGTGTGCTGCATGCCTGCATCATCTATGTATATATATATATATCTGACTGTGCTCAGCTCACACAGCTTATAATTGTGGGGGAGACTGGGGAGCACTGCAGTGCCAGTTATAGGTTATAGCAGGAGCCAGGAGTACAAGACAGTCACATACCATATCTGTGTGCACTGCTCAGCCCAGTGTGCTGCATCATCTATGTATATATATTATATATCTGACTGTGCTCAGCTCACACAGCTTATAATTGTGGGGGAGACTGGGGAGCACTGCAGTGCCAGTTATAGGTTATAGCAGGAGCCAGGAGTACATATTATATTAAAATTAAACAGTGCACACTTTTGCTGCAGGAGTGCCACTGCCAGTGTGACTGACCAGTGACCTGACCACAACTGACCCACCCCAGTATAGTTAGTAGTATACTATATTGTGATTGCCTGAAAAAGTTAAAACACTCGTCGTGTGACTTCACTTGTGTGGTGTTTTTTTTTTTTATTCTATAAAAAACTCATTCTGCTGACAGACAGTGTCCAGCAGGTCCGTCATTATATAATATATATACCTGTCCGGCTGCAGTAGTGATATATATATATTTTTTATATCATTATTTTATCATCCAGTCGCAGCAGACACAGTACGGGTAGTTCACGGCTGTAGCTACCTCTGTGTCGGCACTCGGCAGTCCATCCATAATTGTATACCACCTACCCGTGGTTTTTTTTTCTTTCTTCTTTATACATACATACTACTACATCTCTTTATCAACCAGTCTATATTAGCAGTAGACACAGTACAGTACGGTAGTTCACGGCTGTGGCTACCTCTGTGTCGGCACTCGGGCAGTCCGTCCATAATTGTATACCACCTAACCGTGGTTTTTTTTTTCTTTCTTCTTTATACATACATACTACGACATCTCTTTATCAACCAGTCTATATTAGCAGCAGACACAGTACAGTACGGTAGTTCACGGGCTGTGGCTACCTCTGTGTCGGCACTCGGCAGTCCGTCCATAATTGTATACCACCTAACCGTGGTTTTTTTTTTCTTTCTTCTTCATACATACATACTACGACATCTCTTTATCAACCAGTCTATATTAGCAGCAGACACAGTACGGTACGGTAGTCCACGGCTGTAGCTACCTCTGTGTCGGCACTCGGCAGTCCGTCCATAATTGTATACTAGTATCCATCCATCTCCATTGTTTACCTGAGGTGCCTTTTAGTTGTGCCTATTAAAATATGGAGAACAAAAATGTTGAGGTTCCAAAATTAGGGAAAGATCAAGATCCACTTCCACCTCGTGCTGAAGCTGCTGCCACTAGTCATGGCCGAGACGATGAAATGCCAGCAACGTCGTCTGCCAAGGCCGATGCCCAATGTCATAGTACAGAGCATGTCAAATCCAAAACACCAAATATCAGTAAAAAAAGGACTCCAAAACCTAAAATAAAATTGTCGGAGGAGAAGCGTAAACTTGCCAATATGCCATTTACCACACGGAGTGGCAAGGAACGGCTGAGGCCCTGGCCTATGTTCATGGCTAGTGGTTCAGCTTCACATGAGGATGGAAGCACTCAGCCTCTCGCTAGAAAACTGAAAAGACTCAAGCTGGCAAAAGCACCGCAAAGAACTGTGCGTTCTTCGAAATCCCAAATCCACAAGGAGAGTCCAATTGTGTCGGTTGCGATGCCTGACCTTCCCAACACTGGACGTGAAGAGCATGCGCCTTCCACCATTTGCACGCCCCCTGCAAGTGCTGGAAGGAGCACCCGCAGTCCAGTTCTTGATAGTCAGATTGAAGATGTCAGTGTTGAAGTACACCAGGATGAGGAGGATATGGGTGTTGCTGGCGCTGGGGAGGAAATTGACCAGGAGGATTCTGATGGTGAGGTGGTTTGTTTAAGTCAGGCACCCGGGGAGACACCTGTTGTCCGTGGGAGGAATATGGCCGTTGACATGCCTGGTGAAAATACCCAAAAAATCAGCTCTTCGGTGTGGAAGTATTTCACCAGAAATGCGGACAACATTTGTCAAGCCGTGTGTTCCCTTTGTCAAGCTGTAATAAGTAGGGGTAAGGACGTTAACCACCTCGGAACATCCTCCCTTATACGTCACCTGCAGCGCATTCATAATAAGTCAGTGACAAGTTCAAAAACTTTGGGCGACAGCGGAAGCAGTCCACTGACCAGTAAATCCCTTCCTCTTGTAACCAAGCTCACGCAAACCACCCCACCAACTCCCTCAACGTCAATTTCCTCCTTCCCCAGGAATGCCAATAGTCCTGCAGGCCATGTCACTGGCAATTCTGACGAGTCCTCTCCTGCCTGGGATTCCTCCGATGCATCCTTGCGTGTAACGCCTACTGCTGCTGGCGCTGCTGTTGTTGCTGCTGGGAGTCGATGGTCATCCCAGAGGGGAAGTCGTAAGCCCACTTGTACTACTTCCAGTAAGCAATTGACTGTCCAACAGTCCTTTGCGAGGAAGATGAAATATCACAGCAGTCATCCTGCTGCAAAGCGGATAACTGAGGCCTTGACAACTATGTTGGTGTTAGACGTGCGTCCGGTATCCGCCGTTAGTTCACAGGGAACTAGACAATTTATTGAGGCAGTGTGCCCCCGTTACCAAATACCATCTAGGTTCCACTTCTCTAGGCAGGCGATACCGAGAATGTACACGGACGTCAGAAAAAGACTCACCAGTGTCCTAAAAAATGCAGTTGTACCCAATGTCCACTTAACCACGGACATGTGGACAAGTGGAGCAGGGCAGGGTCAGGACTATATGACTGTGACAGCCCACTGGGTAGATGTATGGACTCCCGCCGCAAGAACAGCAGCGGCGGCACCAGTAGCAGCATCTCGCAAACGCCAACTCTTTCCTAGGCAGGCTACGCTTTGTATCACCGCTTTCCAGAATACGCACACAGCTGAAAACCTCTTACGGCAACTGAGGAAGATCATCGCGGAATGGCTTACCCCAATTGGACTCTCCTGTGGATTTGTGGCATCGGACAACGCCAGCAATATTGTGTGTGCATTAAATATGGGCAAATTCCAGCACGTCCCATGTTTTGCACATACCTTGAATTTGGTGGTGCAGAATTTTTTAAAAAACGACAGGGGCGTGCAAGAGATGCTGTCGGTGGCCAGAAGAATTGCGGGACACTTTCGGCGTACAGGCACCACGTACAGAAGACTGGAGCACCACCAAAAACTACTGAACCTGCCCTGCCATCATCTGAAGCAAGAAGTGGTAACGAGGTGGAATTCAACCCTCTATATGCTTCAGAGGTTGGAGGAGCAGCAAAAGGCCATTCAAGCCTATACAATTGAGCACAATATAGGAGGTGGAATGCACCTGTCTCAAGTGCAGTGGAGAATGATTTCAACGTTGTGCAAGGTTCTGATGCCCTTTGAACTTGCCACACGTGAAGTCA